>NC_133661.1:257201706-257545511 GCF_037893015.1 Macrotis lagotis
ATTTCATTAATTATTTAATTTGAAATTGGACCTTTATAAACAATTAAATTCAAAACCCAAACCAAAAGGGGCAATATTAACTCAGGTAGCTAACTGCATTAGATCTGAAGAATTACACACACACACTCACACACCCAGGAATTTAGATACAGACACAACTCTTTTGTATCAGATTTCTGCCAGAGCAAGAGCATGAAATCCAGCCCTCAGGGCACTCAGTGAGCAGCTTGGCCTTGGCAGCCCAGATCCAGGAAACAAAAGTAGATGGAGTTAGTAAGCAGAAGCCCCCAGGTAACTGAGCCTTAAGTGCTCTTCTTACCAAAGGGAGGGGAGTGGAGAGAGACTTCCGAGATTTGTCCACCATACCTGGAACAGGACTCTGGGGCTCTGACCACATTCAGAGCCTGACCACAGTCTAGGGCTCCCATAGAACAGCAGGGTCCCCCCACCTCAGCCCTGTGGTAGAGGGGTGCGCTTGTGGTCATTCACAGTCCAGAAGGGAAAACAAAGCTTCACACACTGAGATCCTTGTGTGTGGGGGGGTGTCCCAATAATACTCACAAGCTCAGGAAGCACCCCAAGACCAGGCACAGGCTGGGGAAATGAGTAAACAGAGAAAAAAGAGGAACACCATTGAGATATACATTATCTATGATCTCAAGAAGGATCAAAATACTCAGTCTGAAGATGAGGAAGTACAAGTTCCTGCATCTAAAGACTAAGAAAAACAGAAATTGGGCTCAGGCTATGACAGAGCTCACAAAATATTTTGAAAATCAAGTGAAGGAGATAGAAGAAAAATTGGGAAAAGAAATGAGAGAGATGCAGGAAGAACATGAAAAAGAAGTCAGCAGCTTAGTCAAGGAGATCCAAAAAAAAAAAATGCTGAAGAAAATGATATGTTAAAAACCAGCATAGGTCAAATGGATAAAACAGTTCAAAAAGTTATTGAGGAGAAGAATGCTTTAAAAAGCAGAATTGGCCAGATGGAAAAAGAAATAAGAAAGCTCTCTGAGGAAAACAAATCCTTCATTAGTAGAATGGAACTAAAGGAAGCTGCTGACTCTATGATAAGTCAAGACACAATACTTCAAAACCAAAAGAATGAAAATTAGAAGAAAATGTGAAATATCTCATTGAAGGGGTGGCTAGGTGGTATAGTGGATAAAGCACCAGCCTTGGAGTCAGGAGTACCTGGGTTCAAATCCAGTCTCAGACACTTAATAATTACCTAGCTGTGTGGCCTTGGGCAAGCCACTTAACCCCATTTGCCTTGCAAAAAAAAAAGAAATATCTCATTGAAAAAACAACTGATATGGAAAACAGATTCAATAATTTAAAAATTATTGGGATACCTGAAAGTCATGATCAGGAAAAGAGCCTTGACATCATTTTAAAAGAATTCCTACAGAAAAATTGCCCAGATATCCTAGAAGCAGAGGGCAAAATAGAAATTTGGAGAATACACCGATCTCCCCCAGAAAGAGATCCAAAAAAACCAACCCCCAGGAATATTATAGCCAAGTTCCAGAACTCCCAAGTCAAAGAGAAAATATTACAAGCAGCCAGAAGGACATGATTCAAATATTGTGGAGGTGCAGTCAGGCTCACATGGGACTTAGCAGCAACTACATAAAAGGCTCATAGGGCTTGGAATATAATATTCCAGAAGGCAAAAGAGCTTGGAATGCAACGGAGAATCAACTACACAGCAAAACTGAATGTCTTCTTCCAGGGAAAAAGATGGACTTTCAATGAACCAGGGGAATTTCAAATGTTCCTGTTAAAATGGCCTGAGCTGAACAGAAAGTTTGATCTTCAAATATAGGACTCAGGTGAAGCATAAAGAGTGGAGGAAAAGGGTAAAATATGAGGGACTTAATGATGATGAATTACATGTATTCCTGCATAGAAAAATGATACTGATAATACTCATAAGAAACTTCTCATTTAAAAGAGCAGGTAGAAGGAGCTTTCATAGATGAAGCACAGGAGAGAGCTGAATTTGAAGATATAATATATTGTAAAAGTGGAGTCGATGGCTGAAAGGGGAATGCACTGGGAATAAGCGAAAGGAGAGGTGGAATAGGCTAAGATATTTTATATAATAAGATTTTTTTTATTACAATGAGCTATTGTAATGATACGGAAGGGGGCAAGGCAAGGGTGGAATGAAGGAACCTTTGCTCTCATCAGAGGTGGCTAGGAGAGGAAACAGCACTCAATGGGGTATAGACATCTAGAGTAAGTAGGAGAGAAAGGGGACGGGGGAAGGAGGGGATGTGAGTGATGAAGGAGAGGGTGGACTGTGGGGGAGAGTGGTCAAATTTAACACATTTTCTTTTTTACTTCTTGCAAGGGGCTGGGATTGGATGACCTGTCCAAGATCACAGGGCTGAGTGGTTGCTGGGCCTTAGGGATGGTATGTGGGCTTGGGGCCTCTTGGCCCCAGTGTTGGTGATCAGTCTGCTGCACCACTCAGCTACCCTACAGCACATTTAAGAAAAGGGACAGAGTGAAAGGAGAGAGAGAAAATATAGTATATTGTAGTGAAAAGTACGAATGGAGAAAGTTGTGATCAGCAATGGCAACAGTGGAAAAATATGGAAGTAACTTTTGTGATGGACTTATCATAAAGAATGTGATTCACCCATGACAGAGCTGGTGGTGTTGGAACATAGACTGAAGTACATATTATTATTATTATTATTATTATTATTATTATTATTATTATTATTATTTTGGGGGGTGCAGGGCAAATGGGGTAGGGTGGCCTGCCCAGGGCCACACAGTTGGGTGATTGTTGGATGTCTAAGGCCAAATTTGAGTTCAGGTGCTCCTGACTCCAGGGCCGGTGCTCTGTCTGCTGCACCATCTAGCTGCTCTTATTATTATTATTATTATTATTATTATTATTATTATTATTATTATTATCATTATTATTATTATTTTATTTTGGTTTTTACAGGGCAATGGGGTTGGGGTAGCTTTCTCAGGGTCACACATCTGGGTGATTGTTATGCCAATCAATTGTTCATAATATGTGGCAGCATTAGGACCTTGTGCATGCCTTAAAGGCAGCTGTCAATACTGTTCTGCAAACCATCATCCAAAAGACAAATTGTCCCAGGAATAAACATGCCCTAACTATCTGCTTCCAATCATTAGGTGTTAATAAGGAGTATGCAAGAGTATCCAATTGTAACTGGACAAAGGGTGATCTTGCCCTGTATTCCTCCACTGCCTTCTTTAAATCTCTGACTGTCTTTATGTCTACTGGCTCACGTCTTCGCCTAAGGTTTCCTGGATTAAAGGATCTTGCTCCTCAATAGCAGGATATGACTGAAATTCAGCTCCTAATTCTCCCAAACTGTCACCCTCATTTCTGGCCCTTTCAATGGCTTTTTGTAATGCTGAAGTTTCTCTACTAGATGGTGCTGTAGGACTAATCCTAGACCTTTCTTGATAATATTTATTTATTTCTTTTTCCTCGTTACTTTCTGTTTCCTCCATACTTTCTTGCTCCCACTCCCTTTTAAATATCGTTAATATCTGCCCCATGATAACAATTACCTTGTTACCTTCTCTGAAGTGTTCAACTCTGCGTTGTTACCTTAGGCTTTTTCCTCGCTTGTATGACAGTTCAAAGTCTTGGTCCTTTGAAGCTTTTTTCCTTGACAGCCCAAAGTCTCAGTCCTTTGATGCGTGATTCTGCTTGGTCCTTCTCCTGGACTGTGATCAGATGGCCCCAAACATGCTTATTTTATGCCTTCATGCCCCATGCTTGAGTGCCATATGTTAGGTACCTGCTGGCTAAATTGTACTTTATTCCTTGCCTATTATTTTATTCAGGTGAACACTGAAGTGCGGAGAGAGACAAAGATGGCAACTTCTCTCTTTATTTCACAGAAAACAAGTGCTTAAATACCCCCTCCTTATCCCTGGTTTTCCCCCCAATTCTTTAAGTAGCCAATCAAGCATGTGTTTACTCTCTCAGGTTAGTACTGCCATACAATGTTGCAACAGTCTCTTACACTTAGTGTGTAAAAATATCAGTCTGTGTGTCAAAGCCTACCTCCTATATCTAAAATGTTGACTTGACCTTTGTCAATACTACCTGGTCAGTTCAGTGATAGCATCAATAAATTCCTTTACCCAGATCAACAAACAAGATGAAAGACATCTTGGATGAGGAGAAAGCAATTCTATGACTATTTGTAAACATTTCTTCTCCAATCTAAGTGGAATTCTTAAGAAGCAAACATTATTATTTATGAAAGGATCCTGTTGTATATTTGTGTCATCTATGTGAAATCTCATTGATTACCTGATGTAGTTTTATGATTCTTTGTCCTTTCTGTATAAAATACCTCCAAAATCAGGGTTGGCATTTGTAAGAATGGCATCTACCCATGGGTTTTTGGTAAGATCCTAGAGAATAAAACTTCATTTATAAACTAACTTGGTTATTTCATTTTTATCCTGAAAAAACTATGGTTAACACTAGATAAATAATTCTATTTTTATACTCCCTATTGGAGTATAAAATGCTTTTGCTTCTTTCCCAAATCCCCTCACCTAAAGGGTTATTGAATTATAAATGCTTTGGCTTCTTTCCTAAACTTATCTAGGCCTATCCCACATAAAATGAGATATATGGTGGGAATTACTTCAACCTCCTTTCCAAAACTCTGCCCAAAATAAACAAAATACTTGTTCTTTTTCCTTTTTCCTGGTTTTTCTAGATCTCCTTAATAGATCTAGCCCTTATTACTGCTTTACTTGTTACTTTAATAGCCATCATAGTATGTAATAAACATTTTCCTCCAAATCGAGTCGATGTATGGAATTCATTCCCAACTTTCCAAAGAACCTGGCACCGCTCCTTCCTGGGTCTCCATCACTTCCAAGGTCTTCATCATTTGATTCCCTTACCTCACCATGAAAGGCATTGACTCTCCTATCTTTCAGGTAAGCCAATCATTGCAAGCCTCTCCATGAGCACTCTCTATTTCCCTGCACTACTTTGGGTTATTTTCCTCTGGTCAAAAGGGAATTGTTTTGCTGCAGTGCCAAGAGACCCTATCATGTGAGTGCACTGCAACTGGTCCAGCCTTCAGGAAACTTCATCATGGAAATATTGCGCAGCCTTCCAAGGACCCTGTCTTGGAAATCACTGTGGCTGATGCTACCTGAGTCCTGAGGATGCTTGGACAAGGAAGTACTAGTCTTCAATTCCTCCTGGGATGATGGGGGGGGGGTAAAATTTGTGATTCCTGGTCTTGCTCTGAGGTCTTAATCACTGATGTGTAACTCTAAGTATATCTAAGACTTTGCAGTTGCTAAGACTATAAGTAACATCATGGGGCCCATTTGGTCTACCTCTTATGCAAATGGAAAAAAGTCATCTTCAGGAACTTAATAAGAAAAGTCTTGAAAGGTTTTGCAACACTATCTAGCCTCAGAATACTCTAGATTGCCAGGAAAGGTAGCCAATTAATAGGACTCTAATTTGCAACACCATTCTATAACTTTCCCTTTTCTGTTCCTGCAAAAGCAAGTGGACTTAAATCTGCTATACCCAGGCCTTCATTACTTCTCTCAAAATCAGAAATCAAGGCAGAATTTTAAAAAGTTGGTTAACTAAATTTACTCATGATAAAAAGAATGGGGAACCATCTCAGCAGGACAGACTCGATGACCCTCTCCTCTATCCCCAAAGGGCCCTCTGGGCCTCACATCCACCCCCTCCTTTTCTTCCCCTATCCTTCCTGCCTTTGAACCAAAAGCCCCACCTCCTCTGCCCCTCCTGAGCCAAGCAATCCTTATCCGGAAGCTTTCAAACTTCTCAAAAAACCACTATCATTTCTGCCAGAATTTTTTCTCCTGAGATCCCAATGGTAGTAAAATAGGAACTTGTTGCCATGAAATAGAAGCTGGCCACCAAACCCTCTGGACAAACCTTAGTCCTTCTCAAACAAGAGTTAGGATTAGCTTCCTTTCTCCACTTCCCTCCTCCAGGTTCTTGCTACCAAGACTTTTGCCCAGGCTCCTAAGAGCCTGGACTCTATAGTTTCTGTAAGGACATCTTCTGACCCAGTTAAGATCTACCCCTTGAGGGAAGTATGTGAGTCTCATGGGAAACAATGAGAGTCCATATTCCTTTTTCAATATCTGACCTTGCACAGAACAAAGAAAAATTCGGCTTTACTCTGAGGATACCCCCAAATTTACCGAAGAGTTAAGAACATAGCCCTCTCAGGAGTAATTGCTGTACCTTCAGCAGAACCCCTTCAGACTTATCAGCTTGAAGGGGACAAGACAAAGAAGACCCATATGATAACCTGCCTGTTAGAAGATATGAGGTGGGGAATTAAAGAGCAGTTGAATTATGAGAAATTTATAGAGATGACACAGGGTTATGAGGAGAACCCCATCCTTTTTCAGAATTGACTTGTGGAGGCTTTCCTTTCCTTTCCTTTCCTTTCCTTTCCTTTCCTTTCCTTTCCTTTCCTTTCCTTTCCTTTCCTCTCCTTTCCTCTCCTCTCCTCTCCTCTCCTCTCCTCTCCTCTCCCTTCCTCTCCCTTCCTCTCCCTTCCTCTCCCTTCCTCTCCCTTCCTCTCCCTTCCTCTCCCTTCCTCTCCCTTCCTCTCCCTTCCTCTCCCTTCCTCTCCCTTCCTCTCCCTTCCTCTCCCTTCCTCTCCCTTCCTCTCCCTTCCTCTCCCTTCCTCTCCCTTCCTCTCCCTTCCTCTCCCTTCCTCTCCCTTCCTCTCCCTTCCTCTCCCTTCCTCTCCCTTCCTCTCCCTTCCTCTCCCTTCCTCTCCCTTCCTCTCCTTTCCTCTCCCTTCCTTTCCTTTCCTCTCCTTTCCTTTCCTTTCCTTTCCTTTCCTTTCCTTTCCTTTCCTTTCCTTTCCTTTCCTTTCCTTTCCTTTCCGCAAGGCAATGGGGTTAAGTGGCTTGCGCAAAGCCACACAGCTAGGTAATTATTAAGTGTCTGAGGCCAGATTCGAATTCAGGTACTCCTGACTCCAGGGCCAGTACTCTATCCAATGTGCCACCTAGCCACCTCCACTTGAGGTTTTGAGAGAATTATTTTCTTTTTGCATTTGTCCAGTTGTATTTTCCAAGGATCTGTTTTCTTGTTGCAATGTGTTAATTTTCTCTTGGTTTATTTTCCAAAATTTTCCAATTGATTTTTAAACTCCTTCTTGATTTCTTCAAGGAAATCTTTCCATGCTGGAGATGAAATCATATTCTCCTCAGGGTTTTAATACTCTGTGAATAAGGGTCTTTTCCTTCTAGGAATTTTTCTATGGTCTACCCTTTCTGCTGGCCTTTCTTCGTTTTCCCAAGGTCTTGTGTTGGGGGAGGGGCTGGTTCACAAAGGTTCGGTATTGCAATCCTTAGCGGCTTTACTCACTGAGTGTAATATCTCCAGCTGGCCAGCAAGGGGATGTTGAAGGCTTTGCTCACTGAGTGCCTAGTAGGAGGTGCTGTAGGCTTTTCTCACTGAATGTAATATCTCCTCCCGGCCAGTAGGGGGTGCTCGAGGATGGAACCTGCCCTCCAGCCTTTCCTGTAAGTCCCAGACTGTCAGTCCCACAGCCCCTCCTCCACTCTCTGGTTGTTTCTCAGAGTGAAGCGGTTCCCACAGCGAAGCCCCTAGGGCTGATCTTAGATTAGTCCGGCTCTCCCCCTCCCCCACTGGCTGTCAGCACCCGCACTCACCACACCCAGATCCCTGAAGACAGACCTTGAGGTACGTGTTGCTTTTCTCGCTTCTCTTTCTGGGTTTTGTTCTTAGGACTTCTATTAATAGGCTTGTTTCATATTTTTTTTTTTTATGAGGGATGATCAGGAAACCATAACAGAGGCCCTGGCTTCTCTCTGCCATCTTGGTTGGAAGTCCTCGACAGTTACTTTAAATGGAATTTCTCTTTCTCTCTCTTGCTGCTGTGCTTTGAGGGTAATATACAGAAATGCTTGTGATTATTTGGGTTTATTTTATATCCTACAAATTGCTAAAGTTGTTAATTATTTCAAGATTTTTGGTTGATTTTTTGGGGGGTTCTCTAATATTCATCATATATGAGAGTTTTGTTTTCTCATTGCCTATTCTAATTTCTTGAATTTATTTTTCTTTTCTTATTACTAAAACTAATATTTCTAATACAGTATTGAATAATAGTGGTGATAACTGGCATCCTTGTTTCATCTGTAATCTTATTGTGTATGCTTCTAATTTATCCCCATTACATACAGTGTTTACTGATGGTTTTAGATACTGCTTATTATTTTAAGGAAAACCCCATTCATTCCTATACTCTCTAGTGTTTTTATTAGGAATGGGTGCTATATTTTGTCAAAAGTTTTTTCAGCATCTATTGAGAAAATCATTTAATTTTAGTTAGATTTGTTATTGATATGATAAATTATGCTAAATATTATTGTACTATGATCTGAAAAGGATACATTTAAAATTTCTGCCTATTTGCATTTTATTGTGAAGTTTTTATATCCTAACACATGGCCAATTTTTCTGTAGGTGCCCTGTACCACTGAGAAAAAGGTATTTTCATTTCTATCCCTATTCAGTTTTCTCCAGAGGTCTATCGTAGCTAACTTTCCTAAAATTCAATTCACCTCCTTAACTTCCTTCTTGTTTATTTTCTGGTTAAATTTATCGAAATCTGAGATAGGGAAGTTGAGGTTCCTCACTAGTATAGTTTTTTTGGCTATGTCTTTCAGTAACTCCCTTAGTTTCCCCTCTAAGGATATGTATGTTATACTACTTGGTGCATATTTATATTTAGTATTGATATTACTTCATTGTCTATGGCACCCATTAGAAAGATATAATTTTCTTCTTTATCCCTTTTAATGAGATCTATTTTTGCTTTTGTTTTGTCTGAGATAAGAATTGCTACCCTGATTTTTTCACTTCAGATGAAGAATGATATATTCTGTCCCAGCATTTTACCTTTACTCTATGTGTATCTCTCTACTTCATATATGTTTTTGTAAGCAACATATTGTAGGATTTTGATTTTTAATCCATTTGTTATTCACTCCTGTTTTATGGTAGAGTTCATTCCATTCACATTCACAGTTATGATTAATCTTTATTTCCTTCGAACATATCTTCCCTTTATTTGTAACTTTAACTCTCCTTTAACCCTTCTCTCTCTCCTCATCAGTGTTGGGCTTTTGACTGCCACCTTCCTCAATTTTCCTTCCCTTCTATCAGTCTCTCTCTCTCTCTCTCTTTTCTTTCCCCATTCTCCTCCTACTTTTACCTTCCCTTCTATCATTCCCTACTTCTCTTCTCCTCCCTTTTCTCACCTAATTCCCTATGGGGTAAGATAAATTTCTAAACTCAACTGAGTGTTAATGTTATTCCCTTTTTATCAGTGAGATTCGAGCACTTCTCCCCTCCTCCCTTTTTTCCCTCTGCTGTAATAACTTTTCATGTGATGTAATTTACTCCATTCTGCCTTCCCCTTCCTCCCTTCCCAGTACAATTCCTTTTTTAATGTCTGAATTTTTTAAATATCATCCCATCAAAATCAACTTATACCCATACCTTTTGTCCAAGTATACACCCTCTAATAGAAATTCAGCTCTCAAAAATTATAACTATCACCCTTCCTTGTAGGGATGTGATCAATTTGAGCTTATTTAATAGCATTCTTTTTCTTTCCCCATTTACCTTTTTATGTATCATTGAATCTCTTGTTTAAAGATTGAATTTTCTGTTCAGCTCTGGTATTTTCAACAAGAAAATTTGAAAATCACCTATTTCATTAAATGTCTCCTGAAAAGGGACAGCTGGGGCAGCTAGGTGGTACAGTGGATAGAGCACCGGCCCTGGAGTCAGGAGTACCTGAGTTCAAATCCGGCCTCGGACACTAATAATTACCTAGTTGTATGGCCTTGGGCAAGCTACTTAACCCCATTTGCCTTGCAAAAAAAAAAAAAAAGAAGAAGAAAAGGAACAGTTAGGTGGCACAGTGGATAAAGCACCGGTCCTGGAGTCAGGAGTACCTGAATTCAGATCTGGCCTCAGACACATAATAATTGCCTGGCTGTGTGATCTTGGGCAATTCAATTAACCCCATTGCCTTAAATAAAAAATACAAAAAAATTATATAAAAAATATCTCCTGAAAGAGTATGCTTGATTTTTCTGGGTAATTGATTATTGATTGTAATCTAAGCTCCTTTGCCCTTGGAGTTATCATTTTACAGGTCTTTCAATCCTTTAATGTTAATGTTCCCTGATAATTAAATTGCTTCTTTTTGGTACTTGCTTTATTTTCTCCTCTAGAATTCTGAAATTTGGCTACAATATTTATTGGAGTTTTTATTCTTGGATCTTTTTCTGGGGATGATTAATGGATTCTTTCAAGGATTATTTTGTCTTCTTGTTCTAGGATATTAGAGCAGTTTCCCATGATGATTTCCTGAAAAATATTGTCCAGGTTCTTTTTCTTATCATGGTTATTAGGGAGCCCAATAATTTGTCAATTATCTCTCCTGGATCTATTTTCCATGTTGATCATTTTTCTTAAGAGGTACTTTACATTTTCTTTGATTTTTTTTCTTAGACTTTTGGTTTTATTTGATGGAATCTTGACTCATAAAGTCATTAGTTTCCATTTGCCCAATTCTAATTTTTAGGGTTTTGTTTTCTTCAGTAAGCTTTTTCATTTCCATTTCCATTTGACTACTCTTACTTTTAGATAAGTTATATTCCTTGGGAATATAGACTATTAATGGAGTAGTTTTCCTTTTTCGTTTGGTCAATTTTATTTTTAAAGATATTTTTCTTCAGTCAATTTTTCATAATTCTCTTGCATGAATCTCATTCTTTTCTCTATTTTTCTTCTTTTTATCTTCTTTGGTTTTTAAAATCCTTTTTGAACTCTTCCAGGAGGTCTTTTTAAATTTGAGATCAATTCATAAATTCCTTTGAGGTTTGCCATTTTGCTTTCCTCCTCTGTACTGTTGTTTTTTTTTATCATCCCTGTCAGAATAATAGCTTTCTATAGATAGTGCTGTTTTTGTTTGTTTTAGCTCATTTTGATAGTTGAGTTTTGCCTCCAGGGCACAGAGGAATATCTGCTTCTCATATCCTCCATGATATCTTGAGTTGAGAACTTCTTTCAATGTTTGTTTGTTTGTTTAAGGGTTCTGTTGCTATAGGGTCTGTTTGAAGACTTCATTAAAAGTTTTTTTGGGAAAAGTTTTGGGAGCTTCTTAGCTTTTGTCAACATCTTGCTTTCACCCAGGAAGTCTGCCTTCATCCTTTAATGTTGCTGTTGCCAAATCCTGCATCACATTGACTATGGTTCCTTGGAATTTGAATTGTTTCTTTCTGATTTTTTTCCTTGACCTGATAATTCTGGAATTTAACTAATATATTCCTTGACATTTTCATTCTGGGATCCCTTTCAAGAGGTGATCAGTAGATTCTTTCAATGACTATTTTACCCTCCGATTCTAGGATATAAGTATAGTTTTCCTTGATGATTTCTTGAAAGATGTAGTCCAGGCTCTTTTTTTTTTGATTGTGGTTTTCAAGTAGTCAAATAATTCTTAAATTATCTCTTCTGGATCTATTTTCCAAGTCAGTTTTTTTTTCCAATAAGGTATGCAACATTTTCTCCATTTTTAAAAAAATTTTGCTTATTCTGGATGTCTCATAGTCATTAGTTGCTATTTGATCAGTTCTATTCTTCAAGAATCATTTGCATCTCCTTTTCCATTTAGCCAATTTTAATTTTTAAAGAGTTGTTTTCAGGGCAGCTAGGTGGCATAGTAGATAAAGCACTGGACCTGGAGTCAGGAGTACCTGGGCTCAAATCTGGTCTCAGACACTTAATAATTACCTAGCTGTGTGGCCTTGGACAAGCCACTTAACCCTGTTTGCCTTGCAAAAACCTAAAAAAAAAAATAAAGAGTGTTTTCTTTGTCTATTTGCCCTATCACATTTTTAAGGAGTTGTTTTCTTCAGTCTATTTTTATGCTTTCTTTTGCAAGATATTGAATTTCTCTTGCATTTCACTTTCCAATTTTTCTAAAATACTTTTTAAAATTAAGGATTTGTAAATATACCCCATGTTCCATAAATAGAGAAATGATATATTTATGAGTATGGCAAAATCAAGGGTATGAGAATTTTTGTGTGTGACTGAAATGGAGAGAAGTAGGTCATGTGAAATGAATAAACTGAGGAACTTTGAGATTAGGATGTTTATCATTATGTAAATTGAAGTTCTCTAGTAGAAGAGCAGCAATTGAGTAAGAGAGAAAAACTCTGAATTAGACAGTAAACTCATTAAAGAAAGAAAGGAAATAATCTGGATATCAGTGGACAACCACCACCAGAATTTTTATTGGGTAGTAGATATGGATTGAGTGTACTTCAGAGGAGGAAAGATTCCAGAGTGAAGATGATAAAAGGAAAAACTTTGTTCCTAGGAAATGGGGACCAAGAAATATTCCAACTTTTGAGCCTTTATTGGTGAATTGAGTAGGATGAGCAAAATTGTAGCCAGTACTGGAAAGGAAGGCCAGGAAAGTTATGCCATTAAGAGGAGTTTTAAGGTGAAAACACTTTTGTTGCCTATGGAGCAGGCATTCCAGAGGAGACACAATGGAGGGAGTGGGACATTGAGGGAGTTAGATTATTCTCAAGGGATCAAACAGTAGGAGATGAGAAATGGAGCTTAAAGAATGCTGAAGAATTTCAGAATCACTGAAATGGAGAGAATGGGGGAGGGGAGGAGAAGAACTGGGAAAGCTAGCAGATTGTTTGCTGGATTGGGGTGATCCAATCTAATCTCTGGCTGCACAGGTATCTGGGGCACCTGTTTTGGAGCCCTCCCAGCTGGTCTGCTATGCCACTGGCCTATTGAGCTGGAACCTACAGACCCTGGTCAGAATTCTTTGTCCACACTGGTCTCTACTCCCTTTGCAGACTCTATTCCCTGCACCAGGCCATGCTCTCCCTCCACTCTAGTGAGAAACCTTTTCTAAAGTCTTTCCCAGATTCTCCAATATGTTCTTTTGTGGGTTCTATTGCTTCAGAATAGACTTGATTAATTTTCTTTCTGAGGGCAGCCCAGGAAAGCTTAGGGAAATTCCTGTCTTCTCTCTGTCATCTTGTTTCCCACCATCACTTTTTAAACCTATACAAAAAAAGGGGTGGCTAGGTGGTGTAGTGCATAAAGCACCGGCCCTGGAGTCAGGGGTACCTGGGTTCAAATCCGGTCTCAGACACTTAATAATTACCTAGCTGTGTGCCCTTGGGCAAGCCACTTAACCCCGTTTGCCTTGAAAAAACCTAAAAAAAAAAAAAGAAAGTAATATAATATTCCAAGATCCATGGTCTTTTAAAGCAGCCATTACTAGATTTTGTTTAATTCTAATTGTAGCTCCATCATACTTAAGTTCTCAGACACTTCTCCAAGAATGCTTCCCCAATAAATCCAGGGCATATGGCATATTCGAAATCCTGGAAAATTCAAAGAACTCATCCTTTGGGAATAAATTGAAAGGAACCTTACCAGGTTATTCTGACCACCCCTATTGTGGTGAAACTAGAAGGCCTTCCCAATCAGACTGGGAATAAAAGCTGCAGCCTCTTCTTTCAATTTTGAGAACCCCTAGAGTACTCTTGTAAGCCCTTGGAGAACTGAAATTGTTATTTTGGAAGTCATCTGAGCAAGCTTTAGTCACATTAAAAGGAAAAGGTTGAACAACTCTATGTGTTCCTTGTGTCCTTTCTTGCTCTCCTAGTGATTTTCTTTCACTCCCTGCAATCTAATTTCCTTCTCTTTGAGAAGTTATACTGATACCTTGCAATCCAGTACATCTGCAATACCCTCTGAGAACCTCCTAATTGATCTTCTATAACTTACTGTTCACTGAGATAGCTTGTCATGAAATCTCTTTGACCCCTGGGGAACCAGGGTCCACTCATGTCTTAACCAGACCTCTGGAACCATTTTTGCCCCTGTGACTATACTTTTCTTTGTGGAATGTCATTCCCTATCACTGGTGAAGAGGAAGACACCGAAAGAAATACTAAGACCTAGGAAACCTCCTGGGACTGTCAGTATTTGTTTCCAATTTTTTTTTTTGCAAAGAAATGAGATTTAGTGGCTTTCCCAAGGCCACATAACTAGGTAATTATTAAATGTCTGAGGTTGGATCTGAACTATTATTTTACAATGTTATCTCAGATTTCTCCTTGAGGAGATAAAAGTGAGGTTTTTGAGAATTTGAAGAAGGGAGCAGACTACCTTCTCCCTTGGTATGGGTATATGAATTCTTTCTTTCTAATCTTACTGCAACTATTAATCAGACAGCTAAGAAAACTGCACATGCTCTCTCTGACATATATGAATCCCTAGACTTCTAGCTAATATGGTCCTGGATAATAGGACAACCTTAGATTATCTTTTGACTTCCAGCACAGTGTTTATGCCCTTGTCAACACCTCTCCTGTATGTTAGCAACTCCCAACAAGTAGAGCTCTGAATTGAGCACAAATGGAAAAAACTGCATAAATGTGGGTGGTCCATGAGGATCTCATTTCTCCAAATTCTCCTCTGGGTGGGGCTCCTGCTCTTCTCCATGCCGACCCCTATTCTGATTCCACTTCTAATCATTCTTCTTTTGCTCATTTTTGGACAGATTGTTTAAACTTCTCAAAAGAATCATCTCCTTCAGATTACAAGTGATATTTCTCAATCTAATGGCCTAAACTGAACTTGGGAGCTAACCCCCTTGGATGCTGTCTCAGCTGAATTTTGGATGCATCCCTATCCTTCCTCAAATGGGACCTGTTTCCTGAGGTTTCATCAATATAAATATAGATAACTTTGATTTCTTCTTATGAAAACTGTCTGTTCATATCCTTTGGTCATTTATGAATTGCAAATGGTTCTTACATTTATAAATTTAGCTCAATTCCCTGTATAATTGAGAATAAGTCCTTTATCAGAGAAACTTATCATAAAAATTTTCCCTAGGTTCCTTCTAATTTTGGCTGAATTACTTTGTGCAAAAATCTTTTAATTTCATTTGAAATTGTCTATTATATATCCTGTGATCCTTTCTATATCTTGTTTGTTCCTATTGTTCATTTTCTTATTCATATATCTGACATGTAAAATTTTCCACACTCTATTTGCTTGTGATAATCACACTTTCTGGTTAAATCAAGTACTCATATTAACCTCATCTTGATATATGGTGTGAGATGTTGATCTATATCTGGTTTCTACCAAACTGCTTTCCAGTTTCCCCAGCAATCCCCTTCCCCTCCCAGAATAATAAGTTCTTTCCCCCAAAACTTGGATCTTAGGGTTTATCTAACACTAACTTACTATGGTCCTTTACTTTGTCTGGTACTGATTTTTTAGACAATACCAGATTTTCATGATTACCACTTCATAATATAGTTTGAAATCTGGTACTTCTAGACCACCTTCCTCCTTTTTTCCTTCCTTAGTAATTTTTTACTTTTTTCTTCTTACACATGAATTATGTTATTATTTTTTCTCAAAACTATACTTGAAAGGAAATACAATTGTGTTTTAAAATGATAAAATTTAACTGTTAAATTATAAAATTAATAGATTGTAAAAATTCCCAATAATTTCAAAATGAATGAGCTTAATTCATTTCTATGTTAGAAGCATTCTCTGAAATATAAATTAACATAAATAATAAAATGTATGAAAAAATTTAACTTGTTATAATATTGATCCTTCCAATGCTTGTAGCATCAATGTTTTAAAATTTTGCTTAAGAAAAACAGGAAGAAAGAATTAAAGTTGTATTTATACCTCAAAGTGGGGAGAATGAAGTTTAAAAATAAAAAAAAATTATTGCAGTATGAGACACCACTTCTAATTGAGGTTAGATATTTGGATGAAGAAAACTTGCTTTCTCCTCTCTATGATATAGTTTCCCACTTTCTATGATTCTATAATTAAACTCTGTAAATCATAAATTTTCTTAAGCCAAAATAAAATAAGAAAAAGTTAGTTTATCCATGAAGATTTTTTAAATTTTTTGAAATTTTCATCTGACGCAGTAAGGTTAAGTGACTTGCCCAAGGTCACACAGCTAGGTAATTAAGTGTCTGAGACTGGATTTGAACTCAGGTCCTCCTGACTCCAGAACCAGTGATCTATCCACTTTACCACATAGCTGCCCCTTATCCATGAAGTTTTAATCTTACCTAGAGACCCAAGGGGTAGAGGGCAGAGCCAAGAAGGCGACAAGAGTAGATCGTGTCTTAGGCGCTCTCTCATAAAACTTCTAAACTAAGGACTCTAACTAAGTTTTTGAGAGACAGAACCCACAGAGGGACCCAGGGAGGCAGTTCTCCTACTCAAGGTAACCTGGAAAAGAGCAGAAAGACTCTGCTCCCCAGGGTTGGAGGGGTGGCCCACCAGAGCGAAAGAATTTCAGCCTCTTGAAGGCGGCCCCAGGGCACTGGAAGCTGTGGCTCACAGCAGCGGCGGGGGGGGGGGGGGGGGGGGGGGGGGGGAATCTCCTGACCTATGCCCTCTGCCAGAGCAAGCACGTGAAGCCCAGCCCTCAGGGCACATAGCCAACAACGTGGTCTTTCAGCAGCCCAGATCCAGGAACAGAAGCAGGCAGAGCAGGTAAACAGGAGCCCCCAGGGCATGAGCCCATTGAACCTAGGGAGGGGAGTGAAGAGAGAGAGAGAGACTGCTGAGCTCTGTCCTCTGCTCCTGGAACAGGACTCTGGGGCTCTGACCACATTCAGATCCTGATCTCAGTCTAGGCCCCCCCATTGAACAGCAGGGGCCCCCCCACCTCAGCCTCATGGCAGAGGGAGGCGCATATGGTCATTCACAGACCAGGAGGGAGGACAGAGCCTCACACACTGAGACCCTTGTGGGAGTGTCCCAAAAGCTCAGGAAGCACCCCCAAAACAGGCTAAAGCTGGGAAAATGAGCAAGCAGAGAAACAAGAGGAACACCATTGAGAAATATTTTGCCTGTGAGTACAAGAAAGATCAAAACACTCAGTCTAGAGATGAGGAAGCAGAAGCTCCTGCATCTAAAGACTCCAAGAAAAACAGAAAGTGAGCTCAGGCTATGACAGAGCTCAAAAAAGACTTTGAAAATCAAACTGAGGGAGTTAGAAGAAAGACTGGGAAAGGAAATGAGATGCAGGAAAAACATGAAAATGAAGTCAGCAGCTTAGTCAAGGAAATCCAAAAAAATGCTGAAGAAAACAGCATGCTAAAAACCAGCTTTAGGTCAAATGGATAAAACAGTTCAAAAAGTTATTGAGGAGAAGAATGCTTTAAAAACAGAATTGGCCAGATGGAAAAAGAGATAAGAAAGCTCTCTGAGGAAAACAAATCCTTCAGACAAAGAATAGAACTCAGGGAGATTGATGAATTTATGAGAAATCAGGACTCAATACTTCAAAACCAAAAGAATGAAAAATTAAAAGAAAATGTGAAACATCTCATTGAAAAACAACTGATATGGAAAACAGATTTAGGAAAGATAATTTAAAAATTATTGGAATACCTGAAAGTCATGATCAAGAAAAGAGCCTTGACATCATTTTCAAAGAATTACTATGGGAAAATTGCCCTGATATCCTAGAAGCAGAGGGCAAAATAGAAATGGAGAGAATCCACCGATTCCCCCTGAGAAAGAGATCCCAAAAAAACAACCCCCAGGAATATTATAGCCAAGTTCCAGAACTCCCAAGTCAAAGAGAAAATGTTACAAGCAGCCAGAAGGACACAATTCAAATATCGTGGAGCTGCAGTCAGGATCTCACAGGACTTAGCAGCAACTACATTAAAAGCTCATAGGGCTTGGAATATAATATACCAGAAGGCAAAAGAGCTTAGAATGCAACCGAGAATCAACTACCCAGCAAAACTGAATGTCCTCTTCCAGGGAAAAAGATGGACTTTCAATGAACCAGGGGAATTTCAAATGTTCCTGTTGGAATGGCCAGAGTTGAACAGAAGGTTTTGATCTTCAGATACAGGACTCAGGTGAAGCATGGAGATTGGAGGAGAAGGGGAAAATATGAGGGACTTAATGATGATGAACTGCATGTATTCCTGTATAGAAAAAATGACACTCATAATACTCATATGAACCTTCTCAATTAACAGAGCAGGTAGAAGGAGCTTTTATAGTTGAAGCACAGGAGAAAGCTGAATTTGAAGATAAAATATGGTGTAAAAAATGGAGTCAATAGAAAAAAGGGAAATGGAATGGGAGAAAGAGAAAGGAGAGGGGAAATAGGCCAAGATATTTCATATAATAAGATTTTTCTTTATTACAATGAGCTATTGCAATGATATAGAAGGGGGGAAGGCAAGGGGGAATGAGGGAATCTTTGCTCTCATCAGAGGTGGCTAGGAGAGGAAACAGTATATATACTTTTTTTTGAGGGGGGGGTAAAATCACTTTGCATTTATTTAGCTAAATGAGAAAAGCCAAAATAATTCTGAACAGATTAGCAACACACAGACAGAAACTGATAAGACTAAACACCAATGAAGGGAAACTTTCCTTAGGACTCTATGGCATCACTGATGATGCCAAGACCTGTGTTTCTTTCCAAGACAATTCCTTTCCCCCAGGAGCCTCAACCCCAAGACAATCTAAAAATGACAAATCTTTGTTTATGGAGTCAGGAAGGCCCAATTTAATCTGAATGAATTTAAATTTGAGTCATTTCAACTTAAAACCTATTGTAAAACAGATGCTTTCACTTTTTACCTTCCTGTCCCTGCCAAGTATAAACCTACATAAGACTTTGGCAGAAAAAAAAATGCTGTGTTTTTTTAAAGGAAATTAGTATTTTTAATATCATAACCCCAAGACCATATTGCATTTATTAATCTGGAGAAACAATAGCTAGGAGGGACCATTCTATATCCCATGACAACCTGTTCTCCAAGAGAAGAAAAAATACAAATGATGTGGTATGACTCTGAAAAATATAGATTCTTAGAAATACTTATATTTGATGAGTTTTAAAAAAATACAATTACTTACAAAACATCAATCTTTTTTCTTTTTTCCCCATCTGTATTGGTCAGGCTCCCTATGATACTGTATAGAGAGAAAATTCTTGAGAGCTATGGGTTTTGACAGGCGAAAAAAGCAAATGTAGTTGATTTGAAGAGATTATGAGTTTCAAAGTGAGGTCCTAAGAGCATCAAACCCCTTTTTTATCAAACTCAGATCAATGTAATCCTAAAATGGAAGAACAAAATTCTGTGTAAAAAAGTATTATGGAGATGAGCCCCCATCATTGCTACTTGGCCCCCCCAAAAAGAAAGAAAAATGTTAATTATGGTACAGCCTAAGGTGTTCTTGTGGCAGAGAAAGAAGTTATCTCTTCCCTTTATTAATTATGTGTATAATATTTTGTTGGATTTTTTTCCCCCTCTCTCCATAATTTACAGAATTCTCTGGCTCATGTTTTCACTTAAGCATTTGATCATGGTCTGATTTTTGTCTTCTCAGGAAGAAGAAAAAACAATCTCCTATTTTCTCATGTAAATTCCCGTATGTCATTTCCTCACTGCTCTGGTAACTGATATCTTTACCAAAGCAGAAAGTAGATGTTCTGCCCAGTACACGATGAAGTCACTATTAAAATGGCCTATCTTTAATGTCAGTCTTGTGGCAACTTTAGGGCTGTCCACAACATCTCCTTTTAACCTGCAGATTACTTAACTCTGATCCCTCTATTAAGTCGATGCCACATCTATCTTATCCATCCTATTTGGATCAATCAGCATATATACTCAATGTTGGTATAGACATCTGGAGTAAGAAGGGGGGACAGGGGGAAGGGGTGGGGGTGTGAATGAAGGAGAGGATGGACCATGGTGGGGGGGGGTGGTCAGATATAATGCACTTTCCTTTCTTTTTTACTTCTTGCAAGGGGCTGGGATTGGATGGCCTGTCCGGGTCCATAGGGCCAGGTGGATGCTGGGCCTAAGGGGTGGTATGGGGGCTCAGGGCCTCTTCGCCTCAGGGCCAGGGATCTGTCTGCTGTGCCACTCAGCTACTCTACAGCAGAGTCAGAGTGAAAGGAGAGAGAAAATATAGTACATGGTAGTGGAGAAATACGAAAGGAGGGAGTTGCGATCAGCAATGGCAATGGTGGAAAAATACGGAAGTAACTTTTGTGATGGACTTATAAAGAATGTGATCCACCCGCGACAGAGTTGGTAGTGTTGGAACACAGACTGAAGCACATTTTTTATTATTATTATTTTGGGGGGGTGCAGGGCAAATGGGGCTGGGTGGCCTGTCTAGGGCCGCCTAGCAGTGCGATTGTTGGGTGTCTGAGGCCGGATTCGGACCGGGTGCTCCTGGCTCAAGGGCCAGTGCTCTGTCTGCCACCCAGCCACCCCTACTATTATTACTATTTTATTTTATTTTAGGTCTTTTTTTTCTTTGTTTTATGTAGGGCAGTGGAGTTGGGTGGCTTGCATGTCACACGGATGGGTGATGGTTGGGTGTATGGGGCTGGGTATGGGCTTGGGTGCTCCTGGCTCCAGGGCTGGTGCTCCGTTCACTGTGCCACCTGACCATACCTACAATTATTACTATTATTTTTTTAATTTTAATTTTAATTTTTTTCTCTCCCCTTTACTTTATTGCTCAAGTGAGTCTATATTTTTTGGGGGGAGGGGGTATTTTGTTTACTCTTAAACAAGAATATTTTATTAATGTATAAAAAAAATTGTACAAAATGAGAATAAATAAATATTAAATGAAACCCAAGGGGTAGATGACATCATTAAAGATTTCAACCCTGATACAATGTTTTGGGGGTATATTTATATAGAAAGGACAAAGAATCATAAAACTGATTTAGGTAACCAATGCAGTTTCATATAGATGGCATAGTTCTACATTATGATCCTCTCATAAGTTATAATATGTGCTTCAAATTCCTATTGATAAACATCCCACTTAGGCTGGAGAGGGAATGCTTACAAAGGATTTCTTTCTCCTCATCCAAGATGTCTCTTATCTTGTGATTTGTTCATCCAAGTAAAGGAATTCATTGGTGCTGTTATAGAGCTAGCCAAGTAGCAATGACACAGGCCAAGTCAACACTGAAATGGAAAAGAGCAGGTCTTGACAAGGCAGATTGACATTTTTAAACACAGAGATAGCATTCAGATTTATAAACTTTAATTAGAAACTGAGAAACCAGTTTTTTCTTTTTGTTAAAAGTGTAAAATTTTAGAAACTTAATAAAATTTGACAGTTTCCCTCATTTTGAGACACACTAGTGTCATCTGTAGATCAAACAAATAAAAAAAATAGGAAGATGACGATCATATTGGAGCGAAAGTATCTTTGAGACCTCGGGTTGACAAGAGATATGGTCAGGTAAATGTAAGGTCTATAACAGTACCTAAAAATGGTTGTTCCAATTACAATGTCAAAGAGGGTAAATTATAGAGATCAAAAGGGGACAGTCTCCTTTGATTATATAGACCAGACAGATTAAAAAGTGCAAAATAGCAAAGGAAAATTCAGGTCCATTTCTTCTAGAGTCATCTGATGCACTTCGTGACTTTGGATGTTGTGCCAGAGGTCCTTTTCAATCCAAGTTACTTGTAGAGATCTTCATTTCTAGTAAAAAAAACCTTCTTATCACAAATTTTAATCAGATCAAAACATGTTTAAAATGAAATTCTGGAATCTCTTAGATCATAATGACTTAGTTTGATTTGTCAATTGCCATGTTGATATACACAGAAAATTCAGTTATAAATAGTGATTAATTGGCATGATTTTTTTTCATTATTCCCCCAATTGGAGGATGCTACTCCACTTAAAAAAAATAAATTTCCATATAGATTCCACTACAAATTTGAATTCATCAAAGATTGCCAAATTAACTTGAATATGTGACATATATTTATGATAATCATTTTAGGAAAGAGAGTATCTAGTAAGTGATTTACAAATAAAACAGTTTTAACCTTTTTCTAATGTTTAAAAATGAATCAGAAATCCTTAATTAAAAATGAATTTCTCTTGAAATATTTTTCAAATAGACCACAGGTTATCCTTATGCTTTACATAGTTGATAAATATTCCTTTCCTTAAAAGAGAAAATGACACTGTTACAAGAGAATTATATCTTGATGTCACTACAACTTCTTATCATTTTGCTTAAATGTCTCCTTAGCATTGTAATATATTAAAGATCTTAATTTTCAAAGGAACATGTAGTTTGCAACATATACCAAAGTATACTGACCACTAGGATTTAGATAACTGTAGGCCAAAATGACTTAAATTTCTATCTGATTTTAATATATATCACCTGACATGATAACAGCAGTTTACCATAAAGATCAGGGACATAAGAAAAGGAAAATTCCTTTATTCAATTATTTTTATTTAAATGTCAGTTTCTGGGGCAGCTAGGTGGCATAGTGGATAGAGCACTGGCCTTGGAGTCAGGAGTACCTGAGTTCAAATCTGACCTCAGATACTTAATAATGCCCTAGCTGTGTGGCCTTGGGCAAGTCACTTAACCCCATTGCCTCACAAAAACTAAAAAAAAAGGATAACTAAATGTCAGTTTCCAGGTAAGGCTATGTGGAAGAACAAATCTTGAACCAGATTTTAAATCTATCAGGTGAGATATTTTCCACATGCCATCTTTGGGAATCCAAATTAAGAAAATTCAGAGAACTAGCTAAAAAAAACATTTTCCCCATCTTTCCCAATAAGCCTGTCACCTGCAGAATGTTCATAAAATTACTGGCATCTATTGATCATTGGTGCAACAGCATTTCTCCTGCTGATCATATCTGGAGTCAGATACAGAATAATATTAATTAAACAGTCCCATAAGATCTTAAATAGCAAATTCCAACAATCAGACCTTTAGGTGAGTTCAGCTTACAAGGATCACATACTGATTATAAGTTCATATTGGAAATAGCAAAAGATTATCACAGATTTTTTTATTCATGTTCTGTAAAGACAATTTTATTTATTAATAAGCTCAGCTATTATCCTTCAGATAAAACATAAGCAACACACCATTTCTTCCAGAATTCTTGTTTAAATATTTATTTTATTAAATTTGCATACAAACCAAGCAGTTAAGAGCAGTGAGAAAAGTTCCCACCTATTCTACTTAATTATAGGGTCAAAGAGGAATGAAAAGTATAATATATGGAAATTATGTCAAAATGATAGCAGTGGATATTAGTAGAAAGCATATGTTTAAATTCTTGAACCTCCACTGATTTAGTATGGATTGTGTATACTGATTCTAACCCTTGGGCCAGTCGTTTATCCTCCTGAGTCTACTTTTACTCAAACTTGGGTATCAAAATTCCTTATTGAGCCCTTCTGGCTCTTAACAAACTGAAATCTCTGTGATACTATTCTAGCTGTTCAAGTCTCTTCCTCAAGGAAAATGGAAACAGCATAATAAGGTTGTTATACTTCCATTATCATACTGATTTTAAAATCCAAATTATTTTGTTATGCAGTAGAAAAATAAGTTAATTCTCTTTTACTCCAGTTTCCTTTTGGGGAGGCTCTATTATTCATTCTTTGTAATTGTTTTCCTATAGCGAAGTATTGTAGCTGTTACCCATATGTTTAGAGCCAGCATGATCAGGAAACGGATAAGAACCATAAGATCCTGTGTGGTCATTAAAGTTGTTATTACTCTTGTTGCACATGTATATGCAGACATGCTCCAAGTCAGGGCACTCACTGCACCAGAATCCTTTGCCTCCCACAGGTACTGGAGCTGGGCAAACTTGCTAGCAGCACTAATAAAAGTACATAAATTCATTGCCAAGTCTATAATCCACTTTTGAAGAGTCAAGAGGTACCATCCCCCCAGAAATATGGCAATATATGGGATGGCTTTCTTCATGCTTCCATTATAATGAAAAACACAAAGCAAGAGGGCAATATCTTGTGCAATGATGATTGGGTACTCCAAGTAGGTCAGTAGAGGGTAACTGTAATAACTCTGGTATCGTAAAAATAAAAGGAATCCAGCCAGCTCCAGGAGCAAACTTTTCAGGCTGAGCCCCTGCGAGCTCTTAGCGGAGAGCAGGACGAAGATCTGCGGGAGCTTGACCACCATGCACCCCACTAGCGTGCTCCGGGTCCGAGGCTCGGCTCCCGCCCGCCGCCCGCCGCCCTTGAGGGGCAGCTCAGCCGAAGCAACTTCTTCCAGAATTCTTTCAAAACAACTAGAATATCTTTAGATCCTATTTAAATGATTTGCGTATAGTTCTACAGGCGTTCTAAGTTCCAGATGTAACAAACAGCATAAAATACATTTGTTTCCAAGTAAGAAGACATGTGAATTATTATCACTAAACATAATGTTTCCATGCTGAAATTGTATTTCTTAGAACACAACAATACAACAAAGAAGTTTCTTAACTAAGATTATGGTTACCTTTATAACTTAATGAATTTTATATTTTTTTCATAAGTTTGTTCACTTTTTCCCCAAATATACTCCTATCATTCTCAAAAAAGAAAATGAAATTCTTCAGATAATTTTAAAACATTAATGTAACTCTTACTTATGTCATGGAATGTCAAAACTTTAGATCAAAACAGCAAGATCCTTTCAATTTGCAATTATAACAGAATTTTAAATGCTTTTAATATTAATCATTACCTAATTGATTTAGTATTATAAGGGGAAACTTCTGATTTTCTAAGACTAGAAAATTTGCTATGAGAGTTATAAGGGAATACCATCACATTATTGCAATGAATTAATTAGCCTATAGATTTGAAAATTTAGTAGACCTTATACAAATCACATAAAAAAACTTTTGGAGAACATTTTTTTCCTGAATGTTTTTCTTTCAAATAGCAATAACTATTACTGATGCAAAAAGGACAATCACAAAACCTTCATAAAATATATTAGTTGTGTACTTTGTAAAGTGATAGATATTTTTTCTTATTTAATATTAAAGCAAAAATTAATCTTTAAAATTGGAATTTAATGCAACATTATTGTTCTATTAGAAACCAGGAGGGATGGGAATTCAGGGAAGCCTGGAAAGATTTGCATGAACTGATGCTGAGTGAGATGAGCAGAACCAGAAGAACATTATACACCCTAACAGGAACGTGGGAGTGATGATCTACCTTAATGTTGCTCATACCAACAGGGCAGCAAGCAAGCTCAATTTTGGGGTGTCTGTGACAGAGAAAGCCATCTGTAACCTGAGAAAGAATTGTGGAGTTTGAACAAAGACCAAGGACTATTACCTTTAATTTTTTAAAAAATGTTGTCTTATGTAATTCTGCTGTATCTCACACTTTATGTTTCTTCCTTAAGGATATGATTTCTCTCTCATCACATTCAATTTAGATCAATTCATAGTATGGGAATGATGTAAAGACTAGCAAACTGCCTTCTGTGGGGGGGTGGGGGGAGGGAAGCGAGATTGGAGGAAAAATTGTAAAACTCAAAATAAATAAAACCTTTCTAAAATTAAAAAGAATAAAATTGGAATTTATCAAATGTAAAATGGTATGAAATTTATCTTTAAGTATGATAAATAAATCCCAAAAGTTCATCAAATACCATAACAATTTTTCTCTGTTTTTACTTTTAACACTAGAAATAATCTCACAACAAATCTTCAAATTAACATATATATATGAAATATATCCCTAGATAAAGTTCTCATGTAAAGATTTTTCCTTTACTCAGAGAAAATTCTTGATGAAGATTTATAATAAGATAGTTTTAAAAATTCCTTTTTGTTGGGGGTGGCTAGGTGGCACAGTGGATAGAGCACCAGCCCTGGAGTCAGGAGTACCTGGGTTCAAATCTGGTCTCAGACACTTAATAATTACCTAGCTGTGTGGCCTTGGGAAAGCCACTTAACCCCATTTGCCTTGCAAAAACCTAAAAAAAAAAATTCCTTTTTATGATTGCAAGATTTCTCATTGTACTTCACTTAACAATCTTATGAAGTTCATGAGTCATAGCCAAAAAGCTTTAGCTACAATAAGCAATAATAATACATAAGAGATTTAGTTTACTTACATTTTCTTCATTCATTCACTCTGTTATTAACAAAGCAATTTTAAAACCCCAAATGCTTACTTTATAATTATAGGCCAATATTTCTTAATATTAGAACATTTAAGAATCTAATGTTCTATTTAGAAATTTCATAATCAAAATTATGTATTCTATAAACCTGAAAACTCCTTAAGTTGTATTTTCAGACTGCCTTATACAGATCAGCCCATTTAGAGTTATCTAATGAACATAATAAAGAAGCTAGCATTACATAGTAGTTGCTTCATGCCAAATATCTCATAGTCATATGACTTTGATTTCTCCTTATAAAATAATTATCTAAAGTAGAGAGAACTTTTTTTTTTAATATTGTATATTTTAGGGGCAGCTAGGTGGCATAGTGGATAAAGCACCGGCCCTGGAGTCAGGAGTACCTGGGTTCAAATCCAGTCTCAGACACTTAATAATTACCTAGCTGTGTGGCCTTGGGCAAGCCACTTAACCCCATTTGCCTTACAAAAACCTAAAAAAAAAAATATTGTATAGTTTATAAATTTCTTAATACCAAATATCAGGTAGCCCTATTTATTTCTCTTCAGGTCTAAATTTTGAATTAACTCCTGATATATATGTACATATATTCCTCTCTTCTTTACAAGAACAGTTTGAAAAATCATTCCTGGTTACTCATGCATTTGTAAACTTTGATTTTAGGTATATATATATGTATGTATGTATTTTCAATTGATCACAGACTGACCTCTAAAAACAAAAACTTTTTCTTTATGAATTTCCCGCTGAAATTATACCACCATATTCTTTTATGCTCTAGTATGGGGCTAGGTCCTGAAATCTTGAGAAGTTAAACTATCAATTCCACATTAGACTTTTAAAAGTCCGAAAGAATAAATTGAGGATTTCCCATTTTATATCAGTTGTTTTAGTTAGATTAAGACCAGGATAAATTAAAATTGCACCTGGATTTACATACAGCTCCCTCAGTTTTAGCATCCTGAGTTACACTTTTCCCAAGCATTCAGTATTGCTGTGATTCATTATTTCCCAGGCAATTCACTGCTGGAGAGTTTGCATAAGTAGCAGTCAACTGTTAGGATTTTAATTTTACCTCACATCTGGGCACAATTTAATCCAGTTCAAATCTGGATACCATAATTCCTGAAGAACTGATTTACAGTTCTCATATAAAATTTTATTAACTTGTTCATATTTTCATTAATATACTTAAGTCATCTTTTATGTTAAAAATGCCTCTTTAAGGGTTTAGAAAAACCAAAACATTTTAACCTTCCATTTTTCTTTTTATTCCTTTCTATTCTCTTCCCAAGTCTTTCAAAACCCATTTTACAAATTTCCTTTTTTATTATTTTTAATGTATGGCTTAACCATATTTCAGACTATTTATTCCTTCTAATAAAGATTCCTTTTTATATTTTTAGCAATATGATTTTTATCAGATCTTATTCTTACAGTCAAACAGTAATTAAATTTTAAAACTTGCCTACCACACTAGAAAAAAATTTTTTCTTTGTTACAACTTAGATACCCCTTAAAAGATAAAAACACAAAGCAAATTCTCTTAAATATGTTTAACCCTTCAAATTATTTACAAATAACTACTAACAAAACGTTTTCAAATTACTTTATCATTTTCCAAAATTTAAAATTCAGAAATAGGAAACATAATTAATAGCAAATTTCCACAGCATACCTTTTATTTCAATTCAAACATTATGTTTAAACTTAATTTATCTGAAAACAAACTTTTTCTTTCCATTTTTCTCATGCTCATACACACAGTCCCAGCCTGAGAAGTGCATGTTGGGCAGGAGAAACCAAGAAGCTAAATGGACAAATTGGGACACAGAAAAATATAAAAGGCACCTGGAAACAGCCAATTGAAACACTGAGACTGAGAAAGAAGGGAAGATGGAAATTTCCCTGCACTGTCTAAGCAGGACTGCTAGAGCAGAGTTTAAAACATTAGGAATAAGAGTAACAAAAACTGACTTCCAGAAAAGCCCTGGTGTGCTAATATTAAGTCATAAATTTTTGAAAAGAATAATCTGATTCCATTATCTAGTTTCGAAAAAGATCCCAGAAGACAAATAACTAGGAGTCAATCTGGGTCAAGAGAAAAGACAGCAAAAGTGAAGAGGGAAAGAAGAATTACAAAGGGCAAGAAAAAGCAAACGCCAGGGAAAAAAATCCCACTCTCCAGATAGTGAGGCAGATCTCTTTCTGAGGGTGTGTGACTACAGCCATCTCCAAGGCTAGAAGAAAGAGTAGACAGAGAAGCTGCATCAGCAGCTGTAGCAGTGGTTCAGTGTTGGGAGAGTAAAGGAGATAGTTTTTGGGGGAAAGTCTACTTCATAAAAGGGAGAAACTGCTGGGGCTGAGAAACCTCAGCTTGGTATTCTCCTTGTAACATTATAGGATTCTGTGATAGAGGATGAAGGTTGTGAGACTATGCCAAGGAAGGAGGGATGAGAGGGTTTGAAAAGGAACCATGAGGTCACTAGGAATAGGTAAAAAACTGCTATTCTGCTTGCTGGATCTTTAATCTTAGATTGTGATTTTCCCATTATTAAGTTTGTAAAAATTAGACAAAAGACACGGACAAAAACACTGAGGGAGATCCACTTTGCTCTCACACTAGAAGATCCCAAGACACAACTAACCAAACAATTTAACAACACAATTCATAAACAATTACCACTAGGGCACACTAAAACCAACTCAAAGGGGTGCCAGAAAACCAGAGAGGGTAACCAGAGCCTTAAAAACCATAGGAAATTTTTATCAAAGGCAAAAATTCAGTAACCAAATGTTGCCTCTGGCTACTTGGATTTGGTTCTGCCTATGAGGAATCATTATTCAGATTGGGAGAGCATGGGTGGAAATAAAACAAAAAATTATTGAAAAAGTTACAAGACATAGGAAGGGCTAGAGAGAAAGCAGAAGAGAGAGAGATAAAAGAACAGCCAAGCAGTCTTGGCTGGGCCATTGTCAGAGAAGACTGCCCACTGGGAACTGGAGTCCAGCTCATGTTTTTATGTCTTGCTTCTCATCCCAAGGACAAAAGGTGAACTCCCTTCCCCTATAGAGGTTAAAGCCCAAGGAGATCAGGATACAAATTTTACATTAAACAATGATACTTTAAGAATGGGAAGGGTTCCACCCAAGATTACAATTATTTCTGTTACAATCATAATTCTCTACTTCAAGTCAATATACATCTCAAGGGTCAATTTACATCTCCACCCAAATTCTTTCTGTTACTATCAAATTCTCTTCTTCTTCCTCAGCACCAACCCCAAAACATCTCCACTTTCACAATTCTCTTTATCTTTCCCCTGCATCACACAGGTTAGAGAGTATTTCAATCAAACAAAACCAAGATTCAAAACTAGAGAACTGAGTTGAAAAGTGGCAGACTCACCCCTTCCAAGTCCAATTAAATTTTCCAGGCTCAAAATCTGTCCTACCTCTGGGTCCTTTCTGTGGCATTGATAGAAAGGAATCTGCACCTTTGCAAGTCATCTGTCCATCCTAAGTGAACTAGGAAACAAGTTTGGTTCAAAATGGAATAGGGAGTTAAAAAAATTACAAACTTCCTTCCTTCCTTCCTTCCTTCCTTCCTTCCTTCCTTCCTTCCTTCCTTCCTTCCTTCCTTCCTTCCTTCCTTCCTTCCCATAAAGGGAAGAGTCTGTCCCTCTTTGAATGTCAGTCAATCCAAGTCCATGGCACCATTATTGTTAACTATATTATTCATATTTTTTAGACCGAAAATGAAATATCAAAGTTAGCTTATCTGTGAAGTTTTATTCTCTAGAATCTGACTTAGAAACCCTGAGTATGAGAAAAATGGAAAGAAAAAGTTTGCTTTCAGATAAATTGAGCTTTAAAACATTATGTCTTACCTAAAAATCATTAAAGCTATCAACCCTGTTTTATTGTTTTGGGGGGCATATTTATGCATAAAGGAAAAAGAGTCATAAAACTGAGTTAGGCAAAACAATGAGATTTCATAGAGATGTCATAGTTCTACATTGTGATCCTCTCATAGGTTATAATATTTGTTTCAAATTCCTATTGATAAGAGTCCCACTTAGGCTGGGAACTGAATGTTTACAAACAAAGAATTTCTCTCTTCCCATCCAAGATGACTCTTATCTTGTGATTTGTTGACCCAGGTAAAGGAATTTATTGATGCTATTACAAAGCTGACCAGGTAGTACTGACACAGGTCAACTCAATATTGAAATGGAGAAGCACAGGCTTTGACAAGGCAGATTGACATTTTTTACACATAGAGAAAGCATTTAGATTAATAAATCTTAATTAGAAGCTGAAAAATGTGTTTTTTCCTCTTTATCAGAAATATTTAGACTTATTAAACTTTGCTCTCTGTTTCTCTGTCTCTGTCTCTCTGTCTCTGTCTGTTTCTCTCTTTTATTTCTCTCTGTCTCTGCTCCACCCCCTGGGGGGGAAAGTTTACTTGAACTGGCTTGCTTGCTAGCCAAATGCAACAACAGCAAGGGAAAATTGTTTGAGGTCATTGCCTCTGAAGAGCTTTGGGAGACACTAATTTGTTCTTACTCAAACTCTTTCCCATGAACATTGTTGACTCATTTGGGTTCAGCATTGTTTAGATTCATGTGGATCAATCTTTTCTTTGAATAATGAGAGTCTGGTTCATGTAATGCTAAGAACATTACAAATATTCTCTCACTGGTGGCAAGTCTATCTTTTGCCTCTTTTTATATCCTGTGCTTGACACAAAGTAGGTGTTTAATAAGCATTTATTGAATGAATAATTCTCACAACTCTGGGAGGGAGCTATTGTTATTATCTCCATTTTACAGTTTAGGAAATGGAAGCAAATAGAAATTAAGTAACTTGCCCAGGGTCCCAAATCTAGTGTCTGAGGTCAAATTTGAATTCTGATCTTCCTGACTCCAGGCTTAAGTCAATGAGGTCTTGAGTTTTTGTGAGAGAGAAAAATACTGCCTGGGATAACTTGGAACCCTGAGGGGAAGTACAGCCCTTGGTATTGTGAGAATGACTCAGACTACTTTGATTTTTAGGGGATTGCAATCTTTACCTATAAAATCTCTTTGGCTCATTTTTAGAGCCCTCAGATAAGAAAATCCTAAAGAATTTGGAGTTTCTTTCTCTAGGTATTGTTGACCATAACTTTCTTCTCAACTGCCCTTGAGCAAAAAGGTACAAATATCCCAATACCAATTTAAAAGACCAAGAGAAAGGCAGTGTAAAACATAAACTAAAAAAACCACAAATTTTGGAATAAATGTATCTTCTTCTTCCCTAGGAGATGCTGGGGAAAGGGAGAAGAGAGAGAAGAATGTCACCATTTGTACTTCCTGGCAAATGACCTTAGCCACAGTCTTTTCTGCAGTTGTTCTGGGTGGTCTCTTGGCTACTCTCCAAAATTCTTGTAGATATAACAACAAGGGCAGCTGCACTCCGTTCTAGTAGTTCCTCCCAACTCTCTATCTTGCCACATAGAAGATGATGACCATTCAGTCTTTGATCAGTCTCATATTTAAAGCTAGATGAGAATGAAGTCAGGAACAGTAATGCCCTAGCCTCCTCTCACCTGTTAAAGTCACAATTTTTCTTCTTGTGTTGACTGTATTCTCAGCCCTCGACCAATTTTTTTTTTTAGTTTTTGCTAGGCAATAGGGTTAAGTGGCTTGCCCAAGACCACACAGCTAGGTAATTATTAAGTGTCTGAGACCAGATTTGAACCCAGGTACTCCTGACTCCAGGGCCAGTGCTCTATCCACTGTGCTACCTAGCCACCCCTCCTTGACCATTCTTAAAGAAATTTGCCCCTTCTTGTTTCTTTTGTGATGTCCATTCACCTCTCCCTCTAGGATGGAGGAAAGATGAGACTTCACTTTTGACTTAGCTTTTGTCTTAGCTTCATGGCTTCCAAGGGTTCACACAGAGAGGCACTCTATCTTCCAGCAGACACTGCCCCACTAGACACACACACTGAGGGATCCTTATTGGTGAAAGCCATAATAGTGTGGACCCCTTAAGCAGTGAAAACCATGGTATGAGTTTCCTAGTAAAAGTTTCTGTCAGTAAAAGCTTTAGTAATAATAAAAACAATATGTAGTCCCTATAAATGAAAACTATGAATAATGTATATGAAAGCTAATGTAAGCAAAAAGAAAACATACTGATCATGACCATAGTGACCAATACCAGACATCACATGCCCAGTCCTCCAACCAAAACAGTAGTGATGTGGCACTTAGGTGTTTGGGACCTGAGCCCATATTAACATACTCTTTTAACTCCTCCTCCTTGTGTCTGATTTATAAAATTACCATGGGGGTTTTCAGAGAAGGTCTTTGCAGGAAACCAAGTATGATGTCTGGCCATTGCCCTAGACTGCCTTGCTGTAAATATGCCACCTTGATTATTAAACTATTTATCTAAGCAATCTGGTGATTCCAGCCTCTTTCTTCAGTAATATGTTGGACAATTTGTTTGGGAGAGCCTTGAACATCTCACTGAAGGGGGATTTTCAGGTATGATCATGTATATGTGTGTGTGTGTACACATACAAATACATACATATACATGTATATACATGTACATGTACTCACAGACAATCCTCTCCTCTGAATGATCCCAAATTCCCTTCTATGTCAGCAACCACAAGCTTACACAGACATTCTGAGTTAGGGAAGGGGGAGGGAGACTTTTGTGCTTTATGGATTTGTGACATGGCTGATAAAACACAGATAACCTAAGTCAGAGGAGCACTCATCCTCCCCTAATGTAACTGTGACTTGGCTGAAAATAAAACAGACACCCTGAGTCAAGAGGCACTTCCCTAATGGAACTATGACAAATGCCAGGAATCCTAAAATAGTTTTATGGTACTGTGAGACAAGACCTAAGAATGTCCAAAGCTAATTGGGGTCCCTCTACACCCCCCATTCCTATATCTTATAGGAATATCTTATTTTTATTCCTATTCTTCTTATTATTCCTATAATTTACCCCTTCCTAACTCCATTTTGAGTCCAGTTTTCTAACTGGAACTCTTGTGTATGACACCAACTTGAGATAAATAAACATGTATATAACTGAATTCTCTTTGTCTTTCTTAAGCTCAAACTCTGAGGTTGAATGTATTCAGGTGTGTGCGTGTGTGTATGTGTGTGTGTGTGTGTATACATGTACACCCATATACATATACCACACATACACATTTTATAGTGTGTATGTGTGTGTGAATTAGCCTAATGATTTCATTTTACTGGTTTAGGAAACTGGTGAGAAAACTCCCTCTACCAATGTAGGTTGTCACCTTCTTTTCACTTGTAGACATAGTAAATTTCCTACAGCACTGAAAAGGAAAATCACTTAAGATCTTATAGCAAAAATAGATCAGAGGCAAGACTTTTATCCCATGTCTTCTTGGTCTTTGATCCAGTGCACTATATATATACTATATATATATATATATGTGTGTGTGTGTGTGTGTGTGTATGTGTGTGTTATTCAAGTATAAATATTATTTTTATTGCTGTTATTCAGTCATGTCTGACTCTTTGTAATCTTATTAGGTCTTTTCTTGGCAAAGATACTACAGTGGTTTGCCATTTCCTTCTCCAGCTCATTTTATAGATAAGGAAACTGAGGCAAAATGGTTAAATGACTTGCCCAAGGTCACACAAGTAATATGAGGACAGATCTGAACTCAGAAAGATAAGTCTTCTTGACTCCAGGACAAATACTCTATCCACCTAGCTGCCCTATATAAAATACATTTATACATAAATATATGTCTATGTATATGTGCCTATATACATGAGAGAGGAGATCTCACAATATTCCTAAATGTGATTTTTGCCAGTATATTGTAAAACTAAAAAGGTTTGGAAGAAAGGCATTCAGAAATGTTTTCAGGGGGTAGCTAGGTGTGCATTAGATAGAGCAGGGTCCTTGGAGTCAGGAAGACCTGAGTTCAAATTGGACCTTAGACTCTTTACATTTATTGTGTGACCTTGAGCAAGTCACTTAAAACCTCTTGAGGAAAAAAATTTTCAAGACAGTTACCGATTGAACAGCTAGATGGCAGACTTGTTTAAAGATCCCATTGACATAAGATTATAGGTCTCTTGCTTTGGGGCTCAGAGAGATTTTTAGGAATTTTTACTCATGATAGTTCAAAGTGGAAGGATAATCATGGGCATGAATGTCAGGGCACTTCATTACCAGTTCAACTCATTCTCTAGATTTCTCTCCATTTCCTCTCCAGCAGTCTTTTCACCAGAGACACCTTGCCATTCAACCATCTACTACTTAGTGAGTTTCTGGGACACCTAGTTGGCCATAGTTGATAGAGCACTGGGCTTAGAATCAGGAAGATACATCTTTCTGAGCTCAAACTAACTGTTCCTCATCTGTACAATGAGCTGTAGAAGGAAATGTCAAACCACTCCAGAATTTTTGCCAAGAAAAGGGGTCATAGGGGCAGCTAGGTGGCGCAGTGAGTAGAGCACCAGCCCTGGAGTCAGGAGTACCTGAGTTCAAATCCGACCTCAGACACTTAATAATTACCTAACTGTGTGGCCTTGGGCAAACCACTTAACCCCACTGCCTTGCCAAAAAAAAAAAAAAGGAATAAAAGGGTTCATGAAGAGCTGGACACAGGTAAAAAGTGACTGAGTCTGAAAGCCAGGACCACCATTCTATGAGAAGCCTCAACTATGTTCACTTCTCTAGATTTCTCTACCTCCTTACTAGTATACTTCCCCCTCTTCTCCCCTTGTAAGGGACCTTCTACCTTCCCCTTTATAAATCTTCTCTTAAATAATAAGCTTTTTGAAGGTAGACACTATCTTGTTTGCTTGCTTGTGTTTCTATATCAAGAATTTAGGCTGGTACATCACAAACAAAGAATTTATTAAATATTTACTATGTTGCCTGCCATACAGTATAGAAATTCCCTGAAACATTATGGACACCTGATTTCCCCTCTTGGAAGGCCTATGAGCTCTTCCACCCATTTACTGCCACTTTGTTGTATTGACAGGACAAATAAATAGAGGCAGGCTACATAAAAAGATTAGAGGTAGGACTGACCTTAAAAATAGCCTTACTTCCAGTTGTTGATGGTATGAAAGATCCTAGTTCATTTGAAAATTACCCCAGCAAAATTCAAAAGGATATCAGAAGAATAAATAATCAAGCAATATTTTCTAAGCAAGTGCTATATGTGAGGCATTGCATTATGAACTTTTATCTCATTTGATCTTCACAACAATCTTGCAAAGGTAGATGCTATTATTAACTATGGCAGTATCCATTGTCCAGGATCACAGAATTACTAAGTCTCTGAGGCTAGATTTGCCCTTAGAAATTCCCCACTCCAGACCAGGGCTCTATGCATTGGATCACCAGATGGTTCAGAAAAAACACCAATAAGATCAAAAGAAAATAGCAATAAGCTCTTCCATCTGATTCAGGATTACACAAAGAGACAGAAGTCTACAAGTGCTCTAATGTTGCTTGAAGGGAGAAGAAAATCAATCTGATTTCCAATAAATGAAGCCAGAAGACTGTTGAATCTCTTTTCTTGCATGTGAAGACTATCATAGGGTCCAGAACCTGGTAGGAATTTGCAATGACATTTATACACCTTGAAAATTTCAGGAGGACTGAAGCCAGAACTCCTATTGGAGGCTCAGCAAGAGATGGAGCCAGCACTAATGGGTGACTGTTGGCCCAGGGAAGGAGAGGACCAAGTGCAATCAGAGAGGTCAAAAACCAAAGGGACAGTTGACAAAAGGTACTCAGTTGGTGACTGGGTAAAGAGAAAGAGATATCTTTTAGCAGGGTCACAAAAGAAATAGAGGCAGAAGTCTGGAATTATAAGATAGTGTGGGTCCCACTTCTAGCTCCCAATCCAAGAATATGACAAAACAACATCAGCAATACCCAGAATACAGAAGGGATAAAATTAGGTTGTACCAGCCTATCCCATTGAAGAGTATGAGAGAGGGTGGAAGCAAACCAGGAACTTACTAGAAGTTCAAATAAATGGGCAATAGATCAGAGACCCAAAAACTAAACCTAGAAAAAGAAAATAATGCTATAATTACAAGAAGAGTCTCAGAAAAAAAAGAATGGCTTAATCTCTATGAACTAAAAAAGATGAAAGAAACAAGAGGTTGGGTTTTTTTTTAATAGAATTAGAACATTTGTGAAAAAAATTAGAAGGAAAATAAATAACACAGAAGGTGAAAAATCTGACCCAAGTAGTGGATTTCTTGGGGAGAAGTGATAAGACTAATGAACTAATATAGAGTAATGTGGGCAGGATTAGAGCATGAATGAACTATTGGTAGAGCTATAAATTGGTCTATCTATTATGGAAATAATTCGGAACTACATCCCCAAAGTCATTAAACTATATATATCTCCTTAACCAATGATATAACTACTGAGATCAGTACCCAAAGAGATCAGAAAAAGAGGAAAAGGTCTATATTTAGAAAATTTTTATGGCAGCTCTTTTTGTTGAAGCAAGAAATTGGAATCTAAATGGGGTGAGGGGAGGTTCCCTCAATGGGTATAAGCAAATCATGATATAAATAGAATAATATTGATTGAAAAAAATGATAAAAAAGCTTAAAAAGAAATTGGGAAGGCCTTTATAAAATGATGCAAAATGAAATCAGTAAGAATGAAGGGAAAAGTTGATATAATGACATTTTATTAAAAAAACAACTTTATAAGATTCTAATCAATATAATTTCTTCTTTTTCACAAGGCAATTGGAGCTAAGTGATATTCCCAGGATCACACAGCTATTAAGTATCGTGTCTGAGATCAGATTTGAACTCAGATCTCCCAAATCCAGGGCTGCTGCTCTATCCACTGTTGCTACCTATCTGCTCCTTTGTACAATTTCAAATAATGATTCCAGAGGACTAAAAATAGAGCTCACTACCCATCTTGTACCAAAGAACTGAGGGGCTTAAAATGAAGAATGGTCATACATTGTTTTGACATGGTCTGTGTGGGAATTGGTTTGATTAAACATATTTGTTATAATGGTTTTCTATGTATTCCTTATTGTTTAACCTTGTGAGAGGTGGGAGGGGAGAGAAGGAAGAGTCAGAAAGAAAGAAAATAAATTCTTGCTAATCAGGAAAAAAAGAAGTCAATGAGAAAATAAGAAATATGGGAACCAAGTCAAGAGGCTGAGAATTTGGAATGTGCAAAGTATCCTCTATCAAAAACAACTGACCATCCCCCCAGGTTTGGAAAAAAATATTATGAACAACATAAAAAAAATTCAAATATAGCAGAGTCACAATGAGGATTACAAAAAGGCTAGCAGAAGCCATACTAAGAGACAGCAAGTTTTAGAACACTATGAATTGAAGAGCAAAAGAGCTGGGGTTGCAATTGAAAATATCATATCCATCAGGGTTAAGTATAATCCTGAATGGAAAAAAAAGATATTCAATGAATTGACAGACTTCCAAGATTTTGTTGCAAAAAGATGAGAACTTTATTGAAAATTTGGCATATATGATCCAGGAGAAATAAAAAGAATACATCAAAGACTAATTACAAGGGATTCAATAATGATAAGTTGTTTACTTTTTATACATGAAAATTCTATCATGTCTAAAATTGTCATTAGTAATTGGGTAGTTTGAAAGAAAGATTGAGGAGGAGCTGAGTATGATGTAATTCTCAAAAGCAAAATGGTGTAGAAAAAGGTAAAAAGAGAAATTATACCATCCAAAATGAGATGTGAGAGGAAGACGATACAGAGGAATTAAATGGGGATGAGAATTGGTAGTTCTGGAGCCCTACTCTCATTGAGAATGGGTTAAAGAGGGAACTATATATTGAAAGGATATAAAAGCCTTCTAAATTCAGATAGAAATAAGAGGGCAAGGAAATAGGGAGGGATTCTTGGAGGGGACAAGGTAGATTAAGGAACAGGAGGGCAAGGTAGCAGTAGAAGTCAAGAAGAGTTATGAGGAGAGATAAAAATAGGGTGAGAAGGAAAGTGAGGAAAATAGGAAGGAAGAAAATAAACAGTAAGTAATTATAACCTAGAATCTGAATGGGATGAATTCACCCATAAAATGGAAGCAGCAGATTAAAAATTTGAATTTAACAATATGTTGCTTTCAGGAAAAGCTAAAAAAATGAGAGATACACACAAACACACATAAAGTAAAAGTCAAGAATAGAGTTTATCATGTATAAGAAAGTAGGGATAGTAATCATGATCTCAGAAAAAGTTAAAGTTAAAATAGATTTAGTCAAAAGGGAAATTTATAAGAACACAAATTCCCAATTGATAAGTGGTCAAAGAATATGAATAGGCAGTTTTCAAATGAAATTAAGGTTATCTATAGTCATATGAAAAAATAAACCATTATTGATTAGAGAAATACAAATAAAAACAACTCTGAGGTACTACCACCTCACACCTATCAAACTGACCAATATAACAAAAAAGTAAAATGATCATTGTTGAAAGGATGTGGGAAAACTGAGATATTAATGCAATATGGAGTTGTGAACTGATCTAACCTTTCTGGAGAACAATTTGAAACTGCACCCAAAGGGCAATAAAACTGTGCATTTCTTTGATTCAGCAATACCACTACTGGGTCTGTATAAGAAATGGTAAAAAATTCACATGTTCAAAAATATTTATAGCAGTTCTTTTTATAGTGACAAAGAATTGGAAATTTAAGGGATGCCCATCAATTGAGAAATGGCTGAACAAATTGTGCCTATGAATGTTATAGAGAACTATTCTTCTGTAAGAAATTATGGATGGTTAGACTTCGGAAGAACCTGGAAAGACTTGCATGAAATGATGGTGAGTGAAGTGAACAGAACCAGAAAAACATTAACAGCATTAACATTACACATTAATAGCAACATTGTGTGATGATCAACAATGATGGACTTGCTCTTCTCGATAGTACAAAGAAAATCCACATGCAGAGGAGGAGCTTTCAGTCTGAATGTAGACCAAAGCTTACTGTTCATCATTTTTTAAAAAAATTTGTTTTATGTTTTATGTATTTTTCCTTCTCATGTTTTTCCTTTATGTTCTGAATCTTCTTTCATAATATGATTAATATAGAAATATGTTAATGTACTAATACATAGTTATACATATATAACATTAGGTTGCTCTCTGACAAGGGAAGGGGGGGGAAGGAAGGGAGCAAGAGAGAAAAATATGGAACTCAAGACCTTACCAAAATGATTGTTGGAAAAAATAAATGAATTTATTTTTTAAAATAAGCTATCACAAAAATTTATTCCAAAATGTTTATAACTAAGAATAATTTACCACGTAAAACTGAGTGCAATCCAAAAGGGAAAAATATGAACTTTTATTAGAATGCTTTCTTTTGTTTCACTTTAAATATTTTTATTTTAAACTTAAATATACACAAAAAATGTTCACATATGCAATAGAACACAAAAAAGTTAATTGTTTACAGAGCCATGAATCTCCATTTCATACTGCTTAGATTTTTTTTAAACTACTTTCAAAACTGTCCTCATCAGTTCTTCCTTTTGTTCTCTTCTGAGCATTTTTAAAGGTTTCAATGGTAAATTGTTCTTCTTTCTAAAGAACAATAGATACAAAGAAAACCACATTTAAAAGATAAACATTTTTGAAAGACTAAAAAACTCTTTTTAATTAAATCAGTTTAAATTATATTTATTTGATTAATTTAATGTCTTCTCTAGAGGACTGGAATGAAATATTACCACCTATTGAAAGATTGCTAATAACTGATCTCAATTGTAGCAAAGGTCATAGTGTGTACTGACATTCTGAAGGGAGAATTCACATTTGTGGAAGTCCTGGCATACTTGATAAGGCCCAAAGATCCTGGATTTGGGAGGAGTCTTCCCTCCTGGGATGTCCTGGACAAATCTCTTAATGGGTGTTTCCCATATCCATCCCTTCCTAGGTTGAAGACTACTCCCTTCCTTTCATGAATAAGCCAGAAGTACTTTTACAGATCCCATCTTCTGATAGTGGAAGGTTTAAGGACCACAGTACCCAGCTGCATTTTTTGGAAGGTAGTCAGACCTCCCATACACATGTCTGCATAATCAGCGAAATTAAAGAAATATTAATAAATGAGTATGCTAACCTAATTCTGTTTTGCTCTTTCTTAAGGATTAGGACAAACAATTAGATATTTAATCTAATTATTATTTTTAGGGACAAACTGATGGAGGACTCCTTTAAAAAATAAGGGAATTAAAAATAAAATTTAAAAAAATAAAAAATAAGGGATTAATTCAAAAGTGTAAAAGAAACATATTTCTGGATATAGTCCTGTGTGTTTCCTACTATTTTTTCTTTTTTTTTTTTTTTTGCAAGGCAAATGGGGTTAAGTGGCTTGCCCAAGGCCACACAGCTAGGTAATTAAGTGTCTGAGACCAGATTTGAGCCCAGGTACTCCTGACTCCAGGGCTGGTGCTTTATCCACTGCACCACCTAGCCACCCCCCCCCCTTTCCTTTCCTACTATTTTTAATCTTGGAGTCTAGACCAGGGATGTCCAAAAACAATACATGAAGAAAATACTAACTGACAAGGGCAATATAAGTCTTCTTTGAGTTTATGGCACCAACCTGCTCAGCATTTCTCTTCCCTGCTGTACCTTGCAGATCTAATTCCTGTCCCCATTGTACCCATTGTAGGATACCCTGAAGAATCACTACAAAAAAAGAACAAATTAAATATCTGAAATTTGATTTTAAAGCTCATATGATTATCCATATGATTTTTGTAGCTTTTAATATTGATATAATCAATTATAGCAATAGTTTTCCTTATATCTGGCAAGCAAATAGTAATCAGAGAAGTGGGAGAAGTAGTGTCTATTGTTGCCAGAAGGCTTTGGACCCAAGTAGCCAAGCACAGAACTCTCTCATATCTGATGTCCTCTCTTTTTTTTAATTATTTTTTTCAATCAGGAAAATCTGCCTTGTCTTCCTCTTCCTGCAATGAGAGAGTATTATCACTTCTTGCAAGGGGCTGGGATTGGAAGGCCTGCCCAGGACCACAGGGCCAGGTGGATGGATTCTGGGCCTAAGGGGTGGTATGGGGGCTTAGGGCTTCTTGGCCCCAGGACCAGGGATCTGTCTGCTGAGCCAGTCAACGACCCTACAGCAGAGTCAGAGTGAAAGGAGAGAGAAAATAGAGTACATGGTAGTGGAGAAATACGAAAGGAAGGAGTTGCGATCAGCAATGGCAATGGTGAAAAAAAATGGAAGTAACTTTTGTGATGGACTTATCATAAAAAATGAGATCCACCCATGACAGAGTTGATGGTGTTGGAACAAAGACTCAAGCACATTTTTTGTTATTATTATTTGGGGGAGGGTGCAGGGCAAGTGGGGCTGGATGGCCTGCCTGGGGCCACATAGCAGGGTGATCTTTGGGTGTCTGGGGCTGGATTTGGACCCAGGTGCTCCTGGCTCAAGGGCCAATGCTCTGTCTGCCACACAGCCACCCCTACTATTATTACTATTTTATTTTATTTTGGGTCCTTTTTTTTTCTTCTTTTTGGTTTTTGCAGGGCAGTGGGGATAGGGTGGCTTGCATGTCACATGGCTGGGTGATTGTTGGGTTTACGAGGCTGGATATGGGCTCGGGTGCTCGTGGCTCCAGGGCTGGTGCTTCGTCCATTGCGCCACCTGGCCATACCTACAATTATTACTATTTTTTTAAAATTTTTTTCTCTCCCCTTTACTTTTTTTGCCCAAGCAAATCTATCTATATTCATGGGGGGAGGGGTATTTTGTTTACTTGTAAACAAGAATATTTTATTAATGTAAAAAAACATTTGTACAAAATGAGAATAAAAAATAAATTAAAAATTAAAAAAAAATCTAATCCAGAGAGTATTATCTTGTCCTTCATTGCCTGAAAGCCAAGTTTATTACATTTCATTCCCTTCTCCAGGGTTCTTCAGTCTCTTTACAGGGTTTTTCCCCAGGGGGAGTGTCTAGGCTCTCTGTAAATGATTCAGCCCCCATTTATGTATAAGGAGTGGGTTTCCTACACCCCACTTTAATTTATTAATAGTAGGATTACTTTTTCATCATTAATAGTAAGATCAGCTTTTACAAAGAAATATTTACTTCAAAAAATATAATAGCATATATAAAAATTCAGCTCAGTTCCTGTGAAGCTTAGGTCCAGGTTCAAAAATCCCTCCTGTACTTGAGTTCCAGGTACCCTGGCTCTTCAGAACTTCCTTTCTGGACTGATTAGCCATAACATTCTATCTGTAAACCTGGCTCCAAGGGCATCATAGCTTGAACTCAAGCTCCATGGCCAGTTGCTCAAAGTGAGATCAAATGAAACAGAACAGAAACATTCACTCACAGACCCATTTCTGTGAGTAGAGGTAAAGCAGGAGGGAAAGGGAAAACATCCCTCTCTTCCTGGTTCAGTTCATGGCACCCATACTTTGGATGAACTGTGTAATATTTTTGCAGCAGGAAAAAGAGAGACTACCTTAGTCTGCTCAGTTTTAAAAACATTGCCTGTTTTAGTCAAGCAGTCAGTCAAAAAGCTCCCCACCCATATGGTAGGAAGATACAAAATGTTAGAAGAATGGATCTATATAAGGCAAGCTCTCTTACACCAGAAAAACAAAACCTCTATTTTACAAAATATATGTTGCTTTTGTTGTTCAGTCATTTCTGACTTTGCAACCCCTTTTTTGACAAAGATCCTGGAGTGGTGTATACCATTTCCTTCTCCAGTACATTTATGAGGAAACTGAGGTAGAGTTAAGTGACTTACTCAGGTTCACATAACTAGCAAGTGTATGAGACAAGATTTGAAGTCAAGAAGATGATTCTTCCTGACTTCAGACCTTTATCTATTTGGCTCCCCTGTTATAAAATATATAAACAAGTAAAACAAATTCCTACACTGACCATGCTAAAAAAAAAAAAAAAAAGTCTCAATCTGTACTCTGAGTCCCTCACCTCTCCGTCATTAGGTAGGTACCATGTTTCATTGGGATACATATGTTCAGGGAGGACAAGCACCTCTGGTGTGAAGTCTTTTACAGGGCTGTTCATTCACTTTTGGTGTCCACTTTCTCATCTGTGTTTCTGAGAAGCTCTAGCATGCACAGTAGACAGCTCAGTAAAACCATCTTGGCAGATGGGATAAATTGGGTTGAGGATAACTGACAGACCTCAAACCAGTTGATGAGTTAAGGAGGTGTCTCTCTAAGCATCTGAAGACTTCCCCATCAGAATGGGCAGAAAAGAACAATTTGATCCAATGGCCATGAAGGCAGCTGAAGCAGATACTGTGGAGAACTTAAAACTTGGTTAGACATTGAAGATACTAAGGTCATCTACTATAGCCTGGGTGATTGACAGTTGTCCTGACTTTTATCTTGCTACTAGACTATGACGAGAAAGACTGAGATGACTTAAATCCAATTCACACACAAATTAACACATCATTTCATGGTAATGTTGTTATGTTGTTCATACTTTATTTTTCATCATGAGTACTCTGGAATTATGGTTGGTCATTACATTGATCAGAGTTGCTAAGTTGTTTTTTTTAAAAATAATGTTGTTAGATATAGTTTTCTTGGTTATGCTCATTTCTTTCTTTTTTTTTTTCCTTTTCTGCCAGTCAGACAGCCAACAAACATTTATTAAGCTCCAACTATGTGCAGGTAATAGGGCAGAGGGTAGAAAGGCAAAAGTCTTGCCCTCAAGATGCTCCCAGTCTAAGGGGGTAAATTATGCGATCAACAGTGTAGAAACAAGACCGGGTCAGGAGGGGAGGCATTAAAGGGGGACTGAGAAAGGAAAAAAGGACAACCTATGCCTAGACTAGAGGTTCCTAACCTGTCTAAAAATAGATAACTATTTCTGTCTGGTTGGTTTCCTTTGTGATGCTGGCAATTTTAAACATTGAAAAATATTCTGAGAAAGGGTCTGTGGTCTTCACTGGACATAGCCCAAGGGGTCACAGAAATAGGGAAGACCCCCTAGATGATACTGAGCCCAGGGGCTGTATCCCCAGCAGGTCATCTGGTGCCCTGTCATTGCTGGTACCAAGAAGCTACCAGGTGTTATGCCTCTGGAGTTGTAAGAAAGAGAATGGCACAGTGGATAAACACTGGATTTTGGAGTTAAGACTTAGGTTCGAATCCTCCCCGTCATGGACATAGGCAAGTCAATTTCAGTTTCCTCATCTGTGAAACGGAGACAACACTCATTGCACCCACGTCAGAGGGATGTCTGGAGGAGAATATTCTGTAAACCTTCAAAAAATGCTCTATGAATAATTAGCATTGTGGGAGGCAGCCAAAATGGAGCCACGGTCCCTGTCTTGGCACATAGCCAAGCCTGGAGCTCCTTGCCTCTACCTTATACACAGCCCAATCCAGGTTGTCTCACCCTGAACCATGGAGCACTGGCCCCTCTCTCAGGACCCTAGCACTCTACCCCTTTGTTCTCCCTGAGTCTGACCACTTCACTACAGAGGTACTAGGGGCTTTCTCTAGAGGTTGCATCATTTAAAATCCCAACTTTGCCATTTGCTATCACGGAGGAAGGTGGAGCAGGAGAAAGTGAGTGACATAGAGAAGCACAAGGACTGTAACTAACCTCTGTTACTTTGGAACCTCCAGGCTTGAAGTTAGAGAGAAGTGGGCAGATGGTTAGGGCCTCCGCTAGCCCTGGCAGCAAGGAACCACGTTCTTCCCACTGTCCCCAGGGAGAGCCCAGGTGCACCCACTCCACAGATAATGCTTTATTCTATATAAAAACATAGTCCCATGTGGCCTGCACCTCTCCCTTCTGAGAGTCTTGCACAAAAAGTCTCTTTCCTTGGAGAAGGGAGGCAGCTACTCTGAGAGGCTAGACCGGGTGAAGCCCTGCACCTTGCAGGGCTCCTGGCCAGGCTGTCCCCGATCAGTCATCATCCTCTGAGTCTTTAGATTCCTTTGAGGAGCTATTGTCACCATCGTCATCATCCTTGTCCTCCTCTGTGTCCTCCCCAAGATGCTCAAACTTCCCTGACTCAGCTTGCCACAGGTATTTGATGTTAACCCTAAACTCTGCTATTTCGAACCCAAACAGCTTCAGGACTCGGGCCTGCTCAGGGGTTAGCACGTCGCCCTCTTTACATACTTGATAGTCCAAGATCAAGGTTACCACATCTTTCTTGAGAGCAGTGGGCAGACCAAGCTGCCTCAACTGAGGCTCCATTGAGTGGGGGAACTGCTCCAGGGGTCCCGCATCCAGACTGATGGTGAAAGTTGCTTTGTTACCAGCCCGGGCATAATCCATCTCTGAATACTTATTGAACCACTCATTCACTTCCTTCTTTGTTCTGTTGGTAAACAAGAGACCGACCTCACCCCTCAGCTTCTTGCTGACCTGGTGCAGATTGTCCTTATATTCATCAGAAGGCCCTCGACCCAAAGCCACCATCATAACTTTGTTCTTGCCAAAGAAAATCCGGCTGTGCTTCCAGGCACTCCTGATATCCTTCAGTTTGCTGTTCCTCATGTTTGCCACTGAGAAGATGAAAATATATTTGTAGATGTCCACACATTTTCGAAGCTCTTCTATCAGGTTTTGTTTGAGTTCTAAGCCCTTCTTGGCAGTCTTTGTTAGGGAAACTTTCTTGTCGCATTTGGACTTGGGCATGATGCTGCCTGCACGTGCAGAGTCCCGGCGGCGCCGGCCAGGACCCCCGGTTATGCTCATTTCAATCTGCATCAGTTCACGCAAGTCTTCCCAGATTTCTCTGAAATCATCTTCATCATTTCTTTTTTTTAAAATTTTTTGCAAGACAATAGGGTTAAGAGATTAGCCCAAGGTCATATAGCTAAGGAAATATTAAGTGTCTGAAGTCGGATTTGAACTGAGGTCCTCCTGACTCCATAGTCGGTGCTCTATCCAATGTGCCACCCAGCTACCCCAGCTTTTTAATGTTTCTTAAAGCACACAAGTTTGCTGAGTGAATGCTCTTTCTAGTGGTGAGTGGGTTCCAAGAGGGGTCTTTGTCATTAGAGAATCTCACTGACTCTTTTATTCTAATAGTGATCAATTACCCAGAAACTATGTCTCTAAAACTTGTAATATGTCACATTGATAAGTACCCATTAAGGAAATACTTGTTAGGGAATATGGGATTTTAGCTGAGACTTGAAGGAAGTCAGAGAAGCCAGGAAGGCTTTTCACAAAAGGCACTACTATGTGTGTGTGTCCTTTCCCTTTGTCTTTCATTTCTTTTGCTTATAATATATTTAATATTGGTATTACTGAGTCGAGGAAGGAATAAGAGGAGGCTTGGAGACAAGACAAATAAGATTACTTTGAAATCAATATGTTGAAAATTTTTAAACCAAGTTTTTTGTAATAGTCACAGTTGTATCCAAATACTTTTTTCTTTCCTTTGCATATGGAAATATTCACCCTAATTAGTGTTTGTCAAAAATAAAAATGATTTAAAAAAAAGTATTTCTAGTGATTAGGAAGTCTTGGGCAAGACCAAAGAGTTTTGTATAGGCTATACTTTTATTTCCACTATTGTCACAATTGGTTAGTATAGTACATAGAAAAAGAGGACTTTAGAATTCAGGAAGCCCTGAACTGAAATCTTGTCTCAGATATTTAATAGTTGTATGACCCTGAGAAATTCCTTTAATTTATTTCAACTTTAATTTCCTCATATGTAAAATAGGGAAAATTAAATCTTTTCCTTTCTCACTTCTTTTCTAGCTTGGCAGCAGGTGTGTGGGTTGAGTGTCTTCCCACACCACAGACAGAAAGATGGTGTCTGTAAAGAAGATAAAAAATTAGTCCACCAATTTGAGATTCTGTCTGTTCATGAAATGCAGCAAATATAATCTGGGCTATAGATAGATCTTCAAAACAGTCAGATAAGGCCAAGCCAAATTGGTTATCTTACTCAACTGTCCAGTTTTAAGGAAATAAGAAAATGATTCTATGCTATTGGCCCAAACTGTATATAAAATTGAGTATAGTCCATGGAAAATACATTCTGTCAATTGTTGATTCACATAATTCTGATATCATTAGAAGCATGCCAGAATGGACCAGTGAAAAGTAAATTATAAAAAAAAATCTTTAATAAAAGTGTCTAAAGCTTGTTTAAAGAAAGAAAGAAAGAAAGAAAGAAAGAAAGAAAGAAAGAAAGAAAGAAAAAATAATTACAGCTTTCTTGAAGGGTTGTTGTGGGGATCAAATGAAATAATATATGTAAAGTGCTTTTTAAACCTTAAAGGACTATCTAAATTTTATAACGATTACTATTGTACATTGAAGGTAAGGGATAAAGAAGAAAAAAACATTAATTTGAGAAGTGAACAGCTGGTAAGAAAGTATCTGAGAATGGGATTTGCCAAAATGTAAGGATTACTGATTCCTGAGCTGTGACAGAGCATATCTCTTTGCTGATAAAGCTAATCAAAAAGACCCAGTACAAAGGAGGCAGCATTGATTTTGAAACCAAAGGATTTGAGTTCAAATCCTATCTCAGCTATTTTCTGCCTGTATGATTTTGGATAAAACATTTTCACTTAACTCGTTTTCAGTTTCCTAAAAAGCAAAGAGATTAGACTAAGTAGCCTCAATTGGAGATTATCTAGAAGTAAATGTACTAACATTAAGGAGAATCAGGAAATAACTTGTTTGAGAATATGGGATTTTTAGCTGAGACTTAAAGGAAGTCAGGGAAGCCAGGAAGCATAGATGAGGAAGAAAAGCATTTCTAAGCATGAGTAACAAACAGGGCGAATGCATAGAGATGAAGATAGAATGTCTTATGTGAAGAACAGTAAAGAGACTAGTGTCACAGTGGTGGAAAAAAGGAGTTAGATTGTGACAGGCTTTAAAATTCTCCCAGGGTATTTTACATTTGATTTTGGAGATGATAGGTAGCTACTTAAGTTTATTGACTATGTGGGTGGCATGTTCAGACCTCTTCTGATCACCATTTAGAACTGTATATTCTCTCCTCTCTGGGTTTTCATGAGGCTTGTCTCTCCTGATTCTCTTTCCATCTGCCTGATAACTTCTCTTCATAGTCCTTCATCTATGTCACACTCACTATCCTTTAGGTGTTCCCCAAGGTTCTGTCTTTATTGGTCATTTCTTTATTAGTCTATACTATCTCATTTGGTGAAGTCGCCAGTTCCCCAGAGTCAGTCATTTCTAGTCAGGTAATTCCCTTGCCTGAGTCATAATCCTGAATCATCAACTACCTTTTGGACATCTTAAACTCTATGACCAATAACCATCTAAAATTGACATATACAAAGTGACATATACAAAGTTCAAGAGACATAGTTTCTAGGTAATTAACCATTTTATTGGTTATACTTGTGGATAATTGATAAAAGGGGTCAGTGACACTGTAAAATACTAAAGACCCCTCATGGTATACATTCAACATACACACAAACACACACACACACACACACACACACACACACACACACACACACACATATATTAACAAAGATCTAGGGTACCTGATCAATCAGTCTTGAACAAAGAGACATGTATCTATAATAGACCACCCCCTATCTAGGACAATCTAGTCAAAAAGGGGAAAATACTTCCAGTCAGATATGTCTGACTGAAACACAATGAGCTGGAATCTACCAATTTATCTAAATTATAATTTATTTGTTTTTTTGATCAAATCTAAGTTTTCTTTGTTGAGTGGTGTCTGAACCAAATTTGGAGAATAATAGAAAATGAGGAAATAGGAAGGGAAAAATATTGAATCTCCCCAATAGTAAATGGTTAATTAATAGTAATTAATAGAGAAATTATTTTTATGCCCAAGACTGAATTCATTATTTCCTTTCAATCCAATCTTCTTTTTCCTAATTTTCTGTTATTGTCAAGAGTATTATCATACCCCCAGTCACCTGAACTTGCAAATTCCTTGTCATTCTCACATATTGAATCCATTATCAAATATTGTCCTTTTTACCTTTACAACATTTCTCTTATATTTCTCCTTCTCTACATTTATTTAGTCACTACCCTAGTTCAGGCCCTCATTATCTTTTTTCCTAGACTATTAAAATAACTTTCTAATATATCTTTTTATCTTATCTAATATATCTTTATCTTTCTCCATTCTAGTCCATTCTTTGCTCAGTTGCCAAAATAACTGTTTTAATGGGCAGGGCAGACACCCCCTCACCCCACATCAATATTTTCCAGTGGTTCCTTTTTATCTCTAGATCAAACAATAAGTCCTCTCTTTGGTAGTTAAGGTTCTTCACAACCTGGCTCCTTTCTATATTTCATATTTCCTTATACTTTGCTCCCCTCCACAAAATCTATGATCCAGCAAAACTGCCTGACTTGCTACTGTTTCTTCAGATAGGACTCTCTCCTCCCTCACTGATTTTGCATTGACTGTACCCCCCATGCCCGGAATACATTCCTTTCCCACCTTTGCCTTTTGGTTTTCCTGGTTTCCTTTAAGAACTAAATCCCACCTTCTGCAGAAGATCTTTCCTAGTCCCTCCAGTTGCTAGTACTTTCTGAATTGATAATTTATGAAATTATGAAATGAAAACAGACACACCCAATTCTTTGGGTATTTGCTGTGGCAAATGGGACTGTAATCACAACGTAATAACCATAGAGAAAATACAGAGATAAGTGATGAAAGGGATACAAAGGCAAACCATATGGTGTCAGAGGATAGGGTAGTGAAGGCAGGGAGGCAGTATGAGGAAGAGGATAGGGAGGAGAGAGGCAGAGATTATAATTCACCTAACCATAGATAAGAGTTGGGAACATTCAGGAGCAAGGAGTCAAGAAATGGGAGAATACTGGGGGAGAGAGGAGAGGGTGTGATTGTGATATTTCATTTTTATAATATTTTATGAATAACTGACTTAATCTTATCTGTTTCACCTTTTGTTAGTTTATTAACATATCCAAATCATTTCAAAGTTGTCAGTAAAACCTTAAAGTTAAAGATGTCCAGGTCATCTCAAAATTATTGGCACCTTTTGGTGTTCTGATGGTCTTCTGGAACATGTCTGAGATTTACATTTCATAGGACCAGAAAATCCTGACAGCTAAACCTAGATGACTTCCTCTGATTCAGCATATTTACCAGAATGTGAATTTTGTTTAATATATAATGCACTTTGTAAATTATGCTCCTTTGATCTTTGGGATGGTTTGTATATGACTTTTGCACTCTTATTTCCTTCTATTGTCCCTTTATATTGGCTACTTATAAATTTATTATAATAAGCTAGAAGGGAAGGGAAGTGGTTGGGGAGATCAAAACAAGATAGCTTTGTAACTTTTCTCCCTTCTTTTATTACTCTCCATTTATTCTACATATTTTTTTATGGGGAGTTCATTTCCATGACACTGTCTTTATTGGTAGAGATTAATTATGCAATTTTTGCCTTCATGAGGATGATAATTGGCAAGAATTTGGGAGAAGAGAGAACTGGGGGTTCTAGCTTCCAGCTATCCAGAGAAGATAAACAGTCCCAGAATCTCTTCAGATCACTGAAGGGAGAGAGACATTGGAAAGGAAAAAAAGGATTTGGCACCTTGATCATATCCCAATCCCTAATTTACTTTGTTGTTTAGTCATGCCTGACTCTTTGTGACACCATTTGAGGTTTTCTTATCAAAGACACTGTAGTGGTTTGCCATTTTTTTCTGCTCATTTTACAAATGAGGAAACTAAAGCAAATAGAGTTGTGACTTGTTCAGGGTCACACAGCTAGTAAGAGTCTGAGGTCAAAGTTGAATACAGGAAGGTAAGTCTTACTGATTTCAGACCTGGCACTCTATTCATTATACTAACTAGCTGCTCTATCTTCAGTTTACCAAATTTGGGTAATTTCCTTTTGGGTGAGAGCTAAGGTATTCTCTTAGTTCAGTTGAGATTTCTTGCTCTCAAAGGGAATAATTTGTATTAGGTGGTATATTTCATTTGTTTACTTTCTTTGATTTCTGTTTGCTATTAACTTGGTTAAATAGGATTATTTGATATTTACTATGTGTATTCTCTATATAAAGGTTATTGATGGTAAGAGAGTCAAGTTTGGATATATAGCTTGAGATACTCCTACTGTATTAAGAGATAGCAATCAAGGGCTCAGATTGAATCTAAAAGTCTCTGGGTGACAGAAAGCATGAGGTCCCTTTCCCACCCATAGGCCCTTAGTAATTTCTCTTCCTTCTCTAATGCCAGAGCTGGAAGTCCTGAAAGAGCTTAGGCTAAGATAGCCTATAAGTGTCTTTTTCCCCTTCTTCTTGCTACCTAGCCAGACAACCGTCTATATCCTCGCCAGATGGTAAGCAGATTAGAATCAGTTACAGAATATTTATACATGGCAAGATGGTGGAGTAAAGGCAGGGACATGCCAGAGCTCTCCCTCAAACCATTCCAAATATTTTTAATTAATGACTCTAAACAAATTCTAGAATGGCAGAATCCACATAAAGACTGATGAAAGAATTTCCAACTCAAGACAACTCAGAAGATCCAGGGGAAGGATCTGCTGCACTGGGGTGAGAGAGCAGTGCAGAGCCCCACTTCACTACCACCTCTGCACTGGAAAGAACTGGCCCCAGCAATCGAAGAACAATGGTGGTTTTCATCTCTCTCAGTCCAAAGATTGCCATGACAAGTAGGAAGATCAGCTGGGAGAGTGGAGTAAAATCCATGTAGATCTCCTCAGTGTAGAACAGAGGCCAGCAAACTAGAAGTAGAACTTTGGAGTCAATAAAACATCAGTGGCAGTTGCTAATGGAACTCTCAGTCTCTTCTGTCCATATTTGGATCTGGGTCACTGTCTTGGATTCCAGTCCCAGGAAGAAGAGGAATAATAGATCCTCCTCATGGTTCTAGGGCAGAAAGGAGTGCTTGTAATCCCCTCAGACCAGAGCACAGACCAGGAGAATAGTACACATTTCTCCTTAGATCATAAGATCTTGGAAGAATTGAAAACTTGCATATTCCTTTGAAGTATCACTGAAAACAGGAGCAATAAAAATCCCCAAAGTTGAAGTGCACCCTCCATCCTGAAAGCAGAGCCCCACCTTAACAAAGAGTTAAAATCAAATCATAAGTTGGGAAAATGAGCAAACAACAAAATAAAAACATCTGACCATAAGTTGGGAAAATGAGCAAACAACAAAATAAAAACATCTGACCATAGACAGTTGCTATGGTGATAAAGAAGCTCAAAATATACATTCAGAAGAAATTAACAAAGTCAAAGTTTCAACATCCAAAGTCTCCCAGAAAACTTTAGTCTCAGGCCATAGGAGGGCTTAAAAATAAATTTGAAAAACCAAGGAAGGGAGAAAGAGGAAAAATTGAGAAGAGAAATGAGAATGTTGTGGGAAAATCATAAAAATCAAGTCAGTAGCTTAGTGAAGGAGACATAAAAAATATTGAAGAAAATAACATCTTAGAAACTAGACTGGGTCAAATGGAAAAACAGGTCCAAAAAGACAATGAGGATTAGAATATTTTAAAAACCAGAATTGGCCAAATGGAAAAGGAAATTCAAAAGCTCTCTGAAGAAAATAATTCCTTAAAATATAGAAATGAACAAAGAGAGGCTGATGACTTTGTAAGACATCAAGAAAAAATAAAACAAAACCAAAAGAATAATGACAAAGTAGAAGAAAATGTGAAATATCTTATTGGAAAAATAACTGACCTAGAAAACAGATCCAGGAGAGATAATTAAAAAGATATTGAACTACCTGAAAACTATGTCCGAAAAAAGAGAACCCAGACATCATTTTTCAAGAAATTACTAAGGAAAAGTCCCTGATAGTCTAGCAGTAGAGGGTAAAATAGAAAGTGAAAGAATACACTGATTACCTCCTGAAAGAGATCCTAAGATGAAAACTGCCAGGAATATTCTAGACAAATTTCAGATCTTCCAGGTCAAGGAGAAAATATTGCAAGCAGCCAAAAAGAAACAATTCAATTATCTTGGAGCCACAGTCAAGATAATGTAAGATTTAGCAGTTTCTATATTAAGGGCTCATAAAGTTTGAAATATGATATTCTGGAAGACAAAAAACCTTGGATTACAACCAAGAATCAATTTCCCAGCAAAACTGAACATCCTCTTTAAGGGGAAAAAATGGACCATTCAATGAAATAGCAACTTTCAAACTTTCTGGATGAAATGACTAGAATTGAACAGAAAGTTTGATCTTTAAGTACAGGACTCAGGTGAAGTATAGAGAGAGTGGGAAGGGCAAATCATGAGGGACTTAATGATGTTGAACTGCTTGTAATCTTTCATTGGAAGATGAAGTTGGTAACTCATATAAACCTTTTCATTTATTAGGTCAGTTAGAAGGACCCTATATAGACAAGGCACAGGTGGGAGTTGAATATGAAGGGATAATATGTTAAAAAGATGGAGTTAAGGGGTGAGATAGGAATGTAATGAGAGAAAGGGAAAGGGGGAGGTAGAATGGGGTAAATTATCTCACATAAAAGAGTTAAGAAAAGGCTTTTGCAGTGGAGTGGAAGAAAGGGGTTGAGGGGGAGTAAGTGAACCTTATACATCCAATTGGGTATAGAAATCTATCTTAGCCTAGCCTAGAAGAAAGTAGGAGGGGAAGGGGATGGGAAAAATGGGAGTGGGGAGTGATAGAAGGGAGGAAAGCTTGTGGGAGGGGGTAGTCATATGCAAAACACTGGAGGAGGGACAGGATAAAAGGAGAGAGAATAGAATAAATGGGAGTGGGGGAAGAGGATGGAGGGAAATACAGTTGGTAATAGTAACTGAAGGAAAAAATATTGAAACAAGTTTCTCTGATAAAGATCTCACTTCTCAAACATAGAGAATAGAGAAATAAGTGTCATGAGGGTGGAGCCAGGTTAGTGGTGTGAAGGCAGGAATTCTAGGAACTCATTCCCCAAAAAACTCTAAAACCAGCCAAATTATGACTCTAGCCAAAATTTAGAGGCAGAACTCACAGAAAGTCTGAGAATTATAATTTCCCAGCCCAAGACAACTTAGAAGATCCTCAGAACAGGTCTGTTTCATTGAGACCAGGGGCTGGAAAGAGCCACAGCGCAACTGTATCACAATGCAGCTGGCTGGAACAAAACAACTCCAGCCTTCCAGGAAGAGCTTGTGGGGTGCCTGGTTCCCTGGGGGCACCTGGGTCTGTGGCAGAAGGGGCAGTTTCCAGACCTCTTGGCCCAAGGATCACCAGCGACAGTTTGAAGGGGCAGTGAGAGAACTCTGCCGCACCAGAGTGAGTGCAGAGTGGAGCCCAGGCCTCAGAGCAAACCTGTGGTGAGAACCTGAAGCAGGAATTGACGAACACCCAGCACTTCCAGAACACCCAGCCTACAGATGATAAGGGGAAGAGGGGAGGGCCTGTGGTCATCCACATACCAGAGCACAGGCAAGAGAGCAGTCAGACCTTGGAGGAATTAAGGTCCATGTGGGGTGTCCCAAAAATTCGCCAAAGCCTTGGAAGTGTGGTAAATAGGTCATAGACTGAGTAAATGAGCAAACAACAGAAAAAGAAGAATCTAACCATTGAAAATTACTTTGGTCCCATGGAAGATCAAAATACACACTCAGAAGATGACAAATCAAAGTTTCTATATCCAAAACTTTCAAGAGAAATAGAAATGGGCTCAGACAATAGAAGAATTCAAAAATAATTTTGAAAAATAATTAAGGGAGATAGAGTGAAAATTGGGAGGAGAAATGAGAGAGATACAGATAAATCATGAAAACCAAGTAGCTGCTTGGTGAAAGAAATACAGAAAAAGGCTGAAGAAAATAGCATGTTAAACACCAGGTTAGGCCAAATGGTAAAAGCAGACCAAAAGGGAAATAAGAAGAATGCCTTTTAAAAAAAGCAGAATTGGCCAGCTGGAAAAGGAGATAAAAAAGCTCTCTTGGGGTAGCTAGGTGGCACAGTGGATAGAGCATGGTCCTGGAGTCAGGAGTACCTGAGTTCAAATCTGGCCTCAGACACTTAATAATTACCTAGCTGTGTGGCCTTGGGCAAGCCACTTAACCCATTGCCTTGCAAAAACCTAAAAAAAAAAAAAGCTCTCTGAAGAAAATAAATTCTTCAATTGTAGAATGGAACTAAAGGAAGCTAATGACTTTTCAAGCAATCAAGAAACAATAAAGCAATACCAAAAGAACCAAAAATTAGAAGGAAATGTGAAATATCTCATTGGAAAAATAACTGATCTCGTAGATCTGCAAGAGATAATTTAAAAATTATTGGGCTATCTGCAAGTCACAACCAGGAAAAGAGCCTACACTTCATTTTTCAAGAAATAATAATACAACAAAATTGCCCTGAGATCCTAGAAGCAGAGGGTAAAATAGAAATTGAGAGAATTCACCTGAAAAAGATCCCAAAAGAAAAACTCCCAGAAATATTATAGCCAAATTGTAAAATTCCCAAGACAAAGAGAAAATACTGAAAACTGCCAGAAACAAATAATTCAGTCTTCTTAGCACCATTTTGTTGACTTCCATTGCGCCATGAGAGCCAAGTGGAGAAAGAAGCGAATGCGTAGGCTGAGACACAAAAGGAGAAAGATGAGGCAGAGGTCCAAGTAAACAGACGGTGCAGACCACAGGGCACAGGAGCAGAGATGAAAGGACCTTTGGTGACATTCTTGGGAAGGCAGAATCCTTCAGGAGACAGACATTATTGCCCTAAGAAAGACTCTACAAGCTCTATCATCTGATAAAGGACTCTATCTGACACACCTCCCTGGCAAAAAAGGACATACCATCTTTTAATGCAGATCCCGCCTCCCTGCCTCATGATTGTGCACTATAGGACTCTTGGCATTCTGGACTGGTTGTTTTCCTTGTGGCTAAGTGTAGCACACCTGTATAATAAATTCTCAAAACTTTGAAAGAAAAAACAAAAAAAAAACAATTCAAGTACCATGGCTGTTGAGTCCCACTTCTGAGCTCCCTTAATCTTCCCCAGGCAAGAGTTGGAGGGGTGGGAGACAAGGATGACAAAGGAGACAAATACTCCATCAAGATCTCCAAGTGCTCTGTTTATTTACCAAAATACCAGTGCTTAAATACTTTTCCAGTCTCTAATCCACTCCCAGTCTCTAACTTGCTTTTTCAAAGAGAGGGAATGGGGTAGAAAGAAGTGAGAGAATTTGGAATTCAAAGTTTAAAAAAATGAATGCTGAAACTTTTTTTTTTTTACATGTAACTTGGGAAAAAGAAAAAAAATACAGAATATCAGTACATGTTCCATCTTGGAAAAAAAAGATACTTCCATTACTTGTCAACAGAAGCAGGCTCTGCTTCAGGCTCTTCTATGACTGCGGGAGGGGGGCTCATATGTGGGGCAGTTAGGTGGCACAGCGGATATAATCTGGGACCTGGAGTCAGAAGGACCTGAGTTCAAATTCAACCTTACTTCCTTAAATGTATTCACTGTATGACCCTGGGCAAGTCACTTAACCCTGATAACCTCAAGGAAAGAAAAAGAAATGAAAGAAAAAAAGAAAACACTTTGCTTCTCCACCAACACAGTCCTTGGATTCATGAAAAACTGGGGTACATTCTTAACATTCCACAGAGAGGGGAGTTTCTTCATTCAAATGGAGAGAGCCAATCAGTCATCTTGGGAGCCAACATAGTATTATTCCACTATCTGGATGCAGACTTGGAGGAGATCCAAAGAGCTTCCCTGTAAAGACTATCCTTTAATGCATCTCATTCAGACATCAAAGTTTTGTATGTACATTCTTCCTTTTTTTTTTTTAGTCCTTCCTATGTGGATGCTGTTTTACCAAGTCATCACTTATTTGTAGAGACCTTTGCTCCCTTTACTGAAGGAGTTGAAATGAGTTAGAGAAGAAACTGAACAAATTCCTTGATTTAAAACTCCTAAAAACTTCTACATTAGCCCCATTCATATGGCTGAAAGGAGTGGCTCTAATAAATTCAACTGATTATTCAAAGAACCTTTTGATAGGACTCCTTTTCTTGTCTATGGCTCTCAATCTATACTCCACATAACTGCCAAGAAATTTTCCTAAAGGACAGGTCTAAGTACCTTCCTTTTAGTGACCACCCTCCCTATTTCTGCTTTGATGAAATTCAAACTCCCCAATCTGATATCAAAATTCCATTCTACAATATGGTTTTTATCTACTCTTCTAGGCTTATTTTATGTCATTCTTTATAAATTCTACATTTCAGTCAAAATACAAGTTCTTTCTTCAATTTAATGGTATGTTTTCAACCTCTGTGAATCTGCATGGGATATTCTCTACTCCATCTTAATCCCTTATAACCCTTGTCTCTCTTCAAGGCTTGTCTTAGATGACACCAGCTTTACAAGATCTCTCTGATCATCTCTCTCCCAGTTGTCAATAATAATAGCCAGCATTCATATATATATATAGGCTTGCAAAGTCTTTATTTGCAGATATCTCATTTGATCCTCACAAAAACCAGGAAAGGTGGGTATTATTATTAATATCTCCATTTTATAGATGAGGAAACTGAGGTGGGAAATATAAGTAACTTGCCCAGGACCATAGAATTGGTATCTGTGGTAGACTAAAACTGAGGTCTTTCTGACTCTAAGTCTAATACTCTAGCTACTGCAAAACCTCAGTTTGCTACTATTTTCCCTCAAATTATCTTGTATTATATTTATTTTTCTAAATGTTGCACAATGACTATCTCCTCCCCAACAGAATGTATAGAATATAATTTTCTCTAAGGCAAGAACTATTTTCTTAATCTTTGTAACTTCAGGACCTAACACATCATAGGGATTCTGAAGTAAACCATTACTTGACAGATCAATAACTCAGAGTTTTATTAGATAACTGGCTCTGTTTACTCTTTGTCAATAGTCTCAGTATTATGAATATTTTTATATATCAGTCAAAAAAAGAAGGGGAGTATCAGGATGACTGAGATTTTAGAAAGAGATTGAGACACCTTGCATTGCTGAAACAATGAGAAATAGGGAGTTGCTGAGGCAAGGACAAACATTTAAAGGTTACCTCTCACTTAAGAATAATGGCTGTCTGATAAAAGATTAAACTTGCTTCTACATAAATGATTGATGAAGCATTTGTGGTTAAGTGGAATTGATGGCTCATTTCTCCACTAAGGCATGGAGTTAATTTTGATTTTCTTCAAGGATATACCAAGGGATTGTAAACTCTCAATAAAGAGGCATCTGTCAAAAACCTACCATATATTAGGACAGTTGAATGGTGTAATGGATAGAGCACTAGTCCTGGAATCAGGAGGACCTGAATTCAAATGTTATCTGAGACACTTGACATTTACAGCTGTGTGACCTTAGACAAGTCACTCAATCCTGATTGGTCACATCCAGGACTATCTTTAAGTATTCCTGGTCTGTTTCTGTCCAATGGATCCAGATAACTCTGGAGGAGAAAATGACCTAGCACAGTATCCCCTCACTCAAATCCAGTTCACATGCTTGTCATGGCATCACCTCCCTGATGTCTTTGTCTGTTTTTAAAATAAAGGACAACCATCATGCCCATATTCTAGGCACTATGCTATAGTGCAATCTACCACAGTGGAAAATATTAAAGTCTAACTAAGTGATCTACAGTATGTTGGTTTTATGAAATCCAACTAAGCTATTTGGAGAGGTTAATCACTAGGATGGCCTTAGCTGATTGATATTTTGGGGCCAAAGTAACTCTCAAAACCTATCTTCTTAATCAAAATCTGGGTTGCAATCTTAGCAGAGGAAGTTTTAACACTAAAATAAATTAGATCCTTGAAGTATTAAATGAATGACCCAGTCATGAAAACAACTTATTTCAGCGAGTAGATCTCTCTTTGAGGCAGCTTATACTACTGAAGATAATAATTTATAATGTGTCTCATGGGGCTTCAAGAAAGTGCCTTGGAATTAAGTCTGTAGAAGTATTATTTTCAAATGATAAGTTGTAGGCTCTATAGTAAATCTCCCTCCAAATAGCTTAGCAATATTCTCTTTTATGATTCTTGAAAAAAAAGATAAACATATAGATTGTATCTGTAGTTAACTGTGGTTGTATTGGTTGAGCTTAATTATATTTCTTTGTGATAAAGCAGAGTTCCATGTGACAAATTGGGAGGACTTTTGGAAATATCTAAGATGAAAAGAGCATTTATGTGGTGTAGTGAATAGAGTACCAGGCCTGGAGACAGGAAGACATGAATTCAAATTTTGCTTCAGACAATTACTAGCAGTATGTCCCTGGAAAAGAGTCATAAAACTGTTCTTGCTTAAGATTTTTCATCTGTAAAATGAGTGGGAGAAAGAAATAGCAAACCACTCTAATATCTTTGCCAAGAAAACCCCAAATGGGGTTGTGAAGACTCATACATGACTGAATCACAATAACAAGATATAAAAAAATGTGGGGTGCTAGGTGGCACAGTAGATAGAGCACCAGCCCTGGAGTCAGAAGGACCTGAGTTTATATCCAACATCAGACATTTAATAATTACCTAGCTGTGTGGCCTTGGGCAAGTCACTTTAACCCCATTGCCTTGCAAAAACAAAAACAAAAAACCTTAAATACATCAATGAAAATGTTTTTAACAACAAAGGGGTGCCAGTGGTCCCCTGTATTAATAGTGTGAAAGTCTTTTTGAACACTACCTACAAATCAAAGGGCATTATTGCCACCAATAAAGAAAAAAAATGTTTTCTGGAGAACCAGAAAATCACTTGGAACCAAGCTACCTCAACCTTTGATTCAGTAATTCTAGTAAAAGTGAACCATGTCTCCTTACTGTGGAAGACACGTATCATGTATTATTTCCTCAATTTTTATGAGGGATATATAAATATCCAAAAAGTAAGGTGACATCAGGGACTTTTTAAGAAAGCAAATTCTAGGGTGTCTTCCAAAATAGGTACTCATTTAGCCCATGCCCTACACAATTTAACTCTTCTTGTCCACAAGTAACTCTGCCAGGTTTTCACTCCAGGGAATATAATGCCTCACCCAGAAAAAAGTGAACAATGGAAATCTAATCCATTATCCATCATCTGCTCCACTTGTTTTAAATTGGGTCAGGTATCTCTTGGGGGACCCTAATCCTTTTAACTTCCTTTTCTGTATTGTCCCATTAAATTGTATGCTCCTTAAGGGCTGGGATCATATTTTTCTTATTTGTAGCCCAAAGCTTGGTAGAGTGCCTGGCCTCAAGTAGGAGTTTAATAAATGCTTATGGAATTGAATCTACAGCTACATTTAAAGTGATAAAGTAATTGATGTTCAAAATGATAAGACTGATGTCCATGCTACTGAATCTTCAAGTGACCTAATTATCAATATCATTCTTTATTATGTAGCTGTTATGTTTGAAAAGCCTGGAACTGTTTGTGAATTTTTCCTATTGCTCAAAGACTTCTTCCTTCACATCAAAAAATGCCAGCTGGTGCTTCCTCCCATATAACTCTATGTCTGCAACCTTGCTGTATTATTTTGTTATATTTTGTATACTTAAAGTACCTTTTTCTGTCTTGTTTGCCATGCCTATATAATATTCTTGTAATTTGTTGCTATTATGTTGTTCTGTACATGGCAAGTTCATTTGTAGCAGGTATACTTTTGTAATGATATATATATATATAACTGTTTATTGCTAATACCTTTCATTCATGTAAGGTAGGAAAGTATAGTAGCCTGGCTTAGTGGGGTGGGGAGAATTAGTTGATCCAAGGTTGTCATCAGTTCCACATAGTTCCTTGGGGTTTTTTTTTTTGTGACATGGGTAGACCTTGTTACCCCCTCCTCCTCTCCATGGAAGTTAAAATAAATCTTATCACTACAGTTCCACCCAGATCCTTTACAGTTTTGTTAAATGAAATTCTCAGGGTGATTTGGAAAGACATAGTCTAGCAATCTGGGGAAAGAAGGGAATTAAAAGGAATTTTCCAAGTATAACTCAAAAGTTTAGCTGAAGGAGATTAGGCAAGGGTATATAGTTCACTTCAAAAAACAGCAATGCTTAATGGTTTCTCTCACTTGCTGTGGGGGGGGGGTTCTAAAAGGGCTAGAGAACTGAGAATATTTGGGATCACATATTAGCTAAAAATGCCAGGGTCCCAGTGTTACAGAGAATATGGATATGGGAAACACTGTAATTGGAAACAAATTTTGTAATTTTTAGCACTGTTAAAATCCTGTAAAACACTTCTTCTTGACTTTTATTCTGATTTTGGCCAAGTTTATATAGGCTTGGCCACAGGAAGTGATGTATTGGACTTGAAGGACATGCACCTTGGAACAGGAAGGTTCAGTGCATCCTTGAGTTGCCCCTGCACTAAGTGCTGTCTTGGTCTCAATATCATTTTTTGATGTGAAGGAAGGAGTCTTTGAGCAATAGAAAAAATTCACAAACAGTTCCAGGCTTTTCAAACATAACAGCTACACAATAAAGAATGATATTGTGTATTGGAGTGTACCTGGAACCCCAAGTTAAACATTCCCCAAGTGCTACCCTTGTCCAACCCCCTATGGAAAAGAATCTAAGTCAAGGACCCAGAAGAGAAGCTCAAATCTTCTCCCTTTTTTCTCCCTACAAAGATTGGCAGTTTCTTTTTTTTTTTAAGTTTTTTTTTGCAAGGCAGATGGGGTTAAGTGACTTGCCCAAGGCCACACGGCTAGGTAATTATTAAGTGTCTGAGACTGGATTTGAACCCAGGTACTCCTGACTCCAGGGCCGGCGCTTTATCCACTGTGCCACCTAGCTGCCCCAGATTGGCAGTTTCTTTCTAAGTTAGAGGCATGTGCTCCCAACTGCCTGCTGGAGAACTTTGGGCTTCTACTCCATGTGGCTGGACTCATTTGAGTCCAAGCCAACTCTTATGGCTCGCTCTCTCTCTCCCCCCACTCAGGTTCCTTACCTAGTCCTTTGTCATTTACCCTGTCCTCAGGCTGCTTATAAGCAGCTGTCTCTTTAAAAAATAGATTTTGTTCTACAGACTTGCAGGCTTATAAAATAAATCCTGAGCTATTTCAACTCCAGGGCTAAATGTGAATTCTTTCACTTATTAAAACATCTCTCAATCTTAAATGGCAGCACAAATTTCTCAGGCAACACTAGCAGCTGGAGACACAGTTCAGAGGACAACAACAAACAGGAAGAGAACATAGAAGAGAGAAGTTCAGGAGACCCCCTGGAATAACAGAGAGATGAATGTAGCAAGATCTATGAATGTGGCAAGTTATCAGTGACTATGGAGGCACGGGCAGAGGAAGGTCTGAAAGGAAGAGAATCTGGGTGCTGGGTGGTGGATTTGCCTTAGCATTATGAGCTGCACTGCTCATTTCTACTCAAGCCCAGGAGTCTCCTAAATTGTCTTCCTGACTCCAGCCCTCTTCTCTTCAATCACAAAGTTGCCCAAATAATCTTCCTAATCTTCATTTTCCTTCTGGGTTCAATGTAGATACCAAGTCCTCCTGGAAGTTTTTGCTTATTGCTGCTCAAGTCCTTCACTGGTTCCCCAACACCTAAACTGGGCAGTACAGTACAATCTCCTCAGCCTGATCTTTCAGTTGAAGTACATAACCATTTTATTAGATGCTTATTATATACAAGTATTGTGCTAGGTACTAATAGCAAAACATGATGGGGGGGTAGTATATTTATATAAATATTGCAAAATAAATTGCAACTCTAAAGAGATTATAAATTATAAAGGACTATAAAAGATCTCCCCCAAATGAGAAGTCCTGATTGAGTTTGACCTGTTGGAAATAAATGTGTTAACTTTCCTAGAACAGGGCAAATCCAGGACAAAAGTTATTTTGGCTATAAGAGAGAGCAAAATAGACTTAGTTAACAAATATATTTAATGATATTTCAAGAATCAAAGCTAGCATAGAGAGGTCAAGCTGAATTTTTTTATTAGTTATACTATTTAAGTCATCCTTCTCACTTGTCTTTATTAGAATGATTTCAACCTGATTGAAACAGGATTATTGGAGATGGTCTAGCTGTTGTAGGAGCTCTTGGCCTCAAATTGGTTTTTCTTCCTCCCATATCAGAGGGGCAATTCTAGCACACCATTAGCGGCAGGCAAGTACCAACATGGGAGATCTGGTGACAGACTTTAAGAACTTAATATATTCTAACCTGTCTCTCAGTGGACTAAACAGCAGTATGGCCTTTCCTCCCACACCTTCCCCCTTTGAGCTATTCATCAGTATGATATGCTTGGCAATAACTTTAACACTAGGACAATTTCAGCTTGCCATTCATTTGGTCTATGCTGCTCTGCTCTGCTAGCACCCTCTCCAAAGCTCAAGCCTACTGGATGCTGTCAGAACAGGGAAGTTTTCCAAGGCATGGGCACTTCTCTCAGGGCAAACCCATTACAGGGTGGTTCTGCCCTTCACAAAGAAAAGAGAACTCTTCCTAGGACTCTCATCAGCTTCTCTGGGATCAGCACTCTTTTCTATCACACTGGATTTGGGCATCTGAACCCATCTCCCTTTCAATTGGCCAAGGGCAAGGGAGGCCAATATCTGTTTTTTCAAAATAAATGCTGGCCTATCTTTTAGCATTGACTGACCCAAGCTCAACTGCTGTTCACATGGAACCCTTCCTCTACTTAGGTCTTTAAAGTTCTCATTTGAATATTACCACCAAGATCTGCAGTGGGTCTGAAAGCCTAAGGCACAGGTCTGAGTGGAGTTGGAAATCTTAGTGACAGTAGAGACAAAAGGAGACTGGAGCAAGGAGAAGATTCTAAGTCAGAATTATCAACTGAAGAAAAATATTTTGGCAGCTTTCAGGTGTATGGATTGAAGAAGGGAGGGGCTGAACAAGGTGATAAATTTGTGAGATGAGGGTCTAAAAGTTGTTTGTCCTTCATTCTTAGAGAGGGCTGACTTTAGGGAGGTGATGCTGGGAGTCATCTAGGTCCAGTGGCCTGATATGGATATCAGGACCACTGGAGATGGCCATGGTTGCAGTGGGAGACCTTGGCCTTTTTAAGCTAAGTTCTTTAACAGGTCTCAGTTTGACTAAGGCAGTGCCCCTTCTGTGATTAAGACAGGGAAGAAAGAAATGAGGCAAAGAATGGCTTCTTTTGCATAGTGAGAGAAAAAATCAATCTGGGAGGGAAAGGGTTTTTGGTCAAAACAGAAACAATTGCTCTTTACATTCACTTTAAGCAAATCTGGGCCCAAACTCTAACAAAGTGAGGTTTGAATTGAGACTTGTTTTTGACCAGCTTATGAGATACCAGAGTGATTTGGGGCTTGTAAACTCCAAGATTTGTTTACCAGTTTCATCAATCAAAATTAATTTACATTCCTTTTGGCAGAGCATGTGAAGGTAAGGGTGGGAAAAAAGAAAAAGTTAAAGAGAGACAGAAAAAGAGCTGTGTTGCTCAAGATTGCTCACATAGGTGAATAGAAAGAAGGCAATAGAAGTAAAATATATTTTAGAGATAAGAATTGGCAAGACTTGGCAATGGACTAGATATGGGCATAAGGGAAAGTGAAGGGTGGAAGATGCAAACTTGAGTGCCCTCACTAGAAAGAGGGAAGTTTGAGAGAGATGCAGATTTAAAATGGGGAGAGAAAACATTTAGTTTTGGTCAATTAATTCTACTTCCTTTACATACAATAAATTCTAGGCAAACAAGACTAATACATGTTCTTTAACTCATCTTGCTATCTCATGAATTCCTGGTCTATCTATACACATAAATACGTATACACACATACATACACACACACACACACACACACACACACACACACACACACACACACACACACCACTGTAGAAGTCTTTTTTAATTCAAGGTCTGGTCCAGATACCAACTCTTCCATGGAGCCATGCTCATTTTTTTTTGCAAGGCAATGGGGTTAAGTGACTCGCCCTAGGTCACAAAGGTAGGTAATAATTAACTGTTTGAGGTAGGATTTGAACTAAGGTCCTCCTGACTCCAGGGCCGGTGCTCTATCTACTGTGCCACCTAGCTGTCCCTCAGCTGATTTTTCTAGCTAAAAATGATGCCCTCAAATATAGTACTTTGTCCAGATCTCATCTTTGCTCTGATTGCATTCTACCTTATATCAAGCTAATCCATCTATATATTTTATACTCTTCTCTGCACAACTAGATTACGAGCTTCATATTTTTTTAATTGCTAGTGCCTTAAACACTTTGTGTCTGAATTCACTGAATCAACATTTCTTAAGTAGTATACTAAATGTAGTAGATTGTGATTTATCACAATGATAAGAGAATTGGGTCCCTGCCTTTCTAGCATTTCAACCTAGAGAGATAATACATAGAGAATATATAGACAATATAAATATAATAAATTATATATAAATATTATACAAATTGGAGTGTTTGGTTCTATTTCCTCAGTAATAAGAAGATTAAACTAAGTGATTGTTAAAGATTTTAGTTCTAAATTCCACAAGATAGTAAAAGTGAATAAAAAAATAGATCTGATGAGAAACACATTCCAGAAGGTCTTTTGAAAGGATTGCCATTTGAGTTGGACCTTGAAAGAACAAGACATGAATTGGTGGTAGGGATTTTGGTTGAAAGGTTTTGGTTTTTTAAGACTAGACTTTGTGATTTTATTGGTGTAGGGGGAACTCCTTGAGAAAGTCTCCTCCATCAATACAGATGCTTTGCATCTTAAGAGTTTTGGATTGTTTGGAGGATTATAAGAGTAAATGACCAACTCAGTCAGATTCAGTAGGTGCCAATAGGCCCCAAAGAAGGTCTTCCTGAGTGTTAATAATTCAATTCAATCACTATCTGATAGTATTTAGATGGTATAGTGGACAGAGAGCTTTTGGACTTAAATTCAAAGAATATCTGATGTTGGGGTGACTAGGTAGCTCAGTGAATAGAGCACCGGCCCTGGAGTCAGGAGTACCTGAGTTCAAATCTTGCCTCTGATACTTAATAATTACCTAGCTGTGTGACCTTGGGCGAGCCACTTAACCCCAATTGCCTTGCAAAAAAAATATATCTGATGTCAAAATCCTGCCTCAGACACAAACTGTTTTGATTACTAGGGAAGCCAAGTAACCCATCAGCCTTACCTCATCTGTGAGATGTGGTAGTAGTCCAGGGTTGCTGTGAAGATCAAATGTGCAAAAATGCTTTACAAGCCTTGAAGTGCTTCATAAATGTTACCTTATTATAGAATCATAACATATATAATCATAACATATAATTCATAACATATATGCATACTATAGTAATAGTATAATTTAAGATACAATGAGTATGCTTCAAAAAAAGTTCCAGGGCAGCTAAATGGTGCAGTGGATAATGAACCAGCCCTGGAGGTGAGGAGGACTCAAATTCAGATTCAGCCTTAGCCATTAAGCCTGAACAAGTCACTTACCCTCATTACCTGTGAACAGGGGAAATAAATGGAGTTCCATGATAGAAGAACTCCCTTCATTCATTTCAACTCACCTAAAATTTATAGTTTTAAGAGAATTTCCTGAGGCTCAGAGAGATTTAATCCCTTGCCTATGACCACAAAATTTATTAAAATGAATTAGAAGCTCTGAGGCAGGTGTTGAACTCATCTTCTTGACTCCAAGTACACATTAAGAAAAAACAAACAAACGCTTTTTTGGTGATCCGCTTTCATTAAGCTGAAACGATTATTTCTCTCAATCCTTTAGGCCAAGATATGATTCCCCAAAGGAGCGCTCACCTGTTCCAGCTCTCTATAGCTTGAGTTCTGACTTAGGCTCCGGGCCCCCAGCAGCTTTAGTCTCGGGGTCAACATCCACCCACCCCCCTGTCACTTCACACACCTTGGGGGGGGTAGCCTGGGACCCCTTGGTGAGGGGCACTACAAAGAAATCAGTATTACTAGCTACAACCTTTTGACATCACAATGCCATCATTTGTACAGCGCTTTAAGTGATGGCAAGGAACTTTGCAATGTTCCAAATGTTATCTCATTTGATCTTCACAATAACAGCATCTTTATTATAAAGCGCTGTTCTCATTTTACAGATGAGAAAATTGAGGCACAGAGCGCTTGACGGCTTTGCTTAGTCCTGCCCCTAGGGTCGGTAGCGCGTTTTCCTGACCCGCGAAGCCCCCCTCAAATCCTCAAATCCAGCGGGCGCTGGTCAGGGCATCCAGCACCCCCCGGGGGAAGGACAAACCTCCCCCCATTATCCCTAGCGCAGAGATGGGCTCTTGTCCCAGCCTAAAACATGGGTCATCCGCTGCAGGGTTATTCGGTATTAAGTGACAAATGACGCGAGGCGCGGACTTTTGGGGCTCATTTTTTTGGGTGGGAGAACGCGGGGTCTCAAAGACCCTCCTCCGCTGACCCATCCTGAAGTTTGTAGTCACTGGACTGGCAACACCCCGCTCCCCTCCTCCTCCACCTGGGCGCCCAGGTGTGGCACCCGCCTCCTCCTCGCGGGGGGGGCCTTTCGCGGGTCCCCGGGGGAGCGGTGGGGGAGGGGCTCCGCCCCACCGGCCGCCGGAGTCGCACGTTCTGCTCCGGCGGCGCCCCCGCCCCGGCAGTCCTGCTGCAGCGGCAGGCCGTGCCGGCAGGGGGCGCCGCGGCCACGCCCGGGGCCACGCCCCCTCGCTCCCAGCCCATTGGCCGGGCGCATGACGCCACGGGATTTTAGCCAAACAACTGGGTTTCGGGGGCGAGCTTCGGGCTTGGGCGCTCCGAGAGGCCTGCGGGCGCCGCCGCCGCCGCCGCCGCCGCCGCCAGGTGAGGGGGAAGGTCGCGGGGCCGGGGGCGGGGAGAGCGGCCGTGCGCCGCCGGAGGGGCTCCTTCCTGGGAGCGTCTCCTTCCTGGGAGCGCTGTTCCCGCCTCCGCCTTCCCCGGAGCTGGGCGGGAGGAGGAGGAGGAGGAGGAGGAGGAAGCGCCCGCCCTTTCTGTCCCCCCCCGCGCCCTCGCTTCTTTCTGGGCCGCACGCGCGGCGGCTGCTGGGGGAGCGCCCGCCACCCCCGCGGACGGGAACGTGAGCGTGGGGGAGGGGGCCGGGGGTCCTGGGGCCGCCCCTCCCCCCGTGGCCCCGGGCGACCTCCGGCGGCGCGGGTGCGGGTGCGCGTGCGCGCGCGCGGCCCGGGGGCTCCCGCATGCCGGCGCAGCCCCAGGTGAGCCGAGGGCAGTGCCCTCCCCGGAGTCCGAGCCGTTGCCTGGACGCCTCTCCCAGGCCGCTTCGGAAGCGCACGTCATCATTTTGCAGTTTCTATTTTACACGCAGAAAAATGACATTTCCTTGACTTTATTTAAAGCAAAGATTACATCGGGCGGCGTATTGCAGCGGCTGCTACTTTCTTGACTGGGTTTGTCATTCCTTAGCAAAAAATAGCAATGGGGGGGGGTCTGAACTTCTGTTCCTAGTCCGGGAACCCAACTTGTAATTCATGCGTGGGAAGAACTCTTGTTTTTTTTTCAGTTTTTTCTTTTATTTGAGTTGTACAATTTTTTTCCCCATTCTTACTTCCCTCCCCCCACCCCGCCACAGAAAGCAGTTTGTCAGTCTTTTCTAAATGTGAAGAATTGTTAAGAGAAAGCAGTTTGTCAGTCTTTTCTAAATGTGAAGAATTGTTAAGAGAAATAGGGTTCCTGCGGGTCGGGGTGCTAGCTGTCCAATCTGCTCCTTAAATACTCTTTGTTGGTGTGCAGAGGTGAATGCCATTCAGCAAACGATCATTAAGTGTCCATCCGCAACAGTTACCAAGATAAAGAAAAGAGCCCCCTCTTCCCTAGGAACTTAGATTCTGCTTTGAAAATATCGCAAGTATACTTAACATGTGCCGAGCATAAAATGTAGATAAAATTGAGGAGTGAGAGAAGCCCCAGGCACCGGGAGGAGAGGAGCTTGAATCGGATCTGTAAAGATTTTTGCTTTGCTCGGGACTGGCAGCTATGATGAGGTAATTTAGCTCAATTCTCATAGGACGTCGGCAATACTGATGGAAGGTGACTTTCAGAAATTTTTCTCTCCAACTTTGAATTTGGTTATAGAAACAGTTGAAGTTACTATCTTAGTCAAAGTGACGTCTTTGGATTATTTTAGGATTTATCTGTGTTGTTATCCCTGCTTCTCTTAATTTGGGTAATTGAGGGTTTCTTACACAAATATCTCTGCAATAAGACTTTTCTTGCTTTCCAGAAGGATCAATGCAATACTCCTAGGGTCTCCTGCCTGCTGAACTGGTAACAATAATGAGTGGTTTATAAAGTAAAGGTTCAGAATTCCAAAAAAAGTCTATTTTTACCTATACATATATATTTTTTAGTTTTTTACAAGGGAAATGGGGTTAAGTGGCTTGCCCAGGGCCACACAGCTACGTAATTATGAAGTGTCTGAGGTTAGATTTGAACCCAGGTCTCTGGACTTCAGGGCCACCTAGCCTCACCCCCCCCATACATATTTTTCACAAAGGTCTTTCTTTTTAAATAGATTTGGAAACTGGTATAGGAAATCTTACATTTTGAGCTCCTCCATGTACTGTTTTTCCACCATGATATATCTTTGTATGCTTCAGACTATTTTTAAAAATGTGTCTTATCTTAGTTTAAGTAGTTTATTAGAGATACTTTGAATTTTAATCTTGGGTGCTATATCCAGTTTCCTTAATTAATCCTGGCTTTTTATCAGCTCTTGAGAGTCTTGTCCTTTCTTTGCCTTCTATTTAATTTACTCTTTGTAATTGACTATAACATCTAAAAGGTAATAGATTCTGTTTTCAATTTTTTGACTTGCTATCCTTGATAATGCTTTATAAAAGAACTTTTTTGTCGATAAAAAAAATGGAAGAAATGCTTTATATTACCTTAGGCAGATTTTGTTTATCATCTTAAAGGAAGACTATTTCCTAGTTTACATCTGTTAAATGGGTTATTTGAATGATAGGAAAATCATAAAGGAAACAGGTTATGTGAAATAATACTTGTGTTTGACACTAAAAGAGTCAACCATAAGGAGGGGGCTGTTAAAATTTAGGAGATCTACAGTGAAAATAAAGATGATTGAAAGTAGGGACTAAATAAGTGTTTCAATATCTCTACTATGCTCTTTTGTGGAAAATAAGGAGAGGTACATGCTATTTACCTCATGTTGCCAGTGTTTGTGCAGGGTGCTTAACTATTTCCTGTTTTTCAGTTTCCAACTCTTCAAGACCCTGCTTGGGATTTTCTTGACCTAGATATTGGAATACTATGCCATTGTCATCTCCATTTCATTTTACAGATGTGGAAACTGAGGTAAAACAAGATTAAGTCACTTGCTCTGGGTCACATAGCTAGTAAATATCTGAGACTCTTATTTTTTAATAAATTTTTTTTAAATAAAGTATGGTTGCATATTTTTGTAACAAAATAAATGAAAAAAACCACTTGAACAATTTGTCTCTTCTAGAACATTTTATTTTCCAGTCTATTTCTGCCTCTCACAGTATTCACCTACGCAATGCAGTTTTGGGTCTATTACACAGATTTTAGTTCTGTATAAATGTGAAAATTCAGCAGTCAACTGAAATGGTAAATTTTGTTCTTTATCTTTTCATTTTGGTGCAGGTAGAGCATTTAAAACTGGTAAGCCAGTTAATGAGTTAGCATCTTTTTGGAGGATGAAAGCTTAACAAGCAGTATGAAGAATATGTGAATCTTAGCACTAAAGAGGGACTGTGGTATATCAAGAGATGGGTCTTAAAATCATGTTATGAATATGTGGGAAAAGATAAGCTAGAGTATTTAATTTTTTTTTTTTTAGGTTTTTACAAGGCAAATGGGGTTAAGTGGCTTGCCCAAGGCCACACAGCTAGGTAATTAGTAAGTGTCTGAGATCACATTTGAACCCGGTACTCCTGACTCCAGGGCCAGTGCTTTATCCACTGCACCACCTAGCCACCCCTATTTTTTTTAAATGAAAAATTGTAGTTGGTGCAGTTTATTTTGGAGAGCTTTAATATGTTTGAGCTTGGATTTTTTTTTTTTAAAGAAAGAAGACCTTGGGGCAGCTAGGTGGTACAGTACATGGAGCCCTGGGCCTGGAGTCAGGAGGACCTGAGTTCAAATCCAACTTCAGACTCTTACTAATTACCTAGCTGTGTGACCTTGGGCAGGTCACTTAGCCTCAGTGCCTTACCAAAAAAAAAAATAAATAAAAGTAGGAAAGAAGACCTGGTTATCTTTAGAGATATCATTTTCTAAAAATTACAAATGTTTAGAATAAGATCTTGAGGGAAAATTATTTTGTTATAATGAATACCCTCCCTGTTAATTCATGTGTGACAATGACAAAATTCAAGTTATATAATCTAAAGTTCTTTGTTAAAACACAAAAAGGAAATATATATTCTGTATATTATTTTCTTGCTGGGTTTTGAGTAGCAATAATACAAGGTCATCCAAGACTGAGAATTTGTTTTCATGATCCCCTAAAAGGGACCATGAGTCAAGGTGGAGCAGAGATTGAAGTCTAGACAAATTGAATAAATAAGCAAGGAGGGATAAATAGTCCAGACTAGGAGATCTTTTTCACGCTTAGATCCAGAATCTAATCCTCCTCCATCTATTTTTAAAATTTCCAGTAGTCTTAAAGGAAAGATTCTTTTTAAACAAAGTATAGTGGAATAATTCTTGGATTTGAAGTCAGTGGTTTTGAACTCCTCTCAGCAACTTAGTTTTTTTTTTTTTTTTTTTTGCAAGGCAAATGGGGTTAAGTGGCTTGCCCAAGGCCACACAGCTAGGTAATTATTAAATGTCTGAGACCAGATTTGGACCCAGGTACTCCTGACTCCAGGGCTGGTGCCTTATCCATTACACCACCTAGCTGCCCCTCAAGAATAGTTTTGATGACTGCTGCTTTATGATATAGTTTTAGATCTGCTATAGATAGGCCATCTTTCACTGCATTTTTTATTAATTCCCTTGATGTTCTTGAACATTTGCACTATAGATAAATTTTGTTACTTTTTTTTAGCTCCATAAAATAATTTTTTAGTTATTTGATCGATGTGGCACTGATTAGGTAGATTAATTTAGGTAAAATTGTCATTTTCTTTTGATGTTAATGAGACTGAATCTTAAGCATAAGAATTTTTAGCATCTTAAAACCTTCACATGTTTTCAAATGTGTTCAGTTCTATAAACTGTTATGTCTATTTTGTGTAGGGCACTTGCTAGGTACTATGAATACAAAGGTGAAAAATGACCTTGTTCTTGCCCTCAATGAATTGTTGACCTAATAGACTAATCTCCTATTCCAATAAAAAACTTTTGTTTTAGCTTGTTCCTCCCACTGCTTTTGGTCTGGATAACTGATTTAATTTAGAAAAGAAAAAGTGACATGGCTGTCCTGAATTTCCTTTTTGCGTATTCTTCTCATTGTGTTTAAGGCTTGCTTTTTGGGAGCAAATGGAACAAGCCTTATCCTTTCCCCTGGGGTCTTGAAGGCAGTTACTGTGTTTCTAAACCTTCTCTCTTCCTATCTAAACATTATATATGGCAAGATTTCAGGATCCTTTCCACTTCTGTTTCCTTCTTCAGAAAGTCTTCAGACATGTTCTATCAAAAATGTGGTGCCCAGAAGGGTTTCAGATGTGATTTGACTTGAGTAGAGTACATAGTAAGAATATTGTCTCCCTCCTCCTGGGATGCTGTTCTCTTTCTCTTCTGACACTCTTTCTCTCTGATCTTGACAGACAAGAATGTTTTCTAATACAAAGAACAGAAAAAAAAAAGACTCCACATATGAAACAGTGACTTTACACAACATTCAGCTTTTTAGGTATATAGTTCATATTTAAAGTGGTTATATGATTCTTCTAGTTATTTGCATTTCTTCCATAAACTTCTTTCTGCTTTTTTTTTGACATATTTTTAAAATGGTTAATTGGAGACATTATCCATGCTTGGAAAAGCATCCTTTGTTTACACCTACAATCCACATCTTTTTCAAGTGCTAGGAACATGCTTCATCATCAGTCTTTTTAAATTGTATTTATTTGACTATTGCCTCAATCATTTTTTTTTCACTATTAGGCATTATAGTCTTTATATAAATGGTGCTGATTTTGTTCATTTTACTCTATCAGTTCCCTTACATCACAGAAAATAATTGTTCAGGGTGTTCTCTAGTTTATAGGCATCCACTTTGTTTCTAGTTCTTTGCTACAGTAAAAAAAAAATCATTAAATAATTTTATACATGTGTCTTTCTGTAATTGATCTCTTTGGGGGTATTAAGACTAGTAGTTGTATCAGTAAATTACTTGATATGTACAGTTTAATGATGATGATGTTTTGTCCTTCATTCTTGAAGCTGACCATGATATCAGACAATTGATACCATATGACATGCATATAAATTAGATTTGAGTGGATGGGTACAGGGCTAAGTCACCAGCCTGCTCCGTTTTCTCCAGAGCCCTCTGAGTCTAGTGACCAGATAGGAATCAGGATAACTGGAAATGCCCCTGGATGTGAGGAAGTCACAAGTGATTTGCCTAAGGTCACACAGCTAGTAAGTGGCTAGGGTCTGAGGCTAGATTTGAACTCCCTTTATCCTGACTCCCAAGACCCATATACTGTACCACCTAAACTGCCCTATGTGCAGATTAGTGACTTGCAAATTGCTCTCCAAGATAGTTGAACCAATTTATACCTCCACCAACAATGCATTAGTGTATATTACTTGCAATAGTTTTCATTTTCTTTTGTCGTCTTTGCCAATATGATGGATTCTGAGGTGAAATCTCAGAATTGTTTGAATTTTCACTTTAATAGCTTATCTTTTTTTTTTTGGAACCATATAACTGTTTGGGACTGGCTCTTGTTTTATATTTGAATCCGTTCCCTATATATGTTGAATGACTGACCTTTACCATTTAACAATTAAAATTCCTTCTAATTCTTTTTTTGTGGGCAGAAGTCTTTTCCAATTTATGTAATTAAAATTGTCTATTTTATATATTCTGTAATCCTATTTTACCCTTGTTTGATTACCTCAAATCATAGCTGCAAAAATATATTTCCCTTCCTGCTCTTGCAATTAATTTGTTTATGAAATGTATTTTTATTGATTTGAGTTTGTTACATCATATAGTATGACATTGACCTGAGCTTGTTTTCTACCAGACTACTTTGCAGTTTTTTTTTGTAGTTTTTAATGAAAAAATGAGTTTTATTCCAACTGCCTTTGCTTCTGATTCTCCTGTACTTAATTTGTTCTACTTAAGCCTATTTTTTTTTTTAGTTTTTTTGCAAGGCAAATGGGGTTAAGTGGCTTGCCCAAGGCCACACAGCTAGGTAATTATTAAGTCTGAGATGGGATTTGAACCCAGGTACTCCTGACTCCAGGGCCGGTGCTTTATCCACTGCGCCACCTAGCTGCACCTACTTAAGCCTATTTTTAAGCAGTACTAAATTGTTTTATTGGTTAATTGCTTTTTAATATGTATCACATGTTTTTTAAGATATTTTATTCTCGGGGTGGCTAGGTGGTGCAGTGGATAGAGCACTGGCCCTGGAGTCAGGAGTACCTGAGTTCAAATCCAACCTCAGACACTTAATTACCTAGCTGTGTGGCCTTGGGCAAGTCACTTAACCCCATTGCCTAGCAATCTCCCCCCCCAAAAAAAGATATTTTATTCTCAATTATATGTAAAAAGAATTAACATTTTTCAATTTTGAGTTCCAAAATTCTCTCTCTCTCTTGTTGAAATGGTAAATAATTTTATATAGATAATGCATGTGCAGTCCTGCAAAACATTTCTATATTAGTCCTGGTGAGAAAGAAAACAGACAAAAACCCCATGGAAAAAATAAAAGTGAAAAGTAACATACTACAGTCTTGATTCAGACTTTATTAGTTCTTTGTCTGAAGGTGGATAATTCTAGATCATTGTGTTGCTTAGAATAACTAGGTCACAGTAGATCATCCTACAATATGGCTGTTATTGTGTACGATGTCTCCTAGTTCTTCTTACTTCACTTTGCATCAGTTCATGTAAGTCTTTGCTGGTTTTTCCAAAATCAGTTGCTTGTCTTTTCTTATAGCACAATAGTATTCCATTACAGTCATATATCACAATTTGTTCAACCATTTCCCTATTGATGGACATCCTCTTAATTTCCAATTCTTTGCCACCACTAAAAGAGCTTCTATAAATATATTTATATACAAATAAGTCCTTTCCCCTTTTTTTATTTCTTTGGGCTACAGACTTAGTCGTGGTATTTCTGAGTTTGCAGCTCAATTGATTTTGATGATGCTTTTGAATCCTAATCCTGATATTCACTGATATAACTTTCAGCTTTGTGTGATCTCTTGAGTCTAATAAATAGCCTATCTATGCTTTTATTCATATCCTTCATAAAATTGGTCAACAGTAGAAATCTCATTTCATGTTCCTATCAAACCATTAATGATTATTCTTTGGCCTGGCCGAAAAACTCAGCTAGTGTTGATAGCTAGTGCTATCAAATTGTATTGTTATCTGTTCTAACTTTCTCAATCTTTTCCATCATCTTAGCACTAGAGATTTAGTCTACTATTTTGTAAAAATATAGGAAAGCAATTATCAGTATTATTGCCTAATCTAGTATGGGTAAATATCAAAAGGAAATGAGGTTTTTCTGGAAACTTGTGTTTTGTTTTGGGGTTTTTTGTATGTATGTGTGTTTTTATTTTTTAATGGAATACAGAGAGATGGTCACAGATCAGTTGAGAGTTTCAACTCATATTTAACCCCCTTTTTATACAGAACTTTATGTAAAGATTACAAAATACTTTTTTTTTTGGCAAGGAAATTGGGTTTAAGTGATTTTGAGAGTCCACAGTAAAAGTCAAGTGTCTGAGGCAGGATTTGAAATTGGGATTTGAAATCCTTCTGACTCTAGGGCCAGTACTCCACTGTGTCACCTAACTCTCCTTAAAAATATTTTTGTTGGGCTGCTAGGTGGCGCAGTGGATAAAGCACTGGCCCTGGAGTCAGGAGTACCTGGGTTCAAATCTGGTCTCAGACATTTAATAATTACCTAGCTGTGTGGCCTTGGGCAAGCCACTTAAGCCCATTTGCCTTGCAAAAACCTAAATATATATATATATATATAATTTTTTTTTTTTTGGTCCTTTGTCATCTTGTTCATTAGGGGGTGTAAATACAATTATACCCATTTTTGCAATGAGAAAGCAAGGGACTGTGAAGTGATAGCTAAGACTTGGACTCAGAACCAGATTTGTATAAATTCTAGTGAAGGCTGACTTTATTTTGGTAGGATTAGTGTCTGTCTTTCTCAAAAAAGACTCATTTAGTAAGTTTTTTTGAATTAAAAATGATGTGTCAATTGCCTTTGTTTCATTCATCATAAACATTTCCAGAGCTGACCAAGACTTCCTTAGCCTTGGTTGGATACCCTGGGAAGATTCAATAGCAGAAGCTTCTTAAAATGTGTTTATTTCGTGGTCTGATAGTCATTGAAGTCTCATTCACTTTCCTTTTTGGGGACAAGGAGGAAATGAGTCACAGAAGAAAGAAAGTAAGGGAAATGGGAGATGAAACATCTTATAAAAGAAATTTCCCCTTTATCTTAGACTAGAAAAACTTAATCTTGGGGATAAGGATATTTACTTCTATGTTCCAAGGGAGTGGTCATCAGAATAGAAGTATCTTTTCTGAAAACTGGAATGTAGAAATACATCTTCAGGGAAGAATGATACTTTTTTCTTTTTTTTAAATTCCTTTTCCCCAATTTCTACTCAGTGACTCCTTACATATGTGCCAACTGACCATTCCCTACTACCTCCTTCATCCACCTCCTAGTAGAGAATACTACATGTAAATATTGAAGCTTCTCAAATGAAGCTGTCTTCAGGTTGGTTGGGAATCACAGGTATATATTGCTAATAATTTCCTTTTATGATAATCTTATGATTCTCAGACATGAAGGATTAGGGAGAGGCACTTTGTTAGGATCCTACCCACTCCAAAGTTCTCATTTTCCATACCTCTCTGGTTTTGGGGATTCATTTACTTGAGTAGTGGGGATGAGTATACAGTAACTTTTACTTAGTTTTTTTCTTTGTCATACCCTTTATTCCAAGTCCTTGTGCTGAAAGCTCCTAGGCTTTTTCTGCCTCTGTGACTGGGGTTTCCTACTATTCACCAAGAAAAGTTGTTTAGAAGATTCTTAAGTTTCAGAAAATCTTTGCAATTTCTTGCTGATTTTCCTCACAAGGATCTTTCCCCTCACCCAAAAGTGATTGTTCCAAATAAACCCTATATGACTGTGTGCCTATGACTTAACCTTAATTTTGATGAATTATCTTTATGATAGTTTTATAGGTTCATATACTTCAAGCTGGAAGGGACCTTAGTGTTCATATATTCCAAATTCTTAATCTTATAAATCAGAAAACTGAGTTATAGAGATTTGCATGATTTGCATGCAGTTAGTGATAGAATCGATTTAAATCCTAGCCCTCTAATGCTGTTTAGTGACTTTGAGAGCATACTGTGGTTGCAAATTATTTAACCTCATCCATCAGTCCATTCATGTGCCTGACTTCCAAAGTATTTGCAACAATTACTGTTTTCCTTTTTTTTGCCTTTGTAAAATCTGCTGGTCTAACCCTGTAATTTTTTTGAATTTTGCTTTTTTTCTCAGTTATTTGTAGCATTTTCTTTCCTTACTTTCTTTTGAACCTGCTTATCTATCCTTCATTGAGAAATATTTTCTGTCCTTATTTATTTGTATCAGTTTTGTGTAGATGGCAGACCTTTAAAATCACAAGTTGACTGCAAATCTAATTGTGGTTTTTGTATTTCTTGCTGCATTAATGTTTATGCAGAAACTTTTCCATATGCAGAAACTTTTTTCCACATAAAATTGAGTTTTTTGCTCCACTGCCTTTTTTTTAAAAGAAATTTCCTACACATTTTGTGATAATTGTGTTTTTTTAAATATTGTTTGATATTTTAGTATAAGTGATAGGACTCCCAAACTGGGATCACTTGTTAAATGGTCCTTAGAAGCCAATGACAGCCTTTATACATTGTCTTGACTCATCCTAACCTTTGTCAGAAATATAAACAATTATAGTTCCTGATTGGACAAGGCTGCCACTTCTGAAAGAGAGTTAGATCTTCACACAAGTTTTTAGTCCTGATTAAGAAACACCCCCTACTTGAGCCTGTTATCCATAAGCAAATTTGGGAAATTTCCCCACCATATCTGACTGCTTAGGAATGTCCTTTCCCATTTATTGATTTCAGTTCTCAACCAAACCTGTCTTTAAAGTATAAAACTTACCTGCTGAGAGTATCCCCCCTGAGTGTGGGCACTCACCTAGCTTGCCCCTGTTTAGATCTTCCTCTTGTGTGTGACCCTGGCCCTGTGTTGTTGAATCTCTTGTCTGTTGCCACATGGTGTGTATGCCACTAGCTTTCTGAGTACCATTCTTTTTTTTTTTTTAAGTTTTTGCAAGGCAATGGGGTTAAAAGTGGCTTGTCCAAGGCCACACAATCTCTACTATTTTTCATAATCTTTCTAAGACTAATAACTGTTCAGAGATTGTTAACATGCCAGTTTTTAGGACTCAATGATTAGTTAATATGGACCAGATAACTTGAAATCATTATGTGCCACTTGGTTTTCTCTCTTAATATTTTCCCAGTTAGATTAAGTGTATAAGTTAATAGAGTATGGCTTTCATTTATCTTTCCAGTCTTAATACTTTTTTTTTGTTTTGTTTTTGGAAGGCAGTAGGATTAAGTGACTTGCCCAAGGTCACATAGCTAGGTAAATTATTAAGTATCAGAAGTCACATTTGAACTCAGGTCCCCCTGACTCCAGGACTGTTGGTCAATCCACTGTGAGTCTTACTACATTTTGATCCCTTTCATGTGCTCTTTGTTTAAAATCTGCCATATTTCATGTCTTTGCATATGATGACCTCTCTATGTGGAAAGCTGTCTCTTCAGATCTTTAGCTAGCTTGGTTCAGAGTACAACTTTTAAGCTTTTAAGACATTGCTCTCTCTAAGCCGTCTCTCTCTGATCAATTCCTCAGTCTCTTTTGCTGGATCTTCATATATACTGGTCATTCACATGCTTTGGGTGTGTCAGGGCTTTCTCCATACAATTTCATATCATCTCACCAGCTTCTATGGATTCATTTATCATCTGTATGCAAGTGATTCTCAGATCTGTTTAACCTTGACCTCTCTAGTTCCAGTCTTCTGCTTAAACTCAACATGTCCAAAATTGACTCATTTTCACCCCAGATCTTTGCTCCTAATTACTTTTGAGGGCACCAACCATCACTTTAGTTACCTTAGACTTGTGTCTGTGAATTTAAAAATGTTATCTTGAATCAGCTACTTTTTTTGATCTTCATAATCCATATCTCCATTAGAAACTGAAAGGGGAGAAAATGTAACAAATAAGCAGAATTAAGCAAAGGAATCTACAGAGTAGCCTTGTCAAAATGTATGCTTTTCTCCACCTGTGTTAGGAGGTAGGTAACATGCTTCATCATAGGTCTTAAGACATGATTGGTCATTCATTGTATTAATCAGTTCTTAACTATTTTAAAGTTGTTTTTCTCTACATTGTTGTTATCTTGCAAAATTATCCTGTATCACTTTGTACTTTTCAAGATTCTCTGAAATTATTTCTTGTCATTTCTATAATCTATTAAGTGATGAAAATCTATAAAGTTCATGTACCACAATTTATTTGTTTCCCCTTTTAAAAACCGAAGAATGGAACCAACCCACACCCATGACTTTGAGCTCTCCTGATACTCTTTTGAATACATTAAGATCTGAAGGGCTAATGATTTCTTTTATAATGTTAACATTATAATGTAATATAATATTCTTTTATTTATAAGGTTAACATTCCATCATAAAATTGCTTCCAGTTGTACAATTTTACATTTCTCTGTTTCTTTGGATTCTTGTTTGTTTTTCAAAAGGTACATTTTTTTTACCTCCCTGGTAGAATTATACTTCACTTTTCAGGGTAAGGTATTGTTTTCTGTGAGCCTGTTATCTTTTGTCTTTTGGTAAATATTGTATTCTAGGAGCTCTTCATTTATAGCAGAAATTGTCAATTCTTGTGTGATCATGACTGATTCATTGCTTTCCTTTTTCTGAGTGCTCTGCAATATATTCTCTTTAATATAGGAGTTAATGAATTTTGGCTGTGACTTTTCCCCTTTGATATTTTTTTTCAGGAACTGAACAGTAGATTCTTTTGATGTTCATTTTCTCCTCTGGTTCTAGTAAATGTGGGCAATTTTCATTTTTCATTATTTTGAAATATAGTGTCAAGGTTTTTTGAAAAATTATAAATTTTCAGGGAGTCCAATAATTATTAAATTCAATTATATTTGATAATAGATGTTAATACATTTTCTCCTATTCTTACTGTCTTTGTTTTGTTTTAATGTTTCCTCATAACTTTTTTTTGATTTCTGATTGGTCTCTTCTAGTTTTCAAAGAGTAGGTTACTTGATAAGGTTTGCCCTTTTGTATTCTAAGGTTTTTCTCCTAATTCTTTACTTGAAGGTCTTTTTATACCTTTTTGATTCTTCAAAAGATTAGAGACTTTTTAAACCCTTTTAGGACAGTTTTCAGAGTAGAGCTGTCCCATCCTTGCAACTCCATTTGAAAAAAAGGTCAAGTTTAGCAGACATGAAAGCTAATTGTGCATGTCTTTTCATGTTTATGTCAGTGGCTACCTTTTAATGGTATATGTTAATCCTTAATGTGTGCAGGTGTAAGCCAGTCCTTCAATTGCTTTGTCACCTTGACTGAGACCAAACCAGTTGTAACCACACCAAAACTTTGGGGATCCCTAGAAGTGTCTCTGATAGCAAGGGAAATTGAGCCAGAATTTAATTGGAAATCTTAGGTGCTGTCAATTGATGTACAACTTTCTTTGGCTTGTCTTAATCTTTTTGAGTAGTGATTAGAGATAGAAAGGTCTATGAAGTGAAATCCATAGTAAAGGAGTGTTATCCATGAGATCACAAGTATCTCAAAACCATTCCCAACCCCCAAATGCTTAATCAGAGATTCTTTTGTTCATTCTTTTGTACTTGTTCAGAATTGAACAATGGACTTCTCTGCCTGAGAGTCTAATAAGAAGATCAGCAAATCCTTAGAAAGGAGTGATGATCCTGTTGGTCAATGAGAATTGAGAACAGATCCTCTTCTATGCAGGTAATGTCAGAAATCTAACTTGGGAAAAGTTGGGAACCTTAGACCTTAGAGTGAGCCAGTGGAGCATTAAAAAATAATGTTTTCAGGAAAAGTCACCATTAATATTTAATGTATTAGAGAAATTAAATATTCAAATTCTTGGACAAAATGAATTTGCTAAATTAAAAAAGAATCATTAAATATTTAAATTAATAGTTTTAATTCAATATAATTTAATTCAATGGATTTTTCTTTGATGATATGAATGTTGCTAGCAATAGAAATGTTTGTTTCTTGTCTTTTCTGTGAGTCTGTTATCTGTTATTGAAGTCAGTTTTAAAAGTTCTTTTCTAGTGGAGAAAGGAGGGGAAAAAAATGTCTAGCAGTTAGAAGTTTCTTTAGTTTAATACCAGCCAGGTTGGAAAGAAAGCAGATGGTTTAAATTCTGTCTAGCAAAGGAGTTTCTCAGAAAAGAAATAGTAAAATATTTGGAGAAAAGTAAAGGTCAAGTAATTGAGGATTGGGAAAGACAAGATTTCATTTTAAGCTTAGTTTATTACTCTAACCACTGTGAGCTTCACAATGACGTGATGCAATTTAATTCCTTGACAAATCAGAAGCAAAGTCACCTTACAGGAATTAGAACATACAGTGCATTTACTAATTCTTAAGAAAGAAACCAAATTGTAAAAATTGTATGGGACAAAATGAGACTGCAAATAAATCTCAAGAGTTTAGCTCTGATGACCTAAAAAGCAGCTTACAATCAATTTGAAATGCTAAAGAAAACTGCTAACAAAGGATATTGAATAGGATATACAGAAATTTGGGTGTGTTTTTTTCTTTTGGAAGGTGGTGGGGGCAGGGAGGTTAAGTGACTTGCCCAAGATCACACAGTTAAGTAAGTAATAAGTGTCTTGATGAAGATTTGAACTCTAACTGCCCTGGAAATTAATTCTGAAAGTAGTTTGAAAGAAGAGAAGTGTAAGGGTAAGAAAATAATGGGAAATAGAATGTTACACTCTTCATTTAGATAGGGACATAGCAAAGTAATCACTTTTTTTCTACTATTGAATCCAGTAAAGGCCAACTTAAACAAAACAAAACCAGGAGAGAAAAAACATTCAAGATGGTAGAAAGTGAATTTAAGTTTAAGGAAGCTTTTGGGCCTCATTGAGATGAGAAGACATTGCCAGACCAGTTAAACTGTGAACTCCCCTTGGAGAAATGTTTGTTTTTTTCTGAGTTGGAATTAGTTTTGAAATATCAAATGATTTTCAAGCTTAATTTCACAGATTTTGATATTCCTTTGAATGTGGAAAAGTCATTGAAATCAAGTAGCAGCTATTAAAATTGAGCAATTTAAAAATTAGGATTTTATTGGGTTGTTAAATTTCGGGCAGTGTCTGTCCTGTTGTTGTTGTTGTTGTTGTTGTTGTTGTTGTTTGCAAGGCAGTGGGGTTAAAGGACTTGCCAAAGGTTACACAGCTAGGTAATTAAGTGTCTGAGGTCACATTTGAACTTGGTCCTTCTGACTCCAGGGCCAGTGCTCTATCCACTGTGCCACCTAGTTGCCCCTTGTCCTTCATTCTCTAAGAGGACCATGACATCAGATAAGCACATGAATTGGATGGGGCAGGGCGGGGCGGGGGGGGGGGGGGGATGCTGTGCTAAGTCACCAGCCTCACTTTCTCCTCCAGAGTCTTCTAGATCCAGTGACCAGATGTGGATAAGAACAACTGAAGAAAGGGGCCGCTAAATGGCGTAGTGGATAAAGCACTGGCCCTGGAGTCAGGAGTACCTGGGTTCAAATCTGGTCTCAGACACTTAATTACCTAGCCATGTGGCCTTGGGCAAGCCACTTAACCGAGTTTGCCTTGCAAAAAACCCCCTAAAAACAAACAAACAAACAACTGGAGATGGCCCTGTGGATGTGAGGCAATCAGGGTCAAGTGACTTGTCCAGGATCACACAGCTAGTTAGTGTTAATTGTCTGAGGTCAGATTCAAATTCTGGTCCTCCTGACTCCCAAGGCCAGTGCTCTATCCATGGTGCCACCTAGCAGTTGGTTGGCTCAATGGATAAAGCTCTCCAGTATTGGAGTCAGGAAGAGACCTAAGTTCAAATGTGGCCTCAGACTCTTATTAGCTGTGTGATCATGGATAAATCACTAAAGTGAGAGCAATATTTATTCTTTGAATGTTAACTGCTGATGCCACACCTATATATCTGTGAGCATAAAAGTGATAATTTCTCTAAATGTTTTTAATGCAGCCAATGTAGAATGTCAATATTGGTAAATAGAATTTTTTTTTTATATAACTAATTTGGAGATGCATAAAACTGAATTATACCAGTAAAAAATTTTGCATTAATGTCTTAAATTCATGAGACTTGTACATTGTTTATAATTTTCTTGCCCCATTGATTTTGGAAATTGTATAGAAGTTCTGTTGATTTCAAAAATGATGCTTATAAGAATAAGAAGTAAGGGTAGAGATGCTTTTTAAAGAAAGAAACCTTTCCAGAATCAGGAGAACATTGTACGTATTAACAACAACATTGTATGATGATCAGCTATGACGGACTCAGCTCCTTTCAGCAGGAAAATTCTAAAAGACTTGTGATGGAAAAATGCCATCCATACCTAGAGAAAAAATATGGACTGTGAATGCAAACTAAAGCAATATTTTCACTTTGTAAAACTTTTTTTTATATTTTTTTCTTTCTCATCATTTTTCTTCCCTTAGTTCTGATTCTTCTTTCTCAACATGACTAATTTAGAAATTTGTTAAACATGATTGTACATGTATAACTTTTATCAGATTATTTCCTGTCATAAGTATGGGGAAGGAAAGGGAGGTAGGTAGAAAAATGTAGAACTCAAAACCTTACAAAAAAGATGAATGTTGAAAACTATCTTTACATATAATTGAAAAATAAAATAAAATTTTAAAAAGAAAAAAGTCACATCCATTGCCTTTGCTTGATTAATTATTTCCTATTTATCTAGCTTACATTGTTTATATATTGTCTCCCCCAATAGGTTGTAAACTCCTTAAGGACAAGGACTTGTACATCCTTGTCCTTTTCTAACTCCAGTCCTTAGTACAGTGTCTGGCACTTAATGTTTATTGAATTAACGACTATACAGATTTTGGGAAGTTGGAAATTTTGCCAAAATGCGTAATTTGAAAACTGAATTTCTGTAAAGACTTGTATAGTTGGAAATTTATATAAAATAAAAAATAACCAGTTTAAACTGTATTTAAAACCTTTGGAATTGTTTAACTTGATTAAATTGTTATATAAAAACTAAACTGATAATTGGACTTGGCACAACCCCAGGCCTATCAAACTTTTCCCTACTCGAGGACTTTGAATATGGGCCTCTCCTGGAGGGAAGGCAGCTTATCAGCCCAAAACTGCATTTAGTTAGTCTAGGGAGAGTCACAATTAAATTTTGGCATTTTGTTTTGGAGACTGCATGAAACCTATGTAGAAGGATTTATTTCAAGGCCATCCTGAGAATGACCTGACGCTTTAGAAAAATGGCTCTAGCTTTTCTTGTCATTTCTCAGAACAGTTATGACAATATTACTTCTTCATCTATTAGCAATTCTAGAAGGTTTGTTTTGCCTGAAGTCATCAGTATTACTTTTCTCCAGGACTTGAGCAAAAGGGGAAATTGATGTTAATTGGGATTGTTGCTATAGCATAAAGTTCTAGTTAAAACCATTTCTTTAAAAGCCCAATAAGTATTATTCTGTTGGTTTCATCATATTGATTCATAAGTTAGGAAATCAACTCTAATGAGACATCCACTGGGTGTCTCAGTGGATAGGGACACTAGACTTGGAGTCCTGGATACCTGAACTCCAATTCTGTCATGAAACTTAACTGGCACTGGTGATCTTGGTAAAAGCAGCAAGTTACACCATCTATCTCCCTCTCCCTCACCTTCTCCCTCTCCCCTCTCTCTTTCTCTTCCTCTCCCTTTCTTCTCTCTCCCCCTCTCACCTCTTTATTCTCAACTAGTCTGTGCTCTTTCAACCAAAGGCAGAGTAGCTAACAATTTTTGCATTCCCTCAATATTATCCTTTGGAAGATGGAGGAATCAACAAATAGAATTTGTATTCTGAAGATAATTCTCACTGACAGGAAGAACTGTTGCTGGAGAGGAACCTTGGGGGAAGCAAGACTACACTTTTACAGTCAAGTCTCCACTTTGGAAAAGCAGTTATAAAATGGTTCAGAGATTAGTAGGATCCCATTAACACTATCATGGTCAGCTCAGAAGAAAGGCAAAATCATGGAATTGTAAAGACTTGTAAGGAGGGCAGTGGATAGAGCACCAGCCCTGGAGTTAGGAGTATCTTGAGTTCAAATCCAGCCTCAGACACTTAATGACCTAGCTCTGTGACCTTGGCCAAGTCATTTTATCCCATTGCTTTGCCAAAAAAAAAAAGACTTGAAAGGGAGATAACTTCAATAGAAGGAAAAATAGGAATTATCTGAAGAAACTAATACATAGATGCACAGAAAACTCTTGAACCAAATGTAACAAAGTACCTTTATAACAGGAATTCTTCATCTGCAACTCAAAGGTCTTTGAACAGATTTAAGGTGGCATATGATTTTAGAAGGGGAAAAAATTATATCATCTTAGTAACTTTTGAGTGAAATGTAGCTTTTTCTTCATTTATTTACAGACATTCTGTGTCTAACCTTGTTACCATAGGGTACTGTAATGTAAAAATGATGTACAAGTCCTGGTGAAGATCAGATCAGGCAAAGGAAGATAGTACAAGAGTTTTTGGTTAACAAAAACCAAAGCTCCAGATGAGCCAGTCAGCTAGGAAAAGTAAGGAAGGACTGAGTCTGCTTTTGTCATTTTTAGCTGTATTGTGCAATTTGCTACAGCTGTGAAGGGGCCAGGACCTTTGCTTGATGTTGTAATACCTGATGAAAATAGGAAGTGCTGCTCAAGTCTTGTTTTGCTTGTGGTTCCCCTCCACCCCTGGAAGGGAGAATGACCTTTGTCCTGGAAATAGCAGAACATAAATAACTAATAGGGAGTTGGTAGCCAAGATAAATCGGGGAGAGCACCCCATTGTCTTTGATGATGAGGCTACCTGGGCCAGATACTGTACTTCCTCTAGTGTTAGAAGATCTGGTAGATGCGGTGACCTGATAGATGTAGTGAGGACACAGTAATGTTCTTCAAGTTCTGAGAAAGGAAGATTTGGCACAAAATTGGAGAATAAATGCTTTTCTTATTTTTCAAAAAAAAAGGGAACAAACTAAAGGCCATTGAGTTTTGAGTTGATATTTTGTAAACATTCTACAGCATCATCTAGAAAGGAAAGCAGTGATCAAAACCACCAGTGTGCCTGCTTCAAAGAAAACAGCTATGCTGCCTGACTTGTCTGACTTCCTTTTTTTCTGCTATAGATCATTTACCTAGATTTCAGTAGAGCTTTTGATAAATTATCATGCTGTTTTTATGGAGATATTCAACAGGCAGAACTTAAATAATACCACAATTAGAGGCGTTCAGAACTTGTTAAAGGCCTGAATTAAAGGTTCAGAATGATAAAAGTAGCAAATGTTAATATTACCACTGTAAGGTTTGCAAAGTGATTTACCTTTGTTAACTCACTTGATCCTCACAACAACTGTGAGATAGGGAGTGGTATTCTTAAGAGAAATTATGAATTGCCCAGGATTACATGGTTAGTAGGTCTCTGAAAATAGGATTTGAACTCAGGACTTCCTGATTCTAATACCTGTACTCTATTCACTGTGCCATTCTAATGGAATGCCCCAAAGATCTGAATTTGACTTCTTAAAAAAAATTCATTGGTATAAATTTGTTTTTATATCTGCTTCATTTCCCAACATAGCCATCTTTATAACAAAAGAAAAGAGGAATATGATACTTCAATAGTATTAGATGGTATGTCAGTCATTTCCGAGAAATGTCATCTTTCACATTCAGGCCTAGAAGAAGATATATTTTCTTTGGGTCCAGACTGAATCATAAAAATTATACAGTATTCAGTTTCAGCTGTTGTTCTCCAAGTTCAGGATGCATCAGCAGTATGCTATGACAGCCAAAAAAGCTTGGCCTATATTGAGAGAATCGGCTTTGAGGAACATGGAGGCCAAAGTTTCTTTGTATTCTTGCCCTACTTGGGCCATATCTGGAGTATTATGTTCAGTTTTGGATGTCATAGTTTATGAAGGATGTTGATAAAACTGTAAGACAAATAGAATAGTAAGGAGCCTTGAACCTATGCCATATGAGCATCCTTACATTTAAGGATCTGGAAATATTTAACTGGGAGAAAAAATAGCTGTCTTTGTGAATTTGACAAACCGTGTCTTGTAAGAAAAATTAGACTTTATCTTGGCCCTGAGTGATGGTCCTGTCTCTACTAAAATATTCCTCTTTAACTTGGGTTAACTACCCCCCTTTCTTTGTTCATTTTAGCACTCTTCCTTACCAGCTCATTCTGTACTATAGTTTGATATTCTTTTCTGTATTTTTGGTCAGAAATGACCTGGAGACTTAATTCCAGCAAGATAAGATTAAAGCTCATTATGGGAGCCTGATCTCCAAGGTGTATTTATCTTGTATCTACAATCCATTCCCTCCCTGATCTGGCCTCACCCCTCCCACCCCCCCACCCCCAACCAGTTCTTTGAGGATAGAAACTCTCTATCATCTTTATTTTTGTATCCCTAGTATCTAAAAGGCAAGTTATCTCATGATACAAACTGTGATCCCACTGGACAAGTAACTTAAGGAATGAGTGCCTAAGCAACTTATAACCACTTTTAAAAGATAATTTCAAATTCCCTAGGGGAATTGGACCACTTCACAACTATGCCGATAGCATAATAGTGTGCCTTTCTTTCCATAAGTCCCTCATCTCCAACATTTCCATTTTTTTTTTATCATCTTGGGTATGTATATTTCTTTGAATATCTCAACAGGGAGACACAGCATGGTGTAGTGAATACAGAACTCCTGTCAAGAGCCAAGAAGACATAGATTTGAATCCTGTTTCTGACACATAACTGGCTGTTCTAATTACTTCTGTTCTAATTACTTTTGAGTCATTGCTCAAAGTAGCTCTCTAAGACTATAAGTTGCAGAGAAGATGCTGACTTGCATTGGTTGGAGTTTGTTCTTTTATTCTTCTGGAAATCATTTCCCCCCGCCCCTTTTTTCCTTGCCATCTTTCCAATACCAGCATTATAGTTCTCATCTGTATGTTCACATAAGTGAATCCCATCACTATAATTCAAACCTTGGTTTTGTCTTGAGAGTCTTTGATTTTTAAGATCTAGCTCAGGTTCTACTTTGTTAAAACAGAGGTGTTTCTTGTTCCTGTGTTCATTCTTTTCTCTAACCAGTTGTTTGTGCTTTCTTTGTCCCCAAAGATAAAATACATTTTATCCCTCTACAGTAATATAGTGGAAAAAACACATTCAGAAGATAAAAGTTCAAACTCTTTTTCTCAGTGGCTACTTAATTGCTTAACTTTTCATGACCTCAGTTTCTGCCTATATAAAATGAAGGCTCTGGATCTGATTCTCCAATCCCAAGTACTGATAGCTCAAGAGCTATTTCATTGACTGCTGTAGTATCATTTTTTGGTATTATACCTTATCCAGTGTAGGTATAGAATAAATATGGGTTAGATTGAGACATAGGCAGTTTATGAACAGATTATATTGCAAAAGTTAGCTCATAAGTTTATTTGGAATTCAGAATGATTCTTTCCTTTTGACATAGTACAAAAAGATGGTTCATTTTCATAACTTAAACTTTGATTAGTCTGTGATCTTATCACTATGTATCACTATCATCAGTGACCTTTTTTTAGAAAGATTTTGAGTTTTACAATTTTCCCCCCATTCTTGCTTCCCTTCCCCCACCCCCACAGAAGGCATTCTGTTAGTCTTTATGTTGGTTCTGTATTACACATTGATCTCAGTTGAATGTGATGACAGAGAAATCATATCCTTAAGGAAGAAAAATAAAGTATGAGATAGTAAAATTACATAATAAAATAACAATTTTTTTCTTTATTCAAAGTCCATAATTTTTTCTCTGGATACAGATGGTATTCTCCATTGCAGATAGCCCAAAACTGTCCCCGCCAGTGAATTTTTAAAAATAATTTTTTTACTAGGAACTAGACAGTTGCTAACTAGTGCCGATATTTCTGCATATGGAAAAGATTTGAAAGAGGATTGCACAGAAAACTGAACCTATGCATAGCTGCAAACCAAGTCACATTTAATATAGCACTACCAATACTCCTGTCTCCTGAACTTTTGTCTGTGTATTTTTTAAAAAAAGTTTCAGTGATGTGCTCTCTTTTTCATTCTCAAACACCCCCCTAAAAAATAGTCTAGGTAAATGAAGCTATATATATATCATTTTTACAAGTTTATCTTCTCTACTTACTTGAAGAGATAGGAAGCATGTTTCATCAATCCTTCCAACCATTGTCATTTTCATTTTTTGTCATCTCTTCCAATCTTTTGGAGAGTGAAGTATCAGAGTTGTTTTTATTTGTGTTTGTCTTGTTAAGTACTTAGAACATGTTTCATATGCTTGTTGATTTTTTTTTCCTTGGAGGAATACCTTCTTCATATCCTTTGGCCACCTTTGCTTGGGAAATACATCTTGTATTATGTACTTATATCATTTTCCTTTATAGCTTAGATAGCTTAAGATATTGGAATTCTATCAAAGAAATTTATTGCAAAGATTTTTTCTCCAGTTAAGGATTTCCTTTTAATTCTAACTTCATTGTTCTAACTTTGTGAAAAGTTTTTCAGTTTTTTCAAATTAAAAGCTATCTCCTGTGATCCTTTTTCTTAAAAATTTTTTGCCTACCCGTAGTTCAGAAAAATATCTTCTTTCTACTTCTTTTAATATCTAGGTCTTGTATATATTTTTAACTTACTATAACTACTAGTTAGTGTGGTGTTGGTCTTAAGCTTATTTTCTGCTAGACTACTTTGCCATTTTCCTAGGAGTTTTTGTTGATCAGAGAATTTTTTTTTTTAGATTTTTTTCAAGGCAGTGGGGTTAAGTAGCTTGCCCAAGGCCACATGGCTAGGTAATTATTAAGTATCTGAGGCCAGATTTGAACTCAGGTACTACTGACTCCAAGGCTGGTTCTCTATCCACTGCGCCACATAGCTACCCTGATCAGAGAATCTTTAACTCAGTAATTGGCATCTTTGGATTTTTTTGAATGCTTCAATTCAATTGAATGTTCAATTAGCTGTGGATCTTGGGTACTCAATCTGTTCCAGTTATCAGCTTTTTCTATTTCTGAACTAGTATCAGATTGATTATGGCTTCTTTGTAGTGTAATTTTACTTCTGGTACTGCCAGGCAGGCCCTCTTTTCTTTTAATTGTTTCTGTGACTTCTTGATTTTTTGGTTCTTTTAAATGAAATTGGTTATTTTTCTAGTTATTTTATCTCCTGCTGTTTTAATTGAAGTTATTAAAGGTTTCTGCTAATTTTTCAGTTAAACTCTTGGGTTTCTTTATGTAAATCATGTCATCTGCAGAAAGTAATTTATTTCCTCTTTGCTTATGTTTATTTTAATTTTTATTCTCAATTTAATAAAATAAAATGAGTATTTTTGTGTCATTCTTTATTCTTCATATTTTCTCATTCTACCAGTCTTGTTTTTTTGCAAGGTTTTGAGTTTTTCAATTTTTGTCTTTCCCTCCCCCTCTGCATCCATGATAAGCATAGAACAAAATTGGACGTGTTGTGAGAGAAGAATCATATCCATAAAGAAGAAAGAAAATATTAGAGATAGCAAAATTATTTAAAACTTTAAGATAGGGGCAGCTAGGTGGCACAGTGGACAGAGCACCAACCCTGGAGTCAGGAATACCTGAGTTCAAATCCAAATCTGGCCTCAGACACTTAATAATTACCTAGCTGTGTGGCCTTGGGCAAGCGATTTAACCCCATTTACCTTGCAAAAACCTAAATAAAAAAAAATTAAGATAATAAGCTTTGATCTTCCTTTAAACTCCACAGTTCCTTCTTTAGGTACAGATGGGTATTCTCTATCGCAAATCTCTTAAAATTGTCCCTGATTATTGCACTGTTGGAATGAGGAAGTCCATCAAGGTTGATCATCACTCACTGTTGTTGTTAGTGTATTTAATGTCTTCTAGTTCTGCTCATTTCCCTCAGCATCAATTCATGCACATCTTTCCAAGCTTTTCTGAAATCCCATCCCTCATGATTTCTTATAGAACAATAGAACTTCACATACATATACCACAATTTCCAATACTTTGCTACTTCTAAAAGAGCTGCAATGAATATAAAATGAGTATTCCTAACATTTTTAAATAGTTGAAGAAAGCTGTTTAATTGAGATTGCTTTTTTAAAAGTATACAATAAATTTGATATGTAACTTTCAAAACTACTTGTTTGTTGATTGCTTCTTACCTTTCTTAGGTTTTCATTTTTAGGAGAATGAACCCTATCTGTAATCTCTTTGTTTTTATTTCTGCACATCCCACCAAATTAGGAGAAAAAAGAAATTTCTTGTAGAAAATAGGTATGTTCAAACAAAACAGATTCTCACATTATCCAAGTTTAAAAAAAATATCAATTTTTCATTCTGTATCTTTGAACTTTTCAGTTAGAAGATAGTGGTAGGTAGGCCAGGTCAAAGATGTCTTCATTTCTCTTCTGACTGCACTATTAACTCTTTTTAAAGTTTTCAGTTCCAAATTCTATACCTCCTTCTCTCCCCTGCCCCCACCTGAGACAATAAGAGAGATTAAACTTGTGCAATTATATAAAACCTTTCCATAGTAGTCATTTTATACAAGAAGATTCTGAAGATTAAAAATGAAAGGTGAAAACTAGTATTTGTCATACATGTTCCCTTCTTTCTGGAGAGTATGGTATATATGCTTCCTCTTTAGTCCTTTGGTGTTATTTTGAGAATAGCTAAATCATTGACAGTTCTTCTTCTGTGCATGTATGCTCTTGCTTCTGTTCATTTCACCATCATCAATTCATGCAAGCTCTGACTCTTTTCCATAGACTTTCTCCACCTACCCCAAGTTTGAAGGCAGGGACTGCACTTGTATTAGTAGTTCCAGCTTTTATTACAGCAGTAGCCTTCTAGGAAACAAACTCAAAGTTGTTTTAGTTCTCATGCCTAGAGTTCCTGCTATGTAGGCAGCTGATTGATTGGCTGAGCTCTGGAGAGTTGAGTTGCACTGAATTTAAGCCATCAGATTTTTGCACTGTTTGGTACCAATATGATGAGCCTCTTGGTAGCTAGAGACTGCCAAAGTCTCAAAAGGAAATTCAGCCCAGCTCAGAAGGAGCATCAGTTTTCTTCTTCTGGACCAGAAGTGAATCAATGACTGCTGCACATCTAGCCTAGACAAGCGAGGGAGACCCAGGCACAAAACCAAAAAGTGAGATGGTTTATTTTTTTTTGTTTTGTTTTTAGGTTTTTGCAAAGGCAAATGGGGTTAAGTCGTTTGCCCAAGGCCACACAGCTAGGTAAGTATTAAGTGTCTGAGGCCAGATTTGAACTCAGGTACTCCTGACTCCAGGGTTGGTGCTCTATCCACTGCACCACCTAGCCATCCCGAGAGGGTTTATTGTTGAAGAGATCCTGATCACAAGTCAGGGGCACATCCATCAGGCATTTACACTAGTCAAGAGATGGTGATTTTTGGATCTCCTTATCTAATCCTTCTGGGCAGGTTCACAGAGACTAAGAGAAGAGCCTCAGTGAGCAGGTGGTCTGAACTTGGAACTCCTTACTCCCTCCATAAATCACAAGGATTGCTATCCTTACACTTGATTTATATGAAGTTTGCTAAACTGGCAGTTTGTTAACTTTGCATCCTAAATATTAAATATAGTTGATCAAACCAGTTATTTGGAGACATAGCAGCTTTTGTTGGTATCAACTGTAGTCACTTTTATCAGCTAGGGCCTAGCAGTAGGCAGTAGGCTAGTCCTTATTCACATATAAAGTCAAAAGAAAGTAACTATTCCATTTAGGTCTGTTTTGAGTTGTGGGTTGGATTAAATGGTTGAGCTGAGGTACTTTTTAACTTTCACATTATATGAAATATGATAATGTTGGATTATTGCCATTTCTTTGATCAAATTTTAAACCAGGAACACAGATGTCCTTGGCAAATGAGACAGGTAGTCAAGGACAAGTCAATTAGAATATGAACTAATATTTATATTATTTTGGAAGATGGTGGCTGAATTTGAAATTGTCTCAAAACAGTAAAAAGCAGAGGAGCTGAAAATAAGGTTACATGAGGGTTTTTTAACCTTTTTTGTTTAATGTACCTTTTTTACAACTTTTCAGAATGAGAATAAATTATATTTATTGCAAAGGAAATCAGCTAAAATGAAATAAAGATGTAATTTTTTTTCCCCTCCCCATATAAGTTCACAAGACTCCCAGAAATTTGTCCATACACTCCTTGATTCTAGGTTAAGAATCCTTGGTGTCACACTTGGTGCAGTGATTACTTAAGACATATATTTCTACAAAATGAAAGGATCTTCAATGACTATATCAAGTGCAAGTCTTAGAGGATAGAATGAGATAGTCTCTATGAATGAACAACTTCTGAATCTAGGAGGAATTCTACTAAACCCCTCTGTAAATATCCATCTTGGACTTATTAAAAATGAATTTATTTAAAGATACCTAGAGTTTTCTTACCATAGATGGGTACGTTCAAAAAGGGCTATCTCTCCCACTGGCTTCTTGAATATAAAAAAGGTGTGAAATTCAACATTTTTTGAGTCATCCAAGCTAAGGACAAAAAAGGAGAAAAATTATTAGTGTTTCAAGTTGCCTTTTTTGGTTGAAAGAGGAACAAGGTTATCATTATGACTATTAGGTACTGTATGGTACAGAAAAAGCTTCAGGACTTAATGAGTTTTTGTAGGACTTTAAAACTATGAAAGGGATAATTTTCTTTTTATTCTTTTTAAAGAGTCTAGTATGTGATTTGCTTAAAATTTTTTTGTTGAAATGAAACCAATAATCAGTATCCTTAAAGATCTCTTTCTTGATTTTGGTGCCAGTTTATTGTGCCACTGTAAAGTGTCTATAAAGTAAATATGGAAGAATTACAAAGAATAACAGTAGAGACAAGGTAGTGAAGTAATATTCCTTCCCAGATTTTAGAGTAAAAATAATAGGGGAGGGGGCACCTAAGTGGTGCAGTGGATAGAACACTGGCCCTGGACTCAGGAGGACCTGAGTTCAAGTCCAGATTCAAGACACTTAATAATTGCCTAGCTGTGTGATCTTGGCAAGTCACTTAACCCCATTGCCTTAAATAAAAATTAAAAAAAATATTAGGGGGGAAAGGAATAGAACATTATATGATCATAAATATCCTGAGCTACCCACAGGTATGATAGGTATTTTCTTTTTTGATCTTGTAATTTGTTTATCATGTGACTTTTCATATTGAGGTCATATTCTTTTGGAAACTATTGAGTTGTTGGTTCAAATCTAGTTTATGCTAGGCTGCATTTCAGTTCTCCCAGACTTGTTGAGTCAATGTGTCCTTTCCCCCATTAGTAGAGGTTTTGGATTTGTTGACTACAACTATGTTACTATGTTGTTTACTTTTTATGTTGTGTATTTACTTGTTTTGCTCATTGAATTTCATTTTTTTAGCCAGTACCAAATCATTTAGATGTTAATTGCCATAAAGTAGTTTGAAATCTGATACTGGTAGGTGCCCTCCATTGTTCTTCCATTATTTTCTTCTTGATCTTTTGATCCTCTAGCTCATGAGTTAGTTTTATATAATCTAAGAATGGCTTTTATGTTTTAAAATGAAGTTTTGTTGTATTTAAGAAACCCAGTGCTATTTTTAGCTTATAGAAAAAACTGACACAGGGTTGCTTTTGTCCTCTGGCAATAAATAGTATGTTAACACTTAGTCCACATGAATTTATTATTATTTTTTAAACTTTTTAAAATCTTAATCCTAAATTAATAATCCTTTGGTAGTTTGGTATAGATCTAAAAATGTAAAGTAGCTTAGGTAGTACAACTCTTGATTTTTATTATATTGATATGCTGTTGTGACCCCCATTTGGGATTTTCTTGGCAAAGATACAGGAGTGATTTGCCATTTCCTTCTCCAGCTCATTTTTTGGATGAGGAAGCTGAGGCAAACAGGTTTAGGTGACCTGCCCAGGGCTGGCTATCTTTTGCAAAAGTTAAGATTTGTTTCTTCTTTACCTATGCTTATTTCCTCATTTTTCTTTCTTGATTTCTTTACCCTGTTTCATGGCAAAGGCCTCTAAGTTTTTTTTTTCATTTCTTATGATGATGACTCTTAGTTTTAGATGAGTACCATTTACCATATTAAGAGTATGTTCAATTATGACCATGCTTTTTTAGATGATTTTGTAAAAAAACTTCTTTAGCATATGTTGATGTAATATACCTATAATTTTCCTTTATGAGTCAATTCTACTTTCATAGTATAACTCCAATATGATCACAGTGTATGATTTTAATATGTTGTTATAGTTATGCTGTAGTCTCTTTGCTTGATATTTAAGTTTTTGGCATTGATGTTCATTGGGATATTTATTGATTGTTTTCTTTAGCTATGTTCTTTTTCCCTTGGTTTACCTGTCAAGACTATTTATACCACAGAAAATCTGGTTTTGTGTCTGTAATCCTGAAATTCAAACACTAAAATTTCCCATTTGTACCGGGAATTCTTCTTTGAGAGTTCATTTATAGCTTATTAATAGCAATTCATTTTTGTTTTAGGAACATATAACTTTATTTGCTGCTATTTGCTTTTCATTAGTCATGCATTTGATACTGAATTTGGAAGATTTATCTAAACAATAGTTTTAAAATTAAACATTTTATTTACTGAAATGTCATTTATCAATGAAAGATTGGTCTAAATAAAAATATATATACTGCCCAGATTGGGATGTGCAGTTTTATGAGTAGTTTCTTAAGTTTTTATTGGTATGAACATATCTTGCACATAGTAGGTGCCTAATACATGTTTGTTTTGTTTTACAGGTACTTCATTTGGACAATTGACTAGGAGAACAAGTTGAATTGGATTGCAATTGGGGATTTATATGGTATTTTTGTTGAACTCAAGCTGTATTTACAGCTGCCACATCTGATATTCACCAGGTGAATCATGACACTTCTACCCCTGTAACTAATAATATTCCTCCCTTCATATGACCAATATTATACTTCAAGTCCTTTCACTTCCCCCTCAGCTTTTGTAATAGCCTAGTTTTTCTCCATTTTCTAATCTGTAAAGGTATCAAGTTAACTGTTTTTAAGAGATAGGTCCTATCATGTCACTCCCTTACTCAGGAGCCTTCAGTGGTTCCTTTTAGTTTCTAGGATAAAATGCAAGCTTTTCATTCTGTTATTTAAAGACCTCTTTCACATTCAGCCTCTAGCCTTTTCTATTTCCCAATCCTAGCTCAACTGTCTTACTAGTTGCTCCTTAAACTTACATTGTGTCCCCTGCCTCTCTGGATTTGACTAGAATGTCTTCCTCCATAATTTTCAGAATCCTTCTCTTCAGGACTCAGTTCAGCTGCTGTCTCCTATGAGAAACCTTATTTGAGAATTCTTTTAGGGACTCATCACATATCTTTTGTAACTCTAGTGCATTAGCAGTGTCTTGTACCCAGTAAGTACTTAATGAGTATTTTTTGAAATGAATAATTGGTCAGATTTTTATGATGGAGCATCATACTGATAGAGTAATCAAAATTAAAAAGGTAACCAAGAATTTGACTAATAGAAGTCCAAGTGATATGCTTTGAGAATATTAAAAAAGAGTTGGAAGCAATGAGTGTAGGTTGACTCTTTCTAAGAGTTTGACTTAGACATAGAGGGGAATACCTTGAGGAGATAATAGTAACAAATCAAAGTTGGTTTTTTTTTTTAAGGATAGGACAGATCCGGACACATTTGTAGGCAGCAAAAAAGGATCCCACAACTTCAGAGAGATTGAAGTTCCCAGAATAAACTTAAAGGAAAATCATGAAGAGTTCAGTTAGGGGGACTTGTCTGCAAAAAAAGGCGGTGGGGGGGGGATTCCTACCTTTTATCAGAGATTGGAACAAAGGAAAAGAAAATGGGAGATGACATTGTGATATAGGAGATAAGCCAAAGTTACAGTGATGGTCTCTGTTTTCTTGGTGAGGAAGGAGGCTTTTTTCTTTTGCTGAGAAATCTTCAGTGAAGGGATTATTGACTGGTGTGGCAGAGCTGATTAGTAAAGAATAAAAAACCTGAGAGCAATGAAGGCCCTCAAGACTAGATGGAACTCTGAAGTGGATCCATTTTAGAATGTTTGTCTTTCCTGACCCATATTAGTAGAAAGAGCACTTGATTGGATTTTAGCATGCTAACTGGGTGTTCACTGTTAAATTGCTTAACCTCTCTTGGACTCTCTTTTCCTATTTTTAATGATGGGGTTGCATGTGATCCTTCAGATTTTGTATACCATAAATATACATAAAGTTTTGGATTTTTTCCTTGTTCCCATCATATTCATTCAGGTGGACACAACTAAATTACTTTTGTGATGTTTGATATAGATGTTTCTTGTTTTTGTTGAGACTACCAAAATTCTTTGAAACTTTCATGTTCTATTCTTGATATTCAGTTCCTTTGTAAAATATATCCCATTCTCTTTGGGATAACTTTGTTCCTAGAATCATGAATAGAAGTGTGTCTTATAATGTAATTTGTCTACTGAAGATTATTACATTTACTTATTTTCTTGCAAGAAAGAGAATTCACTGAGATGAGTAAGTTTTTTTAGATCTCAAATCTTTGTCAAGGTCTTGAATTCCATTTTTCCATGAAATAACACATAAGATTTGGGGTATTTCAGGTAGAGTCATTTTGGAGAATCTTAGGGAGACAAATTGATTTCACTTTCATTCAAAAATGCCTAATATCAAAGAAAAGAATCTGGCTCTGGGGGCCTGTCTGGGCAGGGTTTTGAGTTAACAGGCCTTTAAAAAAATGTACTTCCTTGTTGTAGAAGTGGGTGGAACTATAGGAATGGAATATTATATATATATATATAATCAGACTTTTTCTTTTTTTTCCTTTTTTTTAATTAAAGATATTATTTGAGTTTTACAGTTTCCCCCTCAATCTTACTTCCCTCCCCCCACCCCCTCATGGAAAACAATCTATCAGTCTTTACTTTGTTTCCATGTGTACATTGATCCAAATTGAGTGTGATGAGAGAGAAATCATATCCTTAAGGAAGAGACAAAAAGTCTAAGAGATAACAAGATCAGACCATAAGATATCTAGGTTTTTTTTTTTTTTCTAAATTAAAGGGAATAATCCTTGAACTTTGTTCAAACTCCACTGCTCTTTATCTGGGTACAGATGGCACTCTCCTTTGCAGACAGCCCAAAATTGTTCCCGATTGTTGCACTGATGGAATGAGCAAGTCCTTCAAGGTTGAACATCACTCCCATGTTGCTGTTAGTGTTTACAGTGTTTTTCTGGTTCTGCTCATCTCACTCAGCATCAGTTCATGCAAATGCCTCCAGGCTTCCCTGAAATCCCATCCCTCCTGGTTTCTAATAGAACAGTAATATTCCATGACATACATATACCACAGTTTGCTAAGCCATTCCCCAATTGAAGGACATTTACTTGATTTCCATTTCTTTGCCACCACAAACCAGGGCTGCTATAAATATTTTTGTACAAGTGATGTTTTTACCCTTTTTCATCATCTCTTCAAGGTATAGACCCAGTAGTGGTATTGCTGGGTCAAAGGGTATGCACATTTTTGTTGCTCTTTGGGCGTAGTTCCAAATTGCTCTCCAGAAAAGTTGGATGAGTTCACAGCTCCACCAACAGTGTTATATTGTCCCAGATTTCCCACAACCCTTCCAACAATGATCATTGTCCTTCCTGGTCATACTGGCCAATCTGAGAGGTGTGAGGTGGTACTTCAGAGAAGCTTTAATTTGCATTTCTCTAATAATTAATGATTTAGAGCAATTTTTCATATGACTGGATTGCTTTGATCTCCTCATCTGTAAATTGCCTTTGCATATCCTTTGACTATTTGGCAATTGGGGAATGGCTTTTTTTTAAAAAAATGTGACTCAGTTTTCTGTATATTTTAGAAATGAGTCCTTTGTCAGAATCATTAGTAGTAAAGATTGTTTCCTAATATACTACATTTCTTTTGATCTTGGTTACATTGGTTTTATCTGTGCAAAAGCTTTTTAATTTAATGTAATTGAAATCATCTAGTTTGTTTTTGGTGATGTTCTCCAACTCTTCCTTAGTCATAAACTACTCCCCTTTCCATAGATCTGACAGGTAAACTAGTAATCAGACTTTTTCAATATGGAGGTTAGCTTTATGAAACTTTTTTTTTTATAACTATTTGCTTTCTGGGAGGTGGGAAGAGAGATACTTTGGGAAATGTGGTTACTGTGAAAATCTAAGATTGATATCTTTTAAAAAAAATTTTTAAATGTTTTAAAAATATTCCTTGCTGCATTTACTAAATAGAGTCTCAGAATTGTATGGGAGGTAAAAGTTCATTATCTTCAGATTTGTGTTATTCTGAAAAGTTTGTATTTTGGTATTAATGTTCTCTCCCATTAAGATGGTCTAGCAACCTTCAATTAGCTTTTAGAAAAGGCATTTACTAAGATGGTATAGGAAGAAAAATTAGTATTTAACTTTTATCCCAAACCAGGGGTACTCTTACCCCCTCATCCTTTGCACAGAAAAGATCTCTGGGGGAATAGTTTCAAATTTAAAGTACTGTGTTGATGAAGGCATGGGTTTCAAGAATTCAGCTAGGTGGCAAGTAGATAGGAGTGCCAAACCTAGATTTAGGAAGACCTGAGGTCAAATCCAGCCTCAGACACTTAATAGTTGTAGGATCCTGAGCAATGACACTTAACTGTGTTTGCTTCTTTTTTCTCATCTACAAACTGGACTAGAGAAGAAAATGGCAAACTATGCCAATATCTTTTTTTTTTTTTTTTTAGGTTTTTGCAAGGCAAATGGGGTTAAGTGGCTTGCCCAAGGCCACACAGCTAGGTAATTATTAAGTGTCTGAGACCGGATTTGAACCCAGGTACCCCTGACTCCAAGGCTGGTGCGTTATCCACTACGCCACCTAGCCGCCCCATATGCCAATATCTTTGCCAAGAAAACCCTATAAGAAGTTATGAAGACTTGGACACAATTGCAAAACTAAACAACAAACAGTCCCCCTGAAGTTCTCCTTAGGTATAGCTCTTTGCTGGACTTTGAGAATCAGTAGCCAGAACCAGGGGATCTCAGTCCCTGAAAATGTTCCCATATGTGTTCTACATCCATCTGTAGGTACTTCCTATATTTCATTGGCTATTATTACTGTGAAACCTACCTTCATTTGCTTGTATAACTTACGATGAAATTTTGGTATCTCCCAAACTTAGCCGGGCACCTAGGGAAGGAGGAGAAAGATTCATTTCAGGGGCTAGACCAGAGTTCTTTCCACTGATAGATTAATTTATTATTCTATACCTAAGTATATCTGATTCTTTAAGCCAATCATAAGGTATTGTGTAATGCTAGTAACTATCTCTGTCTAATGAACATGGACCTAGTTTACATTTTTGATATGAGCTACTTGAGTCTCCTGTGGTTTCTTTTTTTAACATTTCATTTTACAAAATTCTCATAGCTTATAACCTCTTTAGGTGCTTGGAAAAGCCTCTTCAATTCAAAAGAAATAAAAGGAAGAGAACATATGTTTCTCACCCCTCTGATTCCTTTGAGCATATAGAATCTTAGCTTGAAGACCTCTAGTGAAGGTAAACTATCACTTTGGTTTTCTACCCAGATGGCCAGACATTTTGTATATACTATTTATACAATTGTTTTATGTTACCTCAGATTCCACTATGTTTTATTAACAGATCTTCTGCAAGAATCCTAGGATTTAGAGGCAGTTTGATAAAGTAGAAAGAGCACTGGATTTAGAATCAAAAGACTTAGGTTCAAAGCCCTTCTGAACCTCTTTGATTAGGTCAAGAATGTAACCTTTGGGCCTCACCCTTGTAAAATGACTGGGTTTAGTTAAGAGGCCTCCAAGGGCCCTTCTAGATCCATATCTGATTCATTGAGAATAGATTGCCAAGAATCTTGCCAGGCCATTGTTGTTTAACTTTTGAACACCTTTCATTGACTTCATTGCATCAAAACTACTTCACTTACTCATTAGTAAAACAGGAAGGATTAGTGATTCTGATGTTTAAAATATGGGCCAATGATTCTAGACCAGTGATGTTACTGTAAGAAACTCCTTTTAAGGGAAACGTTCCACCAATATAGATCAACAGCTTGACTCTTTTAAATTTGAATTACTTTTAGCAGCTAGAACCAGACTTTTTTTTCCAATTTTCTAGCATCTCATTGATGACTGACAATTGATATTTTTTTAAGTGTTTTTGCAATGCAATGGGGTTAAGTGGCTTGCCCAAGGCCACACAGCTAGGTAATTATTAAGTGTCTGAGGCCATATTTGAATTCAGGTCCTCCTGACTCCGGGGCCGGTGCTCTATCCACTGTGCCACCTAGCTGCCCCAATGACTGATAATGGAATAGAAAAGCTGTAGCCTGTTGATCTTACAGAGCACAACAATTAATTTCAGAACATCTCATTACCACTAACTTAGAACTCACCTGACTGCACTATTGTGAGACTTACATGAGTTTTCTACCACTTTCCACTTCTTCTAGCCATTGGATTTCTTGTAGTCAGTAGCCACTAAATTCAAAAGTATTAAAAAAATTACTTAGTTCACTTGTTATGTAATTTTGTGAAATCAGTTTTTAAAAAACTTACCCCTTTGAGTTTAGTGATGATTTTTTTTTGTCCACTATTCTCAAAGAAGATCATGACAGGGGCATCTAGGTGGTGCAGTGGATAGAGCACCAGACCTGGAATCAGGAGTAACTGAGTTCAAATCCGACCTCAGACACTTAGTAATTACCTAGCTGTGTGGCCTTGGGCAAGCCACTTAACCCCATTGCCTTGCAAAAAAAAAAAAGACCATGACATTAGGAAGTTGATGCTTGACATGCTCATGAATGAGAGAGGTGCTATACTAAGTCATCAGCTGTACCTTTTTCTCTAGAACCATCTGGATCCAGTGGTCAGATATAAATCAGAGCAGCTACAGATAGCCCTGGATGCAAGGTAATCAAGGTTAAGTGACTTAGCCAAGATCATAAGTATCTGAAGCTGAAATTGAACTAAGGTCTTCCTGACTTCAAGGTCAATGTACTCTATCCACTGTGCCATGAAGTTGAGTAACCTCATTATGGTAGTTAACTTTGGGTTTACTTATGTTGTTGTTAGTCCTTTCAGTAGTGTCTGACTCCTAATGACCTTATCTTGGAGGGAGTTTTCTTGGCAATGATTCTGGAATGGTTTGCCATTTCTTTCTCTGGCTCATTTTACAGATGAGGAAAACTGAGGCAAATAGGGTTAAATAACTTGGCCATAGTCTCACAGGCCAAATGTGAGTTTAGAAAGATGAGTCTTCCTGATTCCAGTCCTGGTCCTTTTTCTGCTAAACCTAGTGATCTTTGGTTTACTTAAAAGTTTTATTTAATGGCAATTTTCAAATTTCAGTTTTCTGTCTAGTGGGAATATCTGGTACTTATGTACTAGAAAAAATACTCCTTTGTTAAATCAAGGCAGTTTGCTTTCACTTCATCAGAAAGTAATCATACATAGTGTGTCCTGGAGCAAAAAGGCTTTTTGCTCTGAGAATGAGTTTGATTAATGAAGCACTGATGAAGTTTCTGAAGTGTATTAACACCTTGCATTTTAGCCCTGGCTTGTCTATAGCTATGAAGATTGTTGTTGATTGACTCTTGAACTGGGTTTTTTTTTTAAGACATGTGATAGGAGGCGGCTAGGTGGTGTAGTGGATTAAGCACCTGCCCCAGAGTCAGGAGTACCTGGGTTCAAATCCGGTCTCAGACACTTAATAATTACCTAGCCTTGTGGCCTTGGGCAAGTCACTTAACCCCATTTGCCTTCCAAAAACCTAAAAAAAAAAGACTTGTGAATGACCCCTTATGAGAAAATATCTCTGAGTTGTTAATTATTTCCTCTGTTTTTGGTAGAGTAAGGAAGAAACCTGGAGTTGAATGAGATTTCCCTTTTCTGAAAAGGCCCAGAGAGTCTTTGTGGAAGTACCATCCCAAAAGGAGATAAACTTAAGTTATTAAGCAAAGTCATTCAGTGGATTGAGCCCCAACTTTGAATAAGAATTGTTTTTCTTTTCCTTCAGTTCACAAATGTAAGTGACATTGCTTTATTGTGTACCTAGAATCTTCTGTTTGATCAAGAAAGCAGTTGAACTATTGTCCTTGCTGTCTACTAGGTTATCCTTTTAGTTATATTTTCTATCCTGTTTGAAAATAGTCAAGTAAGTAGTCCTTATCCTTAAAGAAAGCTATTTTACTAATGAGGGACACAGAAAAGTAACTATATAAAATATAAAAATTAAATACAGGGGAGGCTAGGTGGCATAGTGGATAAAGCACCGGCCTTGGAGTCAGGAGTACCTGGGTTCAAATCTGGTCTCAGACACTAATTACCTAGCTGCGTGGCCTTGGATAAGCCACTTAACCCCATTTGCCTTGCAAAAACCTAAAAAAAAAAATTAAATACAGAATAGTTTGGATAATGAGAGCTAGAGGGCACTAGCAATTATAAGGAGTAGGATAACTTTCTATAGAAGGTAGAATTTGGGAATTAGCCTTTCTTTAAGGGGTTTGAATTGATCTCTGGGGAGCTAGGGATTCTCTGAGATGGAGGTAGAAGGGGAGAGGAGGAGAGAGCTGGAATCAGTGGGAACAGCAAGTAGGCTAGTTTAACTGGACCATGGAGTGTATCATGTGAGTGGAGATACAAAGGATATAGTGGTGGTGTACAGATCCTCATTCCTCTTTTGGCAGCTTCCTTTAGATCTCTTTCTTCTCCAAACCATCATTCATGTAGCTGCCTTGAGTATTCAGGCCTTTGCCAGGTCATCCCTTTGCTCAAGAACCTTCAGTGACTTACTTCAAGGATTAAATAAAATCTCCTGGCATTCCAAGACCTTCAAACCTTTGAAAGCTTACCTTTATGGCTTTAGTGTACATTATTGCCCTTTCTGCATTCTAATGTTCAGCCAAACTAGTCTTGGCTTTGTCTCACAAAGCAAGATGTTTCATGGAACTTCCATCTACATACTTGTTTAGTGGCTGTCCTCTATGCCTCTAAGAATCTTTTATTTAAAAAGTCAGCCTAAGTGCCACTTGTTACATGAAGTCTTTCCTGATTTTCCCATAGCTGCTAGTGTACTCCCATTTCCTTGTAAAAATTTAATATATTTTAAAATATACTTGTATGAATGTGTTGTTTCCCCAATAGAGTATTTTGTTTCTTTTAAAGGCAGGTACAGTTATTTGGTTTTTATTTTTGTGTCTCCATGTTGTAGGTACCCAATAAATGCTTGCTGATTTATAGATTTATTGAGAACTGCCTATGTCATAATTATGAGTGTGAACCTATGGGACCTGGTGAGATTGTGGAGTGTGTAGAAAAGAGACCTAGAACAGAACTCTGTCATATGATCACACAAGGGGTTTGGAGGTGGGATACTGATGATTTAGGAAAGGAAACTGGGAAAGACAGTTATATTTAAGAGGAAAGAATTTGAGAGAGAATAGCTACATGCAGTCTTAGGGAGGGAATATGTCTAGAAGGAGACGGGGATGAGCTATCAGTCAGTAAGCATTTCTTATACTTCATTTGTTGCAGAGGGGTTGAGAAGAAATGGAAATGAGAAAGTGTCATTGAACTTGATAATTAAAAAGATCATTGGTAACCTTTGAGAGAACAATTTCTGTTGCATATTGTGGTTAGAAGCCAGATTTCACAAAGTGAGTAGGAGGTGTGAGAAAGGGGAAGTTATTCATATAGAATGCTTTTTCTAAGAGTTTTGCAATGAAAAGGAATATAGGTTGAAAACTTGAGAGGATATTCAGAGAAAAGTTTTTGTTTTTTAGAATTGGTGTGGGGAGGGAGGGGGTATCATCTATCATGTTGCAAGACAGAAGAGTATTTACTTTATATGTTTTCCCTTCCTTTTCAGAAATGGAAGGTTCATAAAATATAGATTTAAAGCTGGAAGTCCATCACTCATTTTACAGGTGAGGAAACTGAGGTGTTAAGTCACTTGTTCAAGATCACATACTATCAGGGCTTGAATTTGAATAAAGCTACTAAAGGTATATGGGTTTAGGAAATTTGATTATATATAATGCTCAGGATTTGTATTTTAGTTCAGTACTGTCTCCTGAAAAACCAAACACACACACACACACACAGAAATGATATAGTATGTAAATTGTGCACAGTTTGGTATTAGTTAAAAAAATAATAATAAAGTAGATCAGTGGAACACACCTGATAGGATGGATCAAAATTTATTGAAATTAACAACCAGATGTTTGATAAGCTTGGTAATATAAAATACTTGGGGAACAATTCTGTGACATTATATGAGAAAAAAATTATTGAATATCCTTCTCTGAATGTTAGGCATGTCTCTCAGGAACAATTTCTATTTAGTTAGATATTAACCTAATATCCAAGCCATTTTTTTACTTTAACTGGCATTATTCTCTCACTTCTTTCCCTCTTAACCCCACCTAATAGATTTTTCTCCCTAACACTATTTGAGGTAATTAACATAGGAAATTCAACAAGGAAAAGATTTATTAAAATACATTTTTGATTAATATTCCAGAATTTAGTTCTTTTGTTGAACAGATCTTTGAAAATAGGGAAAGGTTGGTCACAGTGCAAACTGTTTCAGTAAGTGTTATGGGATACTTTGTCTACTTCTTCAATAAAGGCCTTTTGTCCTTGACATCAGTCTTCGAACCAGAAAGTCTGGAAAGGGTATTTTTTTTATTTTCTTAATATTATTTTTATTTGAACCAGAATAGAGCTTTTTACTTTTCCACAATAAGATCTGAGAAAACTGAAAAGCAATCTAAAAGTATTTAGCTTTAGACCATTGTCTAACAAGTCATACTGAGAGACAGATTGTGTAAGTATCATGTTTATGACAAGCTATAGAGGGGGTCATAAAACATATAAAAGATAATCTTCGTTACATGAAGTGGTTTTTTTGTGGGGGTTTTTTTTTTTTAGGTTTTTTGCAAGGCAAATGGGGTTAAGTAGCTTGCCCAAGGCCACACAGCTAGGTAATTATTAAGTGTCTGAGATCTCATTTGAACCCAGGTACTCCTGATTCCAGAGCCGGTGCTTTATCCACTGCGCCACCTAGCTGCCCCTACGTGAAGTTTCAAAGTGTTTTTCATTAAAATTGATGAGGCTAAAACAGAAGGGAAATGATCAACAGAATCTTTGCACCAGATACTACTAGGTCTAATGGTTAAGATGAATAGAGTTAAAGAGAAATATAAGACCAGTCATTTATCATTGGACTAATGATCCAATGATATGTACAAATAGTTCTCAAAAGAAGTGATTACAGACTAATAATAGCATCAAAGATTACTTTAGATCACTAAAAATAATACACAGAATGATTGTTTTTACCCTCACATTCTGAAATTGACAAAGATGACACAATAGAAAATAATCAATGTTGGAGATATTTTGGAAAGATGGGCACACAAATTATTGATGGACTATGATTACAGAAAGTGATTGTAGTCATGGTGAAATTTTTGAAGTGACTAAAATATCAGCTTTCATTGACCCAGAGTTCTCACTGATATCAAAGGCAAAAAGGTTCATACTAGCAAAATGATAATAACATTTTCTGGTAGCAAAAAGCTTGAAGGTAATTATTTGGAGAAGTAAGTTGTGGTTCATGAACTATTACTGACCCATAAGAAATGACAAATAAGAATTCAGAGAAGCATGTCTAGCCAGATTAGAATGAAGGATGCAAAAATATCCAGTGATTGTAACAGCATGAGAAGGGAGAAAAAGGAAACCAAAAATGCATAAATGATCTCTGTAATTAGAGCAACTAAATTTGGCCTCAGAAAAGAGTTGGAAAAATGCAAATGATTGGGATTAAGGGTTTAAAATATTGTTTATGTTGTCAGATAATGTTAATGATTTGGTTGTGCTGAATTATTTTTTTACTTGCTCTTTTTCTGATACCAAATATAGCAATGGAGAATAAATATATATTGAAATTAAGGTGATGTTAAAAAAAAATAAATTCTAGTGTTTAGAATTGATGAATAAATAGTAGGAAGGTGGGGCAGCTAGGTGGCACAGTGGATAGAGCACTGGCCCTGGAGTCAGGAGGATCTGAGTTCAAATCCAATCTCAGACACATTACCTAGCTGTGTGAGTTTGGGCAAGACACTTAAAAATAGTAGTAAGGTCTTATTTAGTTTTGTAGGTTGAAGAATTACGTTTTTTGATAACTATTAATCTAGACACCTATTTAATTATAATCTTAGTGCTTTTTGAAGATCCTCCAAGTGGTCATTTATCTGTTGTCTTAAGCTTAGAATATAAATCCACATCTTTGTTATTAGAAAGAATTGCTAGAGTAATGGTTAATTTTCAGGACTTAGTAAGCATTTTGTTCCATTAATTCTGGGAAATAAATTTTTTCTCCCTAATTAACTGAAAGCTGTTGATGGTATGGTAGGACTACATTTATGAACTGTTGACTTCAGATACTGGAGAATTGAGACCCTTTACTGAAATACAGTAGTAGTCTTCTTTCTCTTTAGTTTCTGATAAGAAAAAAGCAATGTTATTTCTGTAGCCCTCTTAACTCTGCATTATTTCTAACTGCAAGGATGATAAAAGGGAATTTTTTTTTTTGTGCTTTAATGTTTATTTTCCTGAGTTAAAATTTTTTTCCCCCATTTTCTAGGAAATCTTCCTTGCCTTTTTAATGGGCAACAATTTAGAACAACCACTATTTAGTTGATTAGCATATGGACATTTGCTGTGACTGCAGACAATGCAGGTATGTATAATGTACAGCATGTTGTGTGAAATGGTATTGGTTTCACCATGCTAGAATTGGTAGCCATGAATTCTCTTTTTCATGTTAAGACTTTCAGCTCTGACTTAGATTTGAATTTCTCTTATTTGGACTTTTAAAGTAAGGTATAAAAATTATCACATCTCATTAATCAATCAATAAGCATTTGTTAAACTCCTAACGGAAAAACACTGCTGAGTTCTGAGAATACACCCAAAGGGGACTGATTAAATGGTCTCTGAAGTCCCTTTTAAGTACTGAATCTCAGATACTTTTTGTTTCAAGTGTTTTTTTTTTAAAAACAATAAAGGAGACCTATGTTTGTCTGTAGCCAATGGGGAAAACACTACTAGTAAATTGGGAGAGATTAAATTTTAGATTAGGGGGGTAGAAATGCAGTCAAGGATACATACAAAAGTTGGCCTTGGTAGGGAGAATAGCTACTTCATATTTGAAGACCAGAATAAAGAAGGAGAAAACAGGGTGGAGGCGAGATCAGGAGGTAAATACAGCTATTTATCTCAGCATTTGCAATGAGGACTTTTTGATTTTAAGAAATTTTAAATTATGGATAGTGAATCAGTTTCTCCTTTTTTTTTCAAGTTTCACAATTTTTATTCATCAGTTAAACCCAACATGATTACATGCAACATATGAGGGGAAAAAATCAAACATTTCATAATTGTGTGTAGAATTGTGTGGGTGGCTTTTGGAAGACCTTCATTTACAGCAGCTGAATGCCTCCTTTTCACTTAGAATTCTGGGCCTTCTTTCTTCAATTTGCTGTAATACACATTTACTGAGTAGAACTTGTACTGATCAATGGGATTCAGCTTGTTCCATGGTTCTGAGTTATTCTTTCTGTTCCAACTGACGTCGGTTGAAGAGCACCAGGTGCAGCATGTACAAGGAGGCCCCAGTAGCCCCGGCTCCTAGGAACACGAACAGGGGGATCAGGCTCGGATGCCTCTTGGCTTGACTGATGATAGTGCGGAGCATGGTGGTGGTGGTGGCGGTGGCTTGCGGGCTCGGCTGTGGGGCTTGGGCTGCGCTGGCGGCTTGGTGCCCAATGTCACTGTGGCGGAGGAGGAAGGGAGTGGCGCCTCTGTGCACGGACCAGTTTCTCTTTTTTACTCCCAATTTCTATATTTGATAACATATTGACCTTTCAGATGAGTGATGATAATGCTGGTTTTAAACTCATTATCCACATTAGCTAGAGAAGGTTCATGCACAAAATTTACGTGTCCAAAAGAGATTTCTTGGAGAATATTGTTTGCTGCCAGTTTGGAGGCATGAGAGGGTTGTTCCTGTAGTAGGAAAAAAATGTTGATACTATCCTTTTCACTTAGGCATATCTGTCAGAAACAATTTTTTTTTAAGTTTAACATTGTTTTAAATGTTAATATTTTTCTACTTGTAGAGAAATGTTCACTTGACTCCACCCTCATCTTCTGAGAAATCTGACACAGTATAGTTTGAACCGGGAAAATAACTTAATTTCTAAAATTATACAATTCTTCTTTTACAGGTTCAAAAGGACTTTCTCCCTCTGATCAATTCCCTAATTCTTTCAAGATGGAGTTAGAGAAAACATTTCATTTAGGTGGGTCATAACTCTTAATCCCTGGGTTGGATGAGACACTCCTTATTCTAAATTTGGTTATCATTTTCCATAACCCTTAGGACAAAGATTAGGAAATATTTTAAGCTTGAAAAATATGTTTCTTCATATTTCTATGAATGAAAATGAAGCTTTTAATGTGCTGCTGTACTGCATCCTCCAAATCTGGGTCCAGTTTAAGATGATATGATGGTGAGAAGTTCTTCAAATATAACTTTCTACCTGTCTCTTTAATATAGAAAATATTCCATCATTAAAAACAGTCTGTCATCTGGGGTATTCTAAGATGATTGGTGGGGAGCAAACTGTTAGTTGTTTCCTCAGCTTCTAGAATTTTTGAGCAGTATAATTAAAAGTTAAAAGAGTTGGGAGTGAAATTTTCCTAATTTACTTAAGGTTAGCCAACACCAGAAGGACTTATTGTGTCTCATCCATCCCATTCTTAGACTTTTCCCTTTAAGATAGTGTATAAAAGATCAAAAACAAAAGCTAAGGGCCTATGTTTTGAGATCTTTGAATAGTGTAGTTGAAAGGCATTAGAGTCTGGGAATGAAATTTTTCTTAATTTTCTTAAGGTTGGCTAACATCGGGACTGGAATATAAAAATGCCTTGATGTGGATTTTTTAAAATCTACAAAGCAAAGAAAATAGATATTTAAGATGGGAATTTTTATTTCAAAGTCAAATTATAATAAAATTTTACGTTATTTGATGCAACAGATATGGAGGGATGGCAGTGAGAAGGCATCACCCCAAGCTTCATGCATAGATCACTGGCTTTATGTTCCGGGGCTTGTGGCTTGCCCACAATGCCAGGTGACCTAGCCTAGTTCCACCTAGAATTCTGAGAATGGCAGTTTGCCTCCACACGGGGCTGGAAGCCTCGCAGCTGGCTTGTGCCCATAGGTGGAAGCCTCGCTTGCTGGTCTATGCTGGGGACTGCGTTCCCAATATACCCACGTGAGACTGACCTCTCCTGAAGTCCTCCTAAGCTATCGAAAGCTGGAAAGTTGTTTCACTCCCGGTTTGTTTTTCTGTGTGTGTCTGTGTGTCTTCTTGATTTCACAGTCCATTTAGAGGCTTGTTTTACCTTTATTTCCAAGGGAAACTGAGGGTGGGGGGAGCTCCAGCAATTTCCTGGCTGCTTTCCACCATCTTGGCTCTGCCTTTAATTTGAAACATGATGTGGGAGCTTGGGTCTTACTCAAGCCAGCCAAGGTTTGAACATCTGGCAGAATTGATAGTGGACAAGGGGAGTTTACTTAGTCATGGCAAGTTTTTTTTAGGTTTTTTTGCAAGGCAAATGGGGTTAAGTGGCTTGCCCAAGGCCACACAGGTAATTATTAAGTGTCTGAGACAAGATTTGAACCCAGGTACTCCTGACTCCAGGCCGGTACTTTATCCACTGTGCCACCTAGCCGCCCCAGGAAAGTATACTTTGCAAGTTTATGGTATCAGCTGAGCTGGGTATAGCTTCCATGAGCTGTCGTTATTCGTGGAGTCCTGGACAGGAGCATGAGTCCCTGTTCCCTATGCCCCCTCCCTCTTGTCCTGAGGGCATCAGGGAATCAGGTCTTTGGGTGACCATCTGGGCCTTTAATCCCTGAGCCAGCTTCATTGGGGGGGGGGGGTGTTAGTGCTTTTTTTTAAAAATTCTTTTTAGATTTTTTTTTTCAAGGCAATGGGGTTAAGTGGCTTGCCCAAGGCCACACAGCTAGGTGTCTGAGGCTGGATTTGAACTCAAGTACTCCTGACTCCAGGACAGGTGCTCTATCCACTGGGCAACCTAGCCGCCCCACAGCTAGGTAATTATTAAGTGTCTGAGGCCAGATTTGAACTCAGGTACTCCTGATTCCAAGGCCAGTGCTCTATCCACTGCGCCACCTAGCTGCCCCTGGGGTTAGTGCTTTTAAGAAAAAACTGGTTAAAGTCTTTCTACCATTTCTACCCACCTGGGAATACAAGATGAAATTTGTATTACTTCTATAAAACTGGCAACAGGAAAGGCTCAGTGCAAAACAAAACCAGATTTAGATGTAGTGAATGTTTACATGAGGGAATAAAATTAGTATTTCTGAAAGCCAAAGAATGAGAACTTCTAATAGGTTTCACTAGTCTTGAAGTTTCTGTTTAGGAGTATCCAGTACTGCTGTAACTTTTGTGCAGTTTTGTCTTCTATAATATACAGTATATCTTGAGGAGATATTAAGAAAGGAGGAACTTTTGCCGTTTATGCAGATACTTGAGAAATTTCCTCTCTACACTGGCTGTTTGATATTTCCCTCATCTTGGGGGTAAATGTTGTTATTCAGCTGAGGTCTGAGTCTGATTTGGTACTTTTGAGACTGTCAGACTTTTTTTTTTTGGTAATGGACCTCTTTAAATTTATTTTTTATTCTCATTTTGTACAAATTTTTTTTACATTAATAAAATATTCTTATTTACAAGTAAACAAAATACCCCTCCCCCCATGAATACAGATAGACTTGCTTGGGCGAAAAAAGTAAAGGGGAGAGAAAAAAAATTAAAATTAAAAAAAATAGTAATAATTGTAGGTATGGCCAGGTGGCGCAATGGACGAAGCACCAGCCCTGGAGCCACGAGCACCCGAACCCACATCCAGCCCCATAGACCCAACAATCACCCAGCCATGTGACATGCGTGACATGCCAGCCACCCAACCCCCACTGCCCTGCAAAAACCAAAAAGAAGAAAAAAAACAAGACCCAAAATAAAATAAAATAGTAATAATAGTAGGGGTGGCTGGGTGTCAGACAGAGCATTGGCCCTTGAGCCAGGAGCACTTGGGTCCAAATCTGGCCTCAAACACCCAAAGATCACCCTGCTATGTGACCCCAGGCAGGCCACCCAGCCCCACTTGCCCTGCACCCTCCCCCAAATAATAATAACAAAAAATGTGCTTCAGTCTTTGTTCCAACACCAACAATTCTGTCATGGGTGGATCACATTCTTTATGATAAATCCATCACAAAAGTTACTTCCATATTTTTCCAATGTTGCCATTGCTGATTGCAACTCACTCCTTTCTTATTTCTCCACTAGCATGTACTATATTTTCTCTCTCCTTTCACTCTGACTCTGCTTTAGGGTCGCTGAGTGGTGTGGCAGACAGATCCCTGGTCCTGGGGCCAAGAAGCCCTGAGACCCCATACCACCCCTTAGGCCCAGAATCCACCTGGCCCTATGGTCCTGGGCAGGCTTTCCAATCCCAGCCCCTTGCAAGAAGTAAAAAAGAAAATGTGTTATATCTGACCACTCTGCCCCCCCCCCCCCCGTGGTCCATCCTCTCCTCCTTTATTCACATCCCCACCCCTTCCCCCTACTCCCCCCCCTCCTTCTTCCTCCAGATGTTTATACCCCATTGAGTATATTTGCTGTTTCCTCTCCTAGCCATCTCTGATGAGAGCAAAGGTTCCCTCATTGCCCCTTGCCTCCCCCCCTTCCATATCATTGCAATAGCTCATTGTAATAAAAAGATATCTTATTATGTGAAATATCTTGGACTGTTCCCCCTCTCCTTTTTCTTTCTCCCATTACATTTCCCTTTTTTTCTATTGACTCCATTTTTACATCATATTTTATCTTCAAATTCAGCTTTCTCCTGTGCTTCAACTATAAAAGCTCCCTCTACCTGCTCTATTAACTGAGAAGGTTCATTTTTCTATACATGCAGTTCATCCTCATTAAGTTCCTCATATTTCCGCCCCCCCTCTCCTCCAATCTCCGTGCTTCACCTGAGTCCTGTATCTGAAGATCAAACCTTCTGTTCAGCTCTGGCCATTCCAAAAAGAACCTTTGAAATTCCCCTGGTTCATTGAAAGTCCATCTTTTTCCCTGGAAGAGGCCATTCAGCCTTGCTGGGTAGTTCATTCTTGGCTGCATTCTAAGCTCTTTTGCCTTCCGGTTTATTGTATTCCAAGCCCTATGAGCTTCCAATGTAGTTGCTGCTAAATCCTGTGTGATCCTGACTGCAGCTCCACGATATTTGAACTGTGTCCTTCTGGCTGCTTGTAATATTTTCTCTTTGACTTGGGAGTTCTGGAACTTGGCTATAATATTCCTAGGGGTTGGTTTTTTGGGATCTCTTTCTCTGGGGGATCAGTGGATTCTCTCCATTTCTATTTTGACCCCTGCTTCTAGAATATCAGGGCAATTTTCCTGTAGTAATTCTTTGAAAATGATGTCAAGGCTGTTTTCCTGATCATGACTTTCAGGTATTCCAATAATTTTCAAATTATCTTTCCTAAGTCTATTTTCCATATCAGTTGTTTTTTCAATGAGATATTTCACATTTTCATCTAATTTTTTCATTTTTTTAGTTTTGAAGTATTGATTCCTGATTTCTGGTAAATTCATCAATCTCCCTGAATTCTATTCTTTGTCTGAAGGATTTGTTCTCCTCAGATAGTTTTCTTATCTCTTTTTCCATCTGGCCAATTTTGCTTTTTAAAGCATTCTTTTCCTCAATAACTTTTTGAACTGTTTTATCCATTTGACCCAAGCTGGTTTTTAGCATGCTATTTTCTTCAGCATTTTTTTGGATTTCCTTGACTTAGCTGCAGACTTCATTTTCATGTTTTTCCTGCATCTCTCCTTTCTTTTCCCAGTTTTTCTTCCAGCTCCCTCATTTGATTTTCATAGTCTTTTTTGAGCTCTGTCATAGCCTGAGCCCAATTTCTGTTTTTCTTGGAGTCTTTAGATGCAGGAGCTTGTGCTTCCTCATCTTCAGACTGAGTATTTTGATCCTTCTTGGGCTCATTTGCAAAATATTTCTCAATAGTCTTCCTTTTGTTTCTCTGCTTGCTCAGTTTCCCAGCCTGGGCCTGGTTTTGGTGTGCTTCCTGAGCTTTTGGGACACTCCCACAAGGGTCTCAGTGTGTGAAGCTTTGTCCTCCCTTGTTCTGTGAATGACCATATGCACTCCCCTCTCTGCCACTGGGCTGAGGTGGGGGGGCTGGTGCTGTTCTATGGGGGGGGGGGGCTAGACTGCAATCAAGATCTGAATGTGGTCAGAGCCCCAGAGTCCTGTTCCAGAGGCAGAGGACAGAAGAACTCTGCAGTCTGTCTTCACTCCCCTCCCTCAGCTCAATGGGCTCATGCCCTGGAGGCTCCTGCTTACAGGCTCTGACTGCTTCTGTTTCCTGGATCAGGGCTGGGGAAAGACCAAGCTGCTTGCTGTGTGCCCTGAGGGCTGGGCTCCACGTGCTGGCAGAGGTCCCTGGCTGTTCCCCCACTTTGTGCCCCGTGCTCCCCAGGGTACAGCTCAGGGGACTCCCCTGCTGCTGTGAGTGGCTCCCAGCGCCCTGGGGCTGCCTCTGGGAGGCTGAAGTTCTTTCGCTCTGGGGGGCCATCCCTCCGGCGGCTGCCGCTCCAACCCGACCCTGGGGAGCAGAGCCTTTCTGCTCTTTTCCAGGTTACCTTGAGTAGGAGAACTGCCTCACTGGTTCCCTTTGTGGGTTCTGTCTCTCGAAAGTTTAGTTAGAGTCCTTAGTTTATGAGTTTTCATCAGAGAGCTCCTAAGACTCATCCCTTCATGTCGCCATCTTGGCTCCACCCCGAGACTGTCACACTTTGCTGAAAACAAACTCATTCTGGAAAACTTACTTTAATATTTTTGTTTTGACATTACTTTCATGAATAAATACCTCTCTTTTCCATCTCTTATATCAAAAATAAAAAATAAAGGAGAAAAAAAGCAGTTTCAACAAAACCAGCCATCAAGCAATTCTGTTGTTATTTATATTTTCCCTGCCCATTCTCTTATCACTTTTCAGGAAGAAAACCTAGCCATAATAATCACTCATTCTTTATTTTAACTTATATCATTGTAGTCATTTGTGCATATTTTCTGATTGTGTTAACTTCATCCTGTAAGCTGATGAATCTTTTCATGTTTCTCTGGTTTCTTCATACTCTGTCTTATAACTCAATGACATTTCATTACATAACATAAAAGTTCAGGTTATTATTATTTTCTTATCTCATCGTTCTAGAAGGAAATCATTTAACTACTCTTAAATTTCTTTCCCTGTAGGGCATCTGGTATAAGTGTGAAGCCATATCTCAAACTGCAGAAGAAAGACTGACCTTTGGAAATTGGTGATAAAACTCTGTGAACTCTTTTGAACTGACAAAGGCCTATATATGAAGAAAAATTTACAAACAACTAGACAAGATTTAAGTGTCCTTCCTTCACCACGGTCATTAAAGCATCCTCTTAATCCTTCTGGGATTCCTTCATCAAATATTATGTGTAACATGAGTGGAAAAAGCCCTGCTGAAAGCCTGAGTGTTAAAGATAAGAATACTCCACCCATGACGATCCAACAAGGGGAAGAAGAAGAACCTTTGTGTATCTGGGCTGTTGTAAAACCTGGCAATACTAAGGAGAAAATTGCTTTCTTTGCAGCTCATCAATGCAGCAACCGGCCAGGCTCGATGAAAATTAAAAGTACTTGGGATATTGATGGAAGAGCCACCAAGCGAAGGAAGAAATCAGTGGATCTTAATAAAGTTAAGATGCAGTTAGAAAGGATGAAAGAAAGCAATATTGGATCTTACCAGACTGAGCCTTTCACTTCTGAGATTGACCGCTGTTCTTCGCATTACACGAGTGAGAATGGAAATGGATTCTCTCCAGGAAGGCCTGCTTCTGTTATCGAGATGGTTGCTTTCCTGGAGCAGAGGGCAAGGGCCCTGCTGGCCACCTGTACCAAAAACTGCACAGACCCTTCTGACTCTCTGCGGTTCACTCGGCAGTCTAAAGAGGCATCTCCGGCCTCTGATCTGTTCTGTGTGCTTGGAGCCTGTGAGGAGCCTCCCCCGAGAGGAAGCTCCCTGGGAGGGCCCCACCCAGGGGAGACGGTGCATGTGCTGGACATGGTGGCCAGGCTGGAGTCTGAGTGCTTGAAACAGCAGAGGGAGCGGGAGACAGGAGGAGGCCTTTCTAGAAACAACAGCTTCCGGAGGCACGTGGGTCGAGTACTGCTTGCAAACGGGACTCGAGAGGAAGAGAGCAAAGGAGAGAAAGGCTCGGCAGAGGTTCCAAACACCCATGTCAGTCCCACTGTGGCCTCAACCAGAGAACCTGCCTCTGGCCATGCTGATCATGGCCCTCCTGTACAGGGTACCCAGGCTTGGCAGTGTGCCTCCTCATCCTCATCAACCAGCATGGATTTCCATATGGACAGCGTGGCATTGGAACCAAGTCATGAGACTGCTGTGAAAACAAGGAGTAGGTGCGATGTGGAAATGACTGAAGAGCTCAGTGGGTCGTCTTTTCTTCCCCTCACCTGTCCCCAACCTTCCGAGTTACCCTCTGATACTATGCAAAGCAAAGGTATAACTATTGATTGTATGAGTAAGAAAATTGTGCCATTTCCTAGCCAGAATCTGGATCATAGGATGAGAGAGTCCGTCTGTATTAGTATTTCTGTGTCCAAGGTGGAGAAAAACCAGGATTCTAGAGTCAGCCTTTGTGAAGATCCACTCCCAGGGATGCTGTTCTTTCTTCAGCCTAATCAACCTGAAAAAAATTGTTCCAAATTAGATGAAAGCACAAGAGATTCCCCAAGATCCCTCCCAAGTGAGGATTCCTGTGAAGATGATACAGAACTTAGGGGGAAAAGTGTGTCAGTGGTGGAGCCCTGTGCACTGGCTAATTCTACTGTGGAAAGTACTGTGGGCAGTGCATTGCAGGCTCTGGAAGGTTCCTCTTTGAAGAAGCAGGTGTCTCATGACTTTTTGGAGACTAGGTTTAAAATTCAGCAGCTGCTGGAGCCTCCACAGTACATGGCCTTCTTGCCCCATCATATAATGGTGAAAATATTCAGGTTTCTTCCCACCAAGAGTTTGGTAGCTCTTAAATGCACTTGCTGCTATTTTAAATTCATCATTGAATATTACAACATTAGGCCGGCAGATTCTCTCTGGGTCCGAGACCCACGCTATAAAGAAGATCCCTGTAAGAAGTGCAAAAAAAAGTATGTGAAAGGGGATGTGTCACTCTGTCGGTGGCATCCAAAGCCCTACTGTCAAGCCTTGCCATATGGCCCTGGATACTGGATGTGCTGTCACCGGTCTCAGAAAGCTGTTCCTGGCTGTAAGCTGGGTCTCCATGACAATCATTGGGTTCCTGACCTGCATGGTTAAAGCTGTAGTGTCCATAAGAAAATGAGAGCTGATGAGGACGATTAGAGCCTGTGTGTAGAGGTTTAGCTCTACAGAATTGAGTGATTTTATTTTTAAACTATACAATCATATTTTTCTAACCTCAGTGAACTGCTTTCTTGATGGCATCCATGTTTTTTTAGAGAGGCTAGTGGGGTAAGAATAGAATGATAGAATAAGTAGGGAATGTTTGAGTTGCAAATGGTTTGAATGACAGGCACTGATGACTGGAGAAAATTAAACCAAATGCAGATTAGGGTAATAAGTATATAGTCTCCTTAAGGGGACTACTTTGAAGTGGATGACACTCATTCAGGTGTACAAATTCTGGTTTATGGTTTTTTAAAAAAAATCACTCATCATTGTATGCTTGATTCTCTGAGGTTGTTATTTGTGGTTAACACATGAATGTCATGCCCGTGTTGTTTACAGTGTATATAATTGTTTTGTTTTCACAGGCTGTGAAACCAGAGTGTGGCCTTTATTTGGTAGGATGAGCACTTTGAGCTCTTTGTAAATAGCATTATTAAAAACTGTTAGACATTTTCAACAGCTGGCTGAACAACTTAATCACTATAATGCAACTTGGAAAGCATTGCAGCTCAAGTTGTGTGCCCAAGTATCTTGTCTGAGATTTGTATATCCTGTATAAAGACACAAATGTTCCTGAATAAAATATGAATGTTTCCAATATAATATATGAGTATTTTTGGGAAGAAACTCTAAATACTGAGAGCTTAGCTTGTTAAGAAAAATCCCAAGATAATGGCTTAACTGGATAACTTTAAAATTAGACAAGAACAGTTGTTGTTAGTGAAAATCAGTGAATAAAAAGAGTACTGTATAGTCAAATTATAAAATTGTTTACTTTATCCATATTGTCTGGTTATAATTTTTTAACTTCAATAAAATAAAGATTCTAAATAGGATCTGAGTTTTACGTAGACTTTTTTTTCATCATTTTGAATGGGAGGCAGTTGTGGCAAGAAGAAGAAAAAGATTTCAAATGGGAGGAAAGAATAACAAACTCAAGAGTCAGAAGACTTGAAACTGAATCCCAACTCAGTGATTTATTCAACTATGACTTTGGGCAAGTCCTTTTACAGGATTTCAGTTTCCTCATCAAATATCCTTGGGAGATGTAGGAGTTGATTGTACAAAAATAAAACCTTAATTATTTTATACTATATAAATGTAGATAGACCACACTCTTCACCCAGTTGTGGCTTGTATAAAAACTGAGACTGTGGTCTATAATTGTTCTTCATTTTCAGTCAGTCAACTTTCTTTTAAAAAAAAATATTTTTTTAATATTCTCTTTTCGTACAAATAATTTTTATACATTAATAAAATATTCTTGTTTAAGAGTAAACAGTACCCCCTCCCCCCAAAAATATAGACTTGCTTGAGTGATAAAGGGGAGAGAAAAAAATTAAAATAAAAAAATGATAGTAATAATTGTAGGTATGTCCAGGTGGCACAGTGGATGGAGCCCCAGCCCTGGAGCCAGGAGCACCCGAGCCCATATCCGGCCCCATACACCCAACAATTACCCAGTTGTGTGACATGCAAGCCACCCTAACCCCCCTGCCCTGCAAAAACCGAAAAAAGAAAAAAAGACCCAAAATAAAAATAGTAATAATAGTAGGGGTGGCAGGGTGGTGGACAGAGCATTAGCCCTTGAGCCAGGAGCACCTGGGTCCAAATCCAGCCTCAGACACCCAAAGATCACCCTGCTATTTGGCCCCAGGCAGGCCACCCAGCCCCATTTGTCCTGCACCTCCCCCAAATAATAGTAATAAAAAATTGTGCTTCAGTCTGTGTTCCAACACCACCGACTCTGTTGCGGGTGGATCACATTCTTTATGGTAAGTCCATCACAAAACTTACTTCCATATTTTTCCAACGTTGCCATTGCTGATCGCAACTCCCTCCTTTCTTATTTCTCCACTACCATGTACTATATTTTCTCTCTACTTTCACTCTGACTCTGCTGTAGGGTCGCTGAGTGACGCAGCAGACAGATCCCTGGACCTGGGGCCAAGAGGCCCCAAGCCCCCCACCACCCCTTGGGCCCAGCATCCACCTGACCCTATGGTCCCAGACAGGCCATCCAATCCTAGCCCCTTGCAAGAAGTAAAAATGAAAATGTGTTATATCTGACCACTTTGCCCCCATGGTCCATCCTCTCCATCACTCATCCCCCGCCTTCCCCCTGCCCCCCCTTCTTACTCCAGTTGTCTATACCCCATTGAGTATATATGCTGTTTCCTCTCCTAGTCACCTCTGATGAAAGCGAAGATTCCCTCATTCCCCCTTGCCTCCCCCCTTCCATATCACTGTAATAGCTCATTGTAATAAAGAAAAAACTTATATGAAATATCTTGGCCTATTTCCCCCTCTCCTTTTTCTTTCTCCCATTACATTTCCCTTTTTTTCTATTGACTCCATTTTTACACCATATTTTATCTTCAAATTCAGCTTTCTCCTGTGCTTCAACTATAAAAGCTCTACCTGCTCTATTAACTGAGAAAGTTCATATGAGTATTAATCAGTGTCATTTTTCTATGCAGGAATACATGCAGTTCATCCTCATTAAGTCCCTCATATTTCCCCCCTCTCCTCCAATCTCCATGCTTCACCTGAGTCCTGTATCTGAAGATCAAACCTTCTGTTCAGCTCTGGCCATTCCAAAAGGAACATTTGAAATTTCCCTGGTTCATTGGAAGACCATCTTTTTCCCTGGAAGAGGCCATTCAGCCTTGCTGGGTAGTTCATTCTTGGCTGCATTCTAAGCTCTTTTGCCTTCCGCTATATTGTATTCCAAGCCCTACGAGCTTCCAATGTAGTTGCTGCTAAGTCCTGTGTGATCCTGACTGCAGCTAGATGATATTTGAACTGTGTCCTTCTGGCTGCTTGTAATATTTTCTCTTTGACTTGGGAGTTCTGGAACTTGGCTATAATATTCCTAGGGGTTGGTTTTTTTGGGATCTCTTGGGGGGATCGGTGGATTCTCTCCATTTCTATTTTGCCCTCTGCTTCTAGAATATCAGGACAATTTTCCTGTAGTAATTCTTTGAAAATGATGTCAAGGCTCTTCCTGATCATGACTTTCAGGTATTCCAATAATTTTTAAATTAACCTTCCTAAGTCTGTTTTCCATATCAGTTGTTTTTTTCAATGAGATATTTCACATTTTCTTCTAATTTTTCATTTTTTTTTGGTTTTGAAGTATTGATTCCTGATTTCTGGTAAATTCATCAATCTCCCTGAATTCTATTCTTTGTCTGAAGGATTTGTTCTCAGAGAGTTTTCTTATCTCTTTTTCCATCTGGCCAATTTTGCTTTTTAAAGCATTCTTTTCCTCAATAACTTTTTGAACTGTTTTATCCATTTGACCTAAGCTGGTTTTTAGCATGCTATTCAGCATTTTTTTAGATTTCCCTGACTAAGCTGCTGACTTCATTTTCATGTTTTTCCTGCATCTCTCCTTTTCCCAGTTTTTCTTCCAACTCCCTCATTTGATTTTCAAAGTCTTTTTTGATCTCTGGCATAGCCTGAGCCCAATTTCTGTTTTTCTTGGAGTCTTTAGATGCAGGAGCTTGTGCTTCCTCATCTTCAGACTGAGTATTTTGATCCTTCTTGGGCTCATAGGCAAAATATTTCTCTTCCTCTTGTTTCTCTGCTTGCTCATTTTTCCCAGCCTGGGCCTGGTTTTGGGGTGCTATCTGAGCTTTGGGACACTCCCACAAGGGTCTCAGTGTGTGAGGCTCTGTCCTCCCTCCTGGTCTGTGAATGACCATAAGCACCCCCCTTTGCCACAGGGCCGAGGTGGGGGGGGCCCTGCTGTTCTATGGGGGGGCCTAGACTACAATCAGGATCTGAATGTGTTCAGAACCCCAGAGTCCTGTTCCAGGGACAGAGGACAGAGCTCAGCAGTCTCTCTATACTCCCCTCCCTCAGCTCAATAGGCTTATGCCCTGGGGGCTCCACCTGCTTCTGTTCCTGGATTTGCGCTGTGCTGGCCAAGCTGCTTGCTGTGTGCCCTGAGGGCTGGGCTTCAGGTGCTCGCTCTGGCAGAGGTCCCCCACTGTTCCCCCACTTTGTGCCAGTGCTCCCCGGGGTGCAGCTCAGGAGACTCCCCCGCTGCTGTGAGCTGCGGCTCCCGGTGCCCTGGGGCTGCCTCTGGGAGGCTGAAGTTCTTTGGCTCTGGTGGGCCGCCCCTCAGACCCCGGGGAGCAGAGCCTTTCTGCTCTTTTCCAGGTTACCTTGAGTAGGAGAGCTGCCTCACTGGGTCCCTCTGTGGGTTCTGTCTCTTGAAAGTTTAGTTAGAGGCCTTAGTATTGAAGTTTTGAGAGAGCGCCTAAGAGCCATTGCTCTCTTGTCACCATCTTTGCTCCATCCCTCTCAGTCAACTTTCATAGGAGTAATATTCATAGAAAATGGTGTCAAAGGAAAAAATGGAGAGATTGCTATAGTGAATGGGAAACCATAGCTGTAGGAAACGTGAAACTGGGAGTTAGATTCCTGTGACTACCAAAAATTAATGCTAGACATTACTGAAAGTGAAACATGACTTCTGATAATATGCATTTTTAAAAAGAGAAACCATGAAATAGCTCATGAAATGTCGGAGGGGGTAGAGGGAACCCCAGACAGTAACAGGCTGGAGAAAGGGAAGAAAGGAAAGGGAGTTTGCCATCTTTAATCTACCTTTTAGTTTCATGATTCCCTGATGAGCACATACTTGGGTCAATGTTCCACCATTGGTTGCCATGGATTGATACCATGTTGGTAACCACCCTCTCATTTAGCCACAAACATTTATTCATTTTGCTGGGGTTTTTTCCAGTTTCTTATCACACTCTTGAGAGGTTTCTTCAGTGCACTCTGGAGCAGATTCACAAATACTTTTATGAATACTCCTTTTTTGTAGGCATAAACTTTTTGTACCTCTCATTTTTTTTCTCTGCTGTGTATAGCCACAGGTTGTGGTTGTCACCAGGAAAGTGAAAATAAAGTTAGTAATAATTTTGGTGTGAATGTTGAGGATTGACTTTATGAAAATTTATGCAGCTCATTTTGGTGGGGAAAGGTGCTAAATTCAGAAGCAAGAAAAGGGCAAGGGAGAAGATTTTTAAAATACCTTTAAATACTTGGTGATTTGTTGGTCATAGGGTCATAGATTGAGAGCTAAAAGAGGTCTTTGGGTTCATTTAATTTCATTTTGTAGATGAAAAAAGTAGACCAGAAAAGATTGTGATTTTCCCAAAATCATACACCTTATAAATGGCCGAGTTGGGATTTAAACCCAGATCTTAGCCTCCACTTCTACTGCACCAGACCATCTGCTGCAGCAGAATTAATATGTATGACTCCAAGACCAAGGCTCTTACAGCATCCTCCATTCCCTGGTGGTCTCCCATCCCAGGACTAACTAGGTCTGACCCTGCTCAACTTCCAGGACCAGACAGTGGTCCCCTTAGGGTCTTATGGCTGGAGGCTGCAGCTGAATTGTGTGTAAAAGAAACGTTTACTTGCAGGCATGTTATTGGTTATTTCTAAAATCTGTTTAAATTATTTAATCTACATTAATGAAAATCAACAACTAAATGGAGAAACTACGCAAAATAAATTTAATGCTTCACTTTTATTCTAGTGAAATATAAAATTCATTCCAAGGTTTCAATTTAGATTGACAAACCTGAATATACTCTATTTTCTTACTCTTTTTTGATGATGTTCATCACAACCTGATCAATGAGTTTTGTCTTGATAGGCTTCCTTTCCAACAAGAATACTTTTCCTACAATGAATTTGAAACTCCTCAAAGTTGAAGTTAACAGTCCAGCTTATTTCCAATGTTTTTTTGTCCTTCATTTAAAATTTTTTTTATTTAAGGCAATGTGGTTTTTAAGTGACTTGTCTGAGGTTGCACAGCTAGGTAATTATTGTGTCTGAGGCCAGTTTTGAACTCAGTTCCTCCTGACTCCAAGGCTGGTTTGTGCTCTATCCACTGCAGCACCTTAGCTGCCCCTTGTCCTTCATTTTTTTTTTAGGTTTTTTTTTTGCAAGGCAACAGGGGTTAAGTGGCTTGCCCGAGGCCACACAGCTAGGTAATTAAATTATTAAGTGTCTGAGACTGGATTTGAACCCAGGTGATTTATCCATTGTGCCACCTAGCCGCCCCTTTGTCTTTCATTCTTGAAAAAGACCATGACATCAGGGAGGTGTTGCCATGACAAACACATGAATTGGATCCCCAACTTCAAGTTTGAACTGCACTTGGGATTCTCCTTGGGTGGCCATCATGATGGCTCTTTACCACACTCTAGCACTCAGCCTTGTTGTCTTTATTTTCAATGACCTTTAACAAATTGTAGCATTTACTTTAATTATGAAGGCAAGATGAACTTTTGGTCTTTTCTCCACTTCTTAGCTGTAGTAGTTTTTTTTTTAATTTGCTAAATGTTTAAAATGGAAATTAAATCTCTTAAGTTGACTTCTTTCCCTTCTTTAAGGATCATTTTTTCCCATCATGTTAAAACCTTCAAGAACTGGTCTGGTTTTGACTTGGAGTGTTTTTGAGTATTAAAAATGCAAAAGGAATCTTGAAGAAATAAATAAGAATTGGTCCGTTCTGGAGTTCTGGAGTAGTCAGTGACTACAAGCTGAGATTCTTTGAATAAATGACTGACCTCTTGCTAGTGGAGAACATCTTAAAAGGGTATTCTTTTTTGCCATCTAATTTTCACTTGGAATTTAACCCTTGAGATGTTAACATCTGTGTGTCTCAGTACATGTAGAAGATGGTGTCCCTAGGTGTCTCCCAGATGACCATTCTTTCAAGGCTGCTCTTGACTAATCCCCAAGGACTGTTGCCTTTAGACCTGGAGATGTCTTTCTAGACCTAAACAAAGAAGAACCTCAGAGAACTTCCTTTCATATTCTTGTGCTTTCTCTGAGATTTTAACTCTTTTTCTCTCCATTATTCTATCCTCTCTCTTGAATTCTCTTCTGCCAGTGTTCACCTGGTAACAATGTTGAATTTAATGTGTTTTTATAACAAATTCTGTATTTCAACCCTCCTTTGTCTAGTTCAGATAAATGAGATTCTTGTGATGGCAGTTCCTTTGGCCCCTTCTTCCATAGTGGCATATTCTCTTCATGCATCCTAATTATGAGAAATAGTTTGTCACCTTTCAGCCTTTTTCCCCTAGTGTATTCCTTTTCATCTCCTTTTTACTTTTTTTTTTGGCAAGACAATGGAGTTAAGTGACTTGCCCAAGATCATATAGCCAGGTAGTTATTAACTAGCTAATTATTGAGTGTCTGAGGTTGGATTTGAACTCAGGTCATCTTGACTCCAGGGCTAGTGTTCTATCCACTGCACCACCTAGCTGCCCCTTATCTTTTTTACTCTTAGGCCATCAAGACAAAATAACCACCCCCAAAACCCTGTATTTGTCTCATTTAACTCCTTGGGTGGCCCTTGAAGATAATGGAATTCCAAAGGAACACTGATATCTTCCTCTGGATTTGAGGAATTTTTTTTTTCAAATTTTTTTCAAATTTCAAATTTCTGAAATATTTATCTCCTACATTTGCATTTTCAAGTTTCTTCTAAAATCTAATCTTTTGATTAAGTCTTCTATTAAAAATTCATAAAATTTAAAAATTAAAAAAAAATTCATTTATTTTTCCTTGTAGGATTATAGTCAGCCCTGCAGGGTACATCATTCTTGATTGTTAACGCTTTCTCTTCAACCTCACAGAATATGAAAAGATTGAAAAGTTTTCTCTCTTTAATAGTAGTTGCCTGAAAGTAATATGGTTCTTTACTAACTGAACTTGGTTTCTAGCTGACCCACAAGCTCTGAATTTTGTTATGTCTTCCTCCTGACCCTCTGACTCCCCCACTCCACCAGTTTTGCCTCTAGTAATTGATTCTGGATTGTTTTCTCTTTGCCCTCTATTTCTAATAGCTGAATTTTAAAAAAATGATTTATTGACATGGTATCCAGGTTTGTTTTTTGGTTTGAGTTTTTTTGTTGTTGTTCTTGGTTTTTAGAATGTCTCTTGATTCTTAAATGACCTCTTCACCTGTTTTCCTTGTTTGGGTTTTTGGTAATAGATACCTTACATTTTCTTTATGTGTTTTTTTCATACTCTTAAGTTGTTTTCTTTTATTTTAACCTGCAAAAATCTCCCCCACCCCTCCCACCTACCCATTCCCCAATTGAAAATGAAATAAAAACAAAACCTCTGCTGTGAACAGTCAAAGCAAAACAGCTTTCTACACTGACTGTATCTAAAATAATTATAAAATGTTAGATACTCATGTTTTATATGTTGCATATATATGATTTCATCTGTATATGATTGTATGCTTGTCCATATGTTATTCTGCAGTAGGTGGCACCATGGGGTACAGTTGGGCTTGGAGTCAGGAAGACCTGAGTTCAAAACTGGTCTCAGATACTTCCTAACAGTGTGACCTAGGTCAAGTCACTATAGTAAATGCTGTGGGAGTGGATTAGAGACTGAGAGGGATATTTAACCACTTGTGTTTTGGTGAATAGATGGAGACCTTGGTGTACAAAGGGAGAGCTTGTCTTCCTTCAGTGCTTGCCTGGGGAAAGATTGAGGGAATCCAGAAAGGGACTCAACAGCTTAGTATTAATTCCTCTCTTAACCCCCCCCCCCTTATTCCTGTTTCTTGCTGAATGAAATGTCTTTACCCAATTTGTTGTGTTTGTGATATTCTTCCTTCTACTGATTACTAGAAGATGAGAATGAGGTTCAAGTGTTAACCAAAACTAGCCCCCCCTTTCCTTTTTGGTATAGACTTTGACATTCTGATTATGAGATAATCTCCCCTAACCTTCCATTCTTCTTGTAAAATAAATAAGATATAACTACCCCCCAGCCCTTCTGTCTGATCAGATTCTCTGTCTTCTGTTAATGACTGAGTTCAGATTCTCTCGGTTGCTCATCTGGCTGGTTAGAAGGCTGCATTGCCCTGGACTTGCCTGACCAACTTCACTGCCCCATCCCTGGAAACTCATTATTGAGCCTCGGCATTCTGTAAAATTCAAATTCACCTTGGTACTCTCTCAGATTGGAGGGTAGGGGCATGCGCTCCAAACACTTAGCTCAGGCCTATCATTTCTCACCTGGCTGCCCTGCTTTGGGATTTGACTTTTTATCGTGCCTCATGTTGGGTACCTTCCCCAGTAACCCCTCCCATGCTTTTCCAACTTCCTTTTGTATTTTGCCTTTCCCCCATTATATTGTAACCATCAGATTTGAGACAGACACTTTTCTTTTCATATTTATATCTTTACACAGGACCTGACTAGACTCTTAACAATTTTTGATTGACATGTTAAAATAAAAGTAGTTTATACTTTAGTCCTTTGTAATTGTGATTGTAAGTGACTCCATTTGGGGTTTTCTTGGCAAAGATAGTGGAATGGTTGGCCATTTCCTTCTCCAGCTCATTTTATAGAGGAAATGAAACAAGTGACTTGTCCAAGGTCATGCATTAATGTCTAACTCTCTATCCAATTTTGCCACCTGCCTCCCCACCCCCCTCTTTCTTCATTGCTCAGTTTTGTTTACCTTTTTGTTTCTGTTTGTTTTTGTTTTTAGGTTTTTGCAAGGCAAATGGGGTTAAGTGGCTTGCCCAAGGCCACACAGCTAGGTAATTATCAAGTGTCTGAGACTGGATTTGAACCCAGGTGCTCCTGACTCCAGGGCCGTGCTTTATCCACTACTCCACCTAGCTGCCCCAACCTTTTTGTTTCTTAATTGTGTTTGAATTTCAAAATTTCTTTGCAACTTTGGTCTTGAAATTACCTGTTTCATTAAAGATCTCTTTCCCCCTGTAGGATTACATTCAGTTTTGCTGTGTAAGTTGGGTTTTGACCATTTGCTTTTTAATCCTTTGCCTTCTCTTGCATCTCAAACACCTTTATGGTGCTGGCTGCTAGCTGATCCTGCCTGTGGCTTCATGGTATTTGAATTCTTGCTGTCTTCAGGTGTTTTTTTCTTTGACCTGGAATTTCTAGATTTTGACTGTTGTTGCTGAGTTATAACTCCCCCCCCCCCCCCAAGGATGTGAATGGTGAATTCTCTTTGGATTTCTTGAACCTTATTCAACCAGGTGCCCTTTTTATTGGTTTTGCTTTTTGCAAGGCAATGGGGTTAAGTGACTTGCCCAAAGTCACTCAGCTAGGCAATTATTGTCTGAGGTCAAATTTGAACTCAGGTCCACCTGACTCCAGGACTAGTACTCTATCTACTGCACCACCTAGCTGCCCCCCCCAACCCAGTGCCCTTTTTAGGGGTTTTCTTGGTTATATGTGGGAGAACTGGGCTCTTCTTCCCAACTTTGCCATTTTAACTGAAAGTCAGCAAAGAAGTTTTCATGTGATGTTTTGGGGAGACAGCTGAGGGGAGAGCTTAGAGCAACCCTATACCAGTTCTTATAGCTGCAGACAAATAGGAATTGCCCAAGGTAATCCCCTGCCAGTCTGGATGTGGTGGGTGTCGTGCTCCCACTAATATTTAATTTTGCTCACTGGCTTCTTGGGCCAACTACAACATCTACTTATATTTTGGGTGCTCATTTTTTCCTGCCTTTGATTTTGCCCACTTCTCCCCCTTATGTAATAGCGTTGTCCCTGACAAGCATCATTTTTGTAATCATGCCCTTAATTAGGATTGGGTGTTCAAATTCCCACAAGCTATATTTCAATCACCATCGATTTTGAAAGTTTATTGTATCTGTTTTCAGGAAAATTTAATAAGGACATATTTCTAGTTTTCCCTCTCCAGGCCTTTCAAATTTTAGCCTATGTGGAATTGCCCAGGTTTCAAGGTTCATGCATCCTCAGGGAAATAACTTAGGTCTTCCACAATTGTTCTGACAACTCCTTTCTAAAAAAGGGCTTTGAAGCTGTTTTTTTCTTAATTATGCATGATTAATCCTTAAACAAATTACTATAAAGTTATCAAATTTTATTCTAATCTTTACTGCCCATCATATTTCAGTAGAAAAATAGGACTTGAAAAAGGACAGATACCTAGGTAGAATAGTGTTTATATTTATTACAGTATTATGAGTTTAGAAAACATGCTTATTTGTACTTAGTTTGGAAGTTGTAAAGTAAATGGCAATTTCTATATTATGACATTGCAAAGAGCTTTCAGACTAGGGTTTTTCAATAAAAAAAGTCATTTAGTGTTCTTTTCTTATAAGCACTTCTCAATGAACCAGTCAATCACACTAGATATTGACACTCCATTTTTATTCCCTGTTAACTTACACATGTGCAAAACATTTTAAAAATTATATATTCTATTACAAAAAAATTTCTCAAACACAGCCCATTTCAAACAACCTTTTTGGTGTCTGGATTTTACTATTACATTGTTTCAATAAATGATTTTAAAATGGAAAACATGACACATACCAAGTTCTATGGCTTTTCGTTTTAAAAAATACCAGCTTCAATTTTTAATAAACTGTTTAACAAATTTTTTTTTTTTTGCACCTCATAAGACAAGATTTAGAGTAGCAGGAAGAAGGGTGGAAAAACCCCCCAGTGGTTAAAATGTGTATGTAAGAAAATGCTTACATGGTAGGGTCAATGCAAAATAATGGGGAGAAACAATCTCAGAAATGAGAGCCTAACGAGTAGGTGCAATGAACACCACAGGATCAATCATCTATTAACTATGTAAAGTGCTTCTAGTTAACAGTAACAACAAAAAACTCTTTTTTTAAGTTTTGCTGATAGGGGTATAAGATAAATCAGTTTCCTAAAGCTATATCTCCTTCATGGTCTCATTGTAGACTTAATTGAGAGTACTATGATTACTGACTATTGGATTAAACAATGTACTAAACTAGAGTCAACTTCCTTTCCAAACTGATCCTCCATTCTGGTCCTAATTAGCTGTCTCTTGTCTGAAAGCTTTTTGACTCCCATCTAAGAAGATTTAAATGTCTTTGGTTTTTTGGTTTTGTTTTTTAAGTCTACCCTTGCCATTTTATTTTCTATGGGAAGAAACAAAAAACCCATCCCAAATTATGGCATTCTGATATAAAGCAAAGGTAGATAAACCCCCTTTATAATAACACCCAGAGCTCCCTAGAATGACAATCTCAAAAGGGTCACTGAGACTGATCTTTTAGACAGAAGTGAATTAAACCCCACCTTAGATTTTTCTACCAAGTGGTAATTACATCAACATTAGGAAAAAATCATGCATTTTATCCTCTTGTATGGAGGCAAAAAGCACTATATATATCCCCCCCCCCTTGAAAGAACAGAAATGGGAAGAGCAAGCCTCAAAATTAATTCTGAGGCTTCTTGGCCTAATCACATTAGACAAATAAAAAAGACGACAATGAAGCCAGGTATTTTTATGGGAATTTTCCCCACCTTGTATATTAAAAAAAATCTAAAAACTACATACACATTTGTCAATAAAGGCTCCTTGACAGATTGTCATGGGGAGAATAAGACAAATCCCACTGGGGAAAAAAAAATGTCTCAGTGTTCTCAAGGACAAACTTTGAATTTCTGAAGTCTCACTGAGCAAAAGTAACATCTTCAAAGCAATCAAGATTTCTAAGAAACTGGCAAGTGGGATGGCTCTTCTTGGAGCACTTGCCATTGAGTTAGATCATTGAAAAATGAATCTTGCAGTGGAAGAAACCGTCAGAGTAATCACCTAATTAAGGGGCCATTTAGCTAGTGCACAAACTAGGCAGATCCACTACTAACAGAAAATGAACTTGGACTTGAAAAAACACAGTAGTGAGGCCAGCAGGAATTCACTTCTTAGCTAGCCAGTTGAGCTCAAATAACTACATATAAAACAAAACAGATTTTTCAAAAATCTAGAACATTATTGCAAATGTCTCTTCTGTCTGTGGCTATGGGTCCTAAAGAAAATAAATCCAGTGTTTCTTTGGTGTGTGGGTAGTAAAAGAAAGACAACAATTCTGTTACATAAAATTTCTGATAATGTGAGGAAGCAGCACAGATGAACTCATTTCAATTAAGGAAAAAAAAGGTAACCTAGGATATCCATACTCCAAAAGAAATCAATATTTCAGACACATTGGCTCTTTGTACAAAATATGTGGACACAAAAGCTAGCAATTACATTAAAAATGTTTAAGTTGTGAGTTTTTATCAATAAAGAATATCTTTAAAATGTGTGTGAATACAGTCATTTCTCTACATATTAATGAGAAGATAACAATGTTCTGATTATTACTTTTTAAAACTAGAGTTCTGAGAACTACTATCCTCAGTATTGTGAATAAAACAGAAACAATGCTTTCAAATTTCCAAAATTCCTTTTCTCCTGTGATAAAAGCCCCAATTTATCCTTCAGTACAAAAGAACTGGCCACTTGTTCAAGATTCATCATCTTCAATGCTTACCCAAGATATATAGGTTGTGAAATAGGTCATAAGGGTCAATTTACCTAATTTACAAAATGTTATCATCACAGTCAATCTTTGTAAATAAAAATGTTTAATAAATGTTTGTTGAATTCTGCTTTTAAAAAAATTAGTTTATTTATTTTTTGTTCCAGGCACTACTTAACTGAATAGGTAAAACTACACATTGTAGGAGAGAAATCTATCATAGTCTTTTTGATGCTCGCTAGCGATGTCCTGTGTAAGCCTTGAACCAGGATGTCACTGAGGCTGCAGCTGAAGAAATCATCCCCCCTGCACTACTGCTAGCCACAGGCTGGGACACCTGGGTGCTATGGCTCTGCAGTACCTCCACTGGCTGGGAAGGGATGTCACAAAACCTGGGGCTTGGCAGGTTCTCCCAGTCTGTTCCTAAGTCAGTCTCTTCATCACTTATGTGCTCGTCCCCACTTTCATCTGTTTCTCCAGCAGCTGCAGGATCCAGAAATTCCATGGAATCCTCAAGATCTGCGCTGACTTCAAAGGGTCCAGACCTGTGGGAACAAGGGATAGATGACCCTTACTTAGCACAACTCCTTCTAGGGGTGACTTACTTATGAGATATGGGAAATTAGACAGGACTGTGTAATACAGTTTTCACCATATCATCTTATATTTGTTTGTTATCTGAGAGGGCTGGTGTTCTATTTACTGCATCACCTAGCTGTCCCTCCTTTTTTAAAAAGGAATTTGGCAGTGAAAATAGGGAGATTTAGGATGATGGCTTGAAGTAGGATATAATGTTTTTTTTTTTCAGAATGGAAAACAGATCCCAAATTTATAGGTAACAAATAGGGAAGAAGTCAATAAAAAGAGAGGGAGACAGGAAGGTTGCAAGATAGGAAGGAACAAGATGAAGGGTACATATGGGGGGGGGGTTGACTTTAGCTAGGGTAATGTGTGAGGGATGATATGAAAGTAAATATGTTGTTTAAAAATTTCAATAATCCTTTGTCACTGTTCTAATTTCTTTATACATGATGTGTTATAAGGTAAAAATGTTTAAGTATTTTAATACTTAGACATTTGATTTATTTTATTTTAATTTCTTATTTAATGAATGCAAAAAAATTCAGGTAGTCTTTCTAGGTTTTAAGATCTAATAGATAAAGATTTTAGTCTTCTCAAGTTTTTTTTTTTAAGATTTTTTTTGGCAAGGCAAATGGTGTTAAATGGCTTGCCCAAAGGCCACACAGCTAGGTAATTATTAAGTGTCTGGGGCCAAATTTGAACCCAGGTACTCCTGACTCCAGGGCTGGAGCTCTATCCAATGTGCCACCTGCTGCCCCCATTTTCTCAAGTTTTTTAAAAAAAAAATTCTATCTGGAGGTATGTTCTACCTTAGCTAAGGAACAGAGGACAAAAAAGATTTCAAGTCTTCGAGGGATTTTTCACTTTTCAATATTTCCATACAGTTAACCATGAAATTAAAAAAAAACACAGGAAAATTTAGATAAAATTATCAAATATTATGCTTTTGTTGGGTATTAGTTTTCAAAGGCCAAAAACTAACCATTCCAGCTCTTCTGAAAAAATAATTACTTATTAAAATCTAATGACATTTTGAGTCACACCATCACTTTATGGATGAAGAGGCTGCAATATGAGATTAGGCATCTTCCAAAGAGAAAATATAAGAATGAGGCTAGTTCTAGATTCTCACTCTTTCTTTGTGGCTCAAGGCTTAGGTCACTTCTAAACAAAGTTATTTTTCTTGGATTATTGTAATGCAAGGTTAGACTCTGACTGCTATTAGTAATTATGTAGAGGGATGAGAAGAGATTGAGTGTTCTGCAGCAGCAGACATTTCAGTTTAATTAGTCTTCTCAAACTGGCAAAACTGATTATACAAACAGGGACAGACCTTGGCATATGAGTGAAAGGGAGCATCATTTCTTACCTGCCCAAGTGTTCAGTGTCTGGGCTGACCAGGTACATTAGATTCCTGAGTGTATGTAGTGGGTGCAATAGGTCTAAATTTACATGCTAGAAAAAGCAATACAAAGAAGAAATGTGAGTATCCATGAATTTGACTACCCCCAATGTCAGAGGTTATCCCTCAAACACAATTTCTGTACCTGAGAAAAGCAGAGGTAAAGAATGTTTGCATTCAACTTCTTGACTGCACGAGTAAATTTCCGCCGGCTAAGATTCTCTCCACAAAACTCACTGTAAAACAGAAAGGACAAGTATAGGCACAGCACCTTTCTCAAAACAAAATAGCTATTTTGGTTCAATCAGAAAAATATCACAGTTCTGTCAAAAGTTCAATACTGCACATACCTTTTCTCCTTTCCTCAGAACTATATTTTCTGTTCCTTAAACATTTTTTAAAAATTTTTTTGAATTCTTACTTTTCAGAAGCTACTTACCCTGAACAAAGTCTGTCTCTAATTTATAGTAACTTATTGTTTTCTACTTTTAAGGCATGTTATTTTTTTCTTAAGCAGAAAACTATCCAGATCATCATTAGGTCTTTTATGTGTAGGAGGTGTACAGGACCAGCTTCATAATTCTAGAACACCATTTCACAATTTCTTAGACCACATTCAGGGTAAATGAAATGAAAATTTATAATCTTACTTGCATGGATTAAATACAAGAGGCTACAACATTGAAACTTATGTGACCCATAACAAATAAGTGTATCAGACGTCATCCAAACTCAAATTACTTGCCTGTTACATAATTTTTTAGGAAGATTTACATCAAGTATATGAGACAAAATGTTGACAAGCTGAGTTGCATAGCACAGGGCAGCACTGATGGTGTAGGCAGGGTTATTATGTTCCATATCTAAAGTGTAAAGAAGATGATAGGAGGGGAAAAGCATAAGTTGATACATCTGGCATTCATGACTTCTAACTTATCATCACAATACTGATGCTTGGGTCTTACTGCTTAACCCGTAACAATCATGTGACTGCAGAAAATGGTTCCATTCATCAGGCTGGTTTGCTTAGGTTCAGATCTGGATCTCCCTAGCTAGGGAGCAGCACAATGAAGTTGATCTAAACAGACTCACACAGGATTTGCAGCAGGTGGAGGTGAGGGCATGCACAGGTAGCTTGGTGGCTCAGTGAATAGTGCTGGGCCTGTGGGACCCTGGGTAAGTCACTCAGCCTTGTTTACCTTTGTTTCCTCATCTATAAAATAAACTATCGAAGGAAATGGCAAACCACTCAATATCTTTGCCAAGAACATCTCAATGGGGTCATGAAGTGTCATGCATGGCTGAAATGATGGAACAACAAAAGGATTTGAAGTGGATGTCAGGGTAACCATTACTCATGCTGCCCAAGGGATTGATTATTAGTTAATAGATATTACTGAATGACTGGTATAAAAGTTTAATGGGCCTGATTCTTTGATTAAGTATGGCTATATTCCAAGCACTGTACTGGGCAGGTCCAGGGGATATAAATACAATGAATGAATAATATTCAGGAGCTTATATTCTAATGGAGGAAACAACAATGATATATGCAACCATATACAAAATTAGCTTGAGGCCTTAAAACTACACTAAAGACTTTTGGGACATCCTACGTAGAATGAATATATAAAAGACAGTTTGAGAGGGAGGGCACCAGTCATTGAGATGACCAGTAAAGGCTACACACTAAAAGTACTTATTTTGAGGTTTGCAAAGTATTTTATATATTTCACATGATATTCACAACAACCTTGTAAGGCAGGTAAAGTTTTGATTTTTTACTTTATAGAATTAAACAATTTGGGCACAAGGGCCATATTCTCAGGACTCTTAAGTGCCCCTGAGATAAGGAGAAAGTCCTTTCTTAGAAGACGAAGAGTGGCCATTTTTATTTTATTTTTTTTTTTAGGTTTTTGCAAGGCAAATGGGGTTAAGTGACTTGCCCAAGGCCACATAGCTAGGTAATTATTAAGTGTCTGAGGCTGGACTTGAACTCAGGCTCCTGACTTCAGGGCCAGTGCTCTATCCACTGTGCCACTTAGCCGCCCCCATTTTTATTCCTTTTTAATAACTTAAACATTTATATGGAGCTTACTATGTGCCAGAGACTATGTTAAATACTTTACAATCATTCCCTCATCTATCTTCACAATAACTCTGGGAGGTAGGTAATATTATTACTCCCATTCACAGATGAGGAAAATGAGACAAATTGGGGTGAAGTGACTTGCCTGGGGTCACATAGCTAGTGCCTGAGGCAGGATATGAACTCAGGTTTTCCTGACCCCACACCCAGTGTTCTAGTCACTTCACCTTTTTACTCAAGGCAAAGATAAAGGTAAGCTCGAAGTGAATTTATGACATTTTCTGTGATCTATCATTTGGGGCTAGCATTGAGGGCATGCAGAGAAATGCCACTAGGTTGCTCCTCCAGCATAGTTCTTGAATTTGGAGTTGGGAACACCTGAGTTTGAATCCTGTCTGGCCACCATTTAAACTTAACTTCTCATGACTTGTTTCCCCATCAAACAGATAAAAGGAGCACCTCTCTCTCTCAGGTCCATGGCAAACACTTTGTAAGTCTAAAAAACACTATAAATGTCAGCAATTCTCATTCTTGTTATTATTGTAGGAGGCAATTCCAAGAGCCCCATGAAGCCACAAGGCAAAGGTATCAGCACATTATGGGCAGGCTCTGGCAATTACTGGCTTTATCTGCAATCCCCTTCCTTTTCTTTGAGGCTTTCTAATATTTTTAACCCATCAAACTATCTCACTCTGTGTCTGTGGGGCAGGATTTGAACTCATATTTTCCTGACTCCAGATCCAGCACTTTCCTCCATGATATTACCTTAGAACTATACTTGGGGAAAAGAAGGGTCTAATTGCCTTTTACTCTACCCTTTTTTTTTTGCAAGGCAAATGGGGTTAAGTGGCTTGCCCAAGGCCACACAGCTAGGTCATTATTAAGTGTCTGAGGCTGCATTTGAACCCAGGTACTCCTGACTCCAGGGCCAGTGCTTTATATCCACTATGCCACCTGGCTGCCCCCTTTTACTATACTTTTAATAAGAATAGGAAATGAAGGATAACAACACACTGAATTTCAAATACTGAGCTCTTTCTTTAAAAACAAACAAAAAACCCACTCACTGTGACCACCCAAGTGTTCAAGAATTTTTTTTTTGCCTACTGAAGAGATTGCAGGACTTTTAAAAAGAATTAAGAAATTAATAAAGACAGCCTCAATGTAGTTTTGGCTCCATTTTGGCCTGCTTCATAATTTCACTACCTTGTCAGAGCAAAAGCTACATAACAAAAATACACATTTTCTTCAAAGTAAAGTCTGGAATTTTTTTAAGTTTTTCCAAGAGAAAACAGTTTTGTTCTTACCAGGTCCCTGTGTTGTTTTTTTCTCTTCTACCCAGTTGTAGTAAGCAGAATAATCTCCATTGTTAGGTAGACTAATCCATGGTCCAGCAATGCTAATGCTTGTATCTCCATTGTGGTCATCACAAACCCATCTCCCAGAGAGGTAAGTAGTCCTCCTGGCCTCTGCAAGCTTGCTCACAGTGCTGGAGGTCATGGCAGTATCACTCTCTGAAGCAAAATCTGCAGGGTCCCTGAAAATTGGGAAAAGCACATGCTGGATAATTAAAATGGAAATAGGTTTTAAATAGCTGCATGTGTATAACTTATTTTATTTTTAGGTTTTTTTTTTGCAAGGCAAATGGGGTTAAGTGGCTTGTCCAAGGGCATACAGCTAGGTGTCTGAGACCAGATTTGAACCCAGGTACTCCTGACTCCAGGGTGCATGTGTATAACTTATATCAAATCATTTGCCATCTTTGTTGAACTCAAAATTTTAAAAAATGAATGTTAAAAATTGTTTTTTACATATACTTGGGGAAAAGAATAAAATATTATTTTGATAAATAAATAAATATTACGTTGGAACATTTAAGCATTTACCAAAAAAAATCACTTTTCAATCTTTGAGTTATAAAGAATTATTTCAAGTTCCATGGTATTTATTTCCTACTGTTTCAACTTTTGGATATGCTATCAAATTTTAGATTCACATAAGTATTTTAAAAAGAGAGAGAAAACATAAGTCTGCTAGTTGAATATTTAGCTACTGGATTTACCTATACTCAAACCTTTTCTGTTGTAGAGTACTATTTTTAAGAAAAGAAAGCATCAAAAATGCTAGAAATCATGAACAAAGTACAACCTAAATTATGCTATACTGCCCAAGTCAACTTATGCTACGAATTTCATGTATAAATTTATGAAGATGTTCAAAATTAGAATTTGAATAATGAAAGATTCCCCTATTAAGATTGGGAAGAAGTTGGGGTTAGTCTTGAAAAAAGGAATTGTTAACAGGAAGAAGTTATAGGTAAAGCAATATACAAGAACTTTTATTTTAAGAGATGCTGAATCTCAATTCTATCCAAAAAGTCAACCTCAGGATGTTCACAGCATGGGAAAATAGGTGTGAGTGGATCATAGAATCCTATATCTATAGCTGGAAAAGGGATCTTAAAACTCAGTTGGATTCAACTTGCTCATTTTGCAGATATGAAGGTAAAGGATAGAGGGAAAAAGTGACTTGCCTTCAGAGATAGAGTTTGGCTTTGAAGTCAAATCTTATCTAAATCCACAACTTCGCCTATATTTTTCTCACGAAACAGATCAAAGTAAAAAAAAAGAGGGAAGGAAGCTGAGAAAACTGGGGAGACATTGTAAATCAGCAGTTAGAAAGAAGCTTTAGAACCTATTAGCAAAAGAGGATTTGATTTCCAAGTCCCTGAGTAGAATGTATTCATAATTGATTGATGCAGGAAGTTATGGACATAGGAGATGATGTGATTAGAAACAAATTTTGTAAAAGGAAAAATATAACCTATGGGGTTCCCTGTAGTTCAAAGCAACACCACTGTTAAATGTGAATTTGTTAAGGTGGAAGCGACCGCAGTTCACTCCCCTTCCTCCAGTTTCCAGTCTACCTGACCCCGGACATTGATAGGTCAAGTTTGCACTACTTCGACACTCATCTTCCACAGGAAATGAAGTGTTGGACTTCAAAGTCATGCACCTAAGGACAGGAAAGACCTGCACATAGCTTGCCTAATTGAGAATACCTGGAGCCAAGTGCTGAACCACTCCCCAAGCACCACCCTTGTCTAACTCACTCCAGAAGTACATTTAAGTCAGAGCATTTAAGTCATTTCTTCTTCACCCTACCTTCAACCCTCCAAGGATAGCACTCTCTCTGTCTTTCTCTCTCCTGCTTGTGCCAAGTGCTCCTATAGTCTAGGCGCGCTGAAGAACCATGGGTCTCTATGCCATGTGACCAGACTAAGCCAGCCCTTATGGCTATCTGTCCTTTCCCTCTTAGTCAGGTCTCCTCACTACTTTTCTTTTCACTTTCTTTTCCCTCAGGCACCTGGCCTGGTCCTCTGCTATTTAACTGTCCTCAAGCTGCTTCTCCTCCAGGAGGAGAAAAGGTTTTAATATGTATAAATCCTACTCCAGGGCTAAAATGTGAATTCTTTCACTTGTGAGAACACTTAAATCTTAATTAACAACACCAATCATCTGGCAACATGATCACCTATGCATTTTGCATAAATTCACATTGAATCTGTTGGAGGAAAATAAAGTGAGACGTGGGCAAAGGAAACTGACATATTTGACTGGAGGTAATGTTTAGGTTATAGATTGCTGCAAGAATGAACAGAACTGGGGCAGTTAGGTGGCGTAGTGGATAAAGCACCAGCCCTGGAGTCAGGAGTACCTGGGTTCAAATCCGGTCTCAGACACTTAATAATTACCTAGCTGTGTGGCCTTGGGCAAGCCACTTAACCCCATTTGCCTTGCAAAAAACCTTAAAAAAAAAAAAAAGAATGAACAGAACTGAGTTGATTTTGAAGCTGAAGTATTATTATGACCCCCCCCAAGTCATCAAGAAAAAAATTAAATGATACTCAGCAAAACTTTAATATTTACATATTCAAGAGTTACAGGAAAAGTCTGGAAATTCCACTTACTAAGGGTGACGTCAACTAAAAATAATACCTGGGAAGCAAAACTTCAGTTAAAAACACTACTAACTAGGGGGCAGCTAGATGGCACAGTGGATAGAGTACCGGCTCTGGAGTCAGGAGTACCTGAGTTCAAATCTGGCCTCAGACACTTAATAAATACCTAGTTGTGTGGCCTTGGGCAAGCCACTTAACCCCACTGCCTTGCAAAAACTAAAAACAAAACAAAACAAAAAAACCCCACTACTAACTGAAACAATTCTTCTTTTAGAATCAGTCACAGGGCCTGGGTTCAATGCCCTGGTGCTGTCACTTGTATGATACTACACAAGTCACCTGAACTCTCTGGGCCTCAATTTTCTCATCTGTAAAGTGTAAGGCATCTGAATAGATAAGTTCTAAGGTCCATTCCAGCTATAAATTTAAAATCCTATGAACAAAGGCAGAAAAGGAAGGAAGGAAGAAGGATTAATCTACCTTATGCCAGTTTTCACTTCTTCAATGGGAAAAATGACAGAGGTGAGTTCTAGAATATGAGAGCGTCGAAGGTCTGCAAGTTGTTCATAGTGACTTCTTAGCTCATCATGCTTCTTTTCCACCAGATCTCCAAGCTTGCGATTGTGCCTCTGGATTTTTTCCTTCTTCTCCTGGTGTCGCTGTGCTCGACAGAACAGCTTCTGATTCTTTTCTTTAGTTTTCAGAAGACCCTCGGAATCTGAAAGAACAATGACATCCAGCAATTATTCTCTAAAAATTAAGGATAAGATAAGCCTCCAAAAATGTTTCAGTCATTTCTTGGGGCTTGTCACCCTCCTCCTCATCTCTATCCTACCAAGTCCCTTATTAAGAACACTGAGCCTTACCTGCTTGATCAATGAATTCTAGGAAGGAGTTTTTAAAAAGGAAGCAATTGTTAAGGGTTTACTTCCTCCACTGTGACTCTCATTTGCTCTCCAATGTCTTTTGCATTGCAGAGCAAAGACTCATGAAACATAATTTCAAGCAAATGGGTAATTTCTTTGAGTTTATAAGGTTTTGCCCAAGTATGGTATTCAAAGTTAGATGACTGTATCCACCTATAAATACCATTAATCAAATAAGCTATATTTCATACATATATGCATGCACACATATATATGTATACAGACACTTACACATATATTTCTCTTATAATGTCCATCACAGCTGAGATGACTGCAGAAGCCTCTCCTTTTCCCTTTCTTCAACAAGTTACAAGATCTACAGAAATGGTGTCAAATTCAAATAGAAAACCAACTTCTGCATATTGACTTAGAAAGTCACAAATTCATATTATCTAATTTGCAATGTAGGGAAAGGGGATTTGTTGCTCCTTAATATCATCTGCTCATTTATATCTTCATTCTTTATCACTGTATCAGACAAGAGTTGCATTTCTACCTTTCTTGCTCTCCCTACTAAGTGTGGCCCCTATTCTTTCATCCCACTAGTTCCTGCCACGCAGAGTTCAGAGGGAGAGATCACAGGATCTTAGATTTAGAGCTATAAAAAAAATCAGAGGTTCTCAAATCCAGAGGCACAGGGAAGTTAGTGACTTGCCCAAGCTAACAGAGTTAGCTAATCAAGACTTTAACTTCAAATCTCGCTATCTCCCAACCATCGTGTTGTCAAGAAGCAGTAACCCAAAATTAAAATTCAGGACACATTTTCTCCTGGAAACATTGTTATACATGATGATTAGGTATTATTATACTCAGAAACTTTATGGGTTCAAAAGGTTGTACTGACCCAATCCAAGAACTTATATTTTATTCAATTAGTCATTTATCCAAAAAACATTTACTGAACACCATTTCCATAAAAAGTAAGTTTTCACTTTTAGACATGACTTAGGAAAGAACCACTGGAACACTAGTGCAATACAACATGTTTTATGACTCATATACACAGTGCTTAAGTTAAAACAAGAGTCTAATAAAATATTTAAGATTTAAATAGCTGGAAGCTGAACCTGAAAGAGCCATCAGCATTACTGGTATAATTTACAGTAAAGTGGAGAGATAGCAAATGTTAAGGAGTACTATTATGAGTGGATTTTGGAGGACTTCCAGTCAAGAAGATGGAGGGAAGACAGGCACAGTTCTAAAGTCTTCTGATCTTTCATCATCTATGACATGAAACAAACCTCTTAACAGAAATCTAATCCACAAAACCCAGAAAAATCTCATTACATTAAGAGGTATAAAAGACCTACGGTAATGGAGGGGAAGAAGGGAGGCGAAGAGGAACACATGAATCTTCTCATCAGACTTGGCTTAAAGTTAACTTACATACAAACTCAGTTAACACACAAAAAAAATCTTACTTTTCAAGTATTAAAAGGGGAAAAGGGGAGGGGGATGGAGAAAGGGAGGGGAAGAAAAGGGGGAAATAACAGAAGGAAGGAAAGGGAAAAGGGAAAGGGGAAAGAAAAGGTGGGTGGATGTAGGACTGCAAACACACCGAAGGGGGTGGTATTCAGAAACAAAATACTGGGGAAAACAGATAAAGGGGGAAGGGGGAAAATACAAACAGAGGGAAGATAGCATTGAGAGCAATAAAGAGTTAGTAATTATAACTTTGAATGTGAATGGGATGAACTCTCCCTTAAAACTTAAGTGAATAGCAGAGGGGGATTAAAAACCAGAATCCTACAATATGCTGCTTATAAGAAACTCATCTGAAGCACAGAGATACATATAGAGTAAAGGTAAAAGGTTGGAGCAAAATATATTTTGCTTCAGCTGGAGTGAAAAAAGCAGGGGTAACAATCCTTATCTCAGACAAAGCAGCTGCAAAAATAGATGCTTTAAAAGAAATAAGGAAGGAAACTATATCCTCCTAAAAGGTACCATAGACAATAAAGTGATTTTCAATACTGAATACATATGCACCCAATGGGACAGAATCCAAATTCTTAGAGGAGAATCTGAAAGAACAACAGAAAGACATAGACAGCAAAACTCTACTAGTGGGAGACTTCAATCTCCTGCTCTTAGATCTAGATAAATCAAATCATAAAATAAATAAGAAAGAAGTTAAGGAGGTAAATAGATTGTTAGAAAAATTAGATATGGCAGGCTTATGGAGGAAATTGAATGGGGACAGAGAGGAATATACCTTTTTCTCTGCAGTACATGGAACTTAAATGACCATATACTAGGACATAAAAACCGAATGATCAACTGCAGAAAGGCAGAAATAGTGAATACATTTTCTCAGATCATAATGCAATAAAAATCATATTCAATACTGGGCCAGGGAATTATAGACCCAGAAATAACTGGAAACTGAATAGCCTCCTTTTAAAGAATGAGTGGATCAAACAACAAATTATAGAATTATTTTATCCTAGATAATGACAATAATGAAACAACATACCAAAATCTATGGGATTCACTCAAAGTGGCTATCAGGGGATATATTATATCGTTAAATGCTTAATTGCTTACATGAATAAATTAAGAGACAGAGGAAATCAATAAACTAAATATGCAACTAAAAAAATTAGAGAAAGAGCAAATTAAAAATCCCCAATTAAATACCAAATTAGAAATTCTAAAAAATTGAAGGACAAATTAATAAGATCAAAAGCAAAAAACTGTTGAATTAATAAATAAAAGCCAAAAAATTGATAAACCTCTGGTCAATTTGATTAAAAAAAAAAGAAGCAAACCAAATTGCCAGTATCATAAATGAAAAAGGTGAACTCACCACCAATGAGGAGGAAATTAAAGTAATAATTTTGAATTATGTTGCCCAACTCTATGCCAATAAATCTGACAATCTAAGTGAAATGGATGAATATTTACAAAAAATAAGTTGCCCAGGTTAAATGAAGAGGAGATTAAATACCTAAACAACCTTATCTCAGAAAAAGAAATTCAACAAGCCATCACTGAACTCCCTAAGAAAAAATCTCCAGGGCCTGATGGATTCATAAGTGAATTCTACCAAACATTTAAGGAACAATTGGTTCCAATTCTATATAAACTCTTTGGAAAAAATAGGGAAAGATGGAACTCTGTCTAACTCTTTCTCTGAAACCAATATGGTGCTGATACCTAAACCAGGAAGAGTCAAAACAGAAAAAGAAAATTATAGACCTATCTCCCTGATGAATATAGATGCAAAAATCTTAAATAAAATCTTAGCGAAACAATTACAAGTTATCACTAGGATGATACATTTTGACCAAGTAGGATTCATCCCAGGAATGCTGGGTTGGTTCAATATTAGTAAAACTGTTAGTATAATCAATGATATCAACAACAAACCTAACAGAAATTATATGATCATTATCAATAGATGCTGAAAAAGCTTTTGACAAAATACAGCACCCATTCCTACTAAAAACACTAGAGAGTATAGGAATAAATGAACTGTTCCTTAGAATAATAAGCAGTATCTATCTGAAACCATCAACAAGCATTATACTCAATGGGGACAGGCTAAAGGCATTCCCAATAAAATCAGGGGTGAAAGAAAGGTACCCATTATCACCACTACTATTCAATATCACATCAGAAATGTTAGCTTCAGCAATTAGAGAAGAAAAAGAAATTGAAGGAATTAAAATAGGGAAGGAAGAGACAAAACTCTCATTCTTTGCAGATGACATGATGGTATACCTAGAGAATCCAAAGAATTCATCCAAAAAACTACTGGAAACAAGTAGCAACTTTAGCAAAGTTGTAGGATATAAAATAAACTCTCAACATTTCTATATATGACTAGCAAGATACAGCAGGATGAGCTAGAAAGAGAAATCCCATTCAAAGTAACCTCAGACAATATAAAATACCTGGCAGTCTATTTGCCAAGGCAGACTCAGAAACTTTTTGAAAACAATTATAGGGGCAGCTAGGTGGCGTAGTGGATAAAGCACCGGCCTTGAGTACCTGGGTTCAAATCCGGTCTCACACAGTTAATAATAACCTAGCTGTGTGGCCTTGGGCAAGCCATTTAACCCCATTTGCCTTGCAAAAATCTAAAAGAAAAAAAGAAAAAAAAAGAAAAAAGAAAACAATTATAAAACACTTCTCACACAAATTAAATCAGATTTAAATAACTGGGCAAACATAAACTGCTCATGGATAGGTCGAGTTAATATAATAAAAATGGCAATTCTACCAAAACTAAACTACCAGTTCAGTGCCCTACCAAATAAAATTCCAAAAAATTACTTTAATGAGTTTTAAAAAAGTTGTAAGTAAGAAGGGGGTGGCTAGATGGCGCAGTGGATAGAGAACCGGCCCTGGAGTCAGGAGTACATGAATTCAAATCTACAGACACTTAATAATTACCTTGGCCTTGGGTAAGGCACTTAACCTCACTGCCTTGCAAAAACCTTAAAAAAAAAAGTTGTAAGTAAATTCATATGGAGAAATTAAAAGTCAAGAATTTCCAGGGATTTAATGAAAAAAAAAATGCAAAAGAAGGGGGATTAGCCCTACCTGATCTAAAATTATATCATAAAGCATCAGTCATCAAAACTGTTTGGTATTGGCTAAAAAATAGAGTGGTGGACCAGTGGAATAGACTAGGTGTAAAAGCAGGAGAGGATTATAGTAATCTGCTATATGATAAACCCAAAGAGTACAGCTACTGGGATAAAAACTCTCTCTTTGATAAAAACTGCTGGGAAAATTGGAAGTTAGTATGGAAGAAACTTAGATTAGACCAACACCTTACACCCTTTACCAAGATAAGATCCAAATGGTTACAGGACATAGACATAAAAAACAATACTATAAGCAAATTAGAAGATCAAGGACTAGTTTAACTGTCAGATCTATGGAAAGGGGAACAGTTTATGACTAAGGAAGAGTTGGAGAACATCACTAAAAACAAACTAGATGATTTCAATTACATTAGATCAAAAAGCTTTTGCATAAATAAAACCACCATAACCAAGTCAAAAGAAATGTAGTCAACTGGGAAACAATCTTACAACTAATGTTTCTGACAAAGGACTCATTTCTAAATACAGAGAACTGAGTCATATTTAAAAAAAAGTCATTCCCCAATTGACAAATGGTCAAAGGATATATGCAAAGGCAATTTACAGATGAGGAGATCAAAGCAATCCATGAAAAACTGCTCTAAATCATTACTTATTAGAGAAATGCAAATTAAAGCTTCTCTGAGGTACCACCTCCCACCTCTCAGACTGGCCAATATGACCAGAAAGGATAATGATCATTGTTGGAAGGGATGTGGGAAATCTGGGACACTATTACACTGTTGGTGGAGCTGTGAACTCATCCAATCTTTCTGGAGAGAAATTTGGAACTATGCCCAAAGGGCAACAAAAATGTGCATACCCTTTGACACACCAATACCACTACTGGGTTCTATACCCTTAAGAGATGATGAAAAAGGGTAAAAACATCACTTGTACAAAAATAGTCATAGCACCCCTGTTTGTGGTGGCAAAGAGTTGGAAATCAAGTAAATGTCCTTCTTGGGGAATGGCTTAGCAAACTGTGGTATATGTATGTCATGGAACACTATTGTTCTATTAGAAACCAGGAGGGACAGGATTTCAGGGAAGCCTGGAGGGATTTGCATGAACTGATGCTGAGTGAGATCAGCAGAACCAGAAAAACACCCAAACAGCAACATGGGGGTGATGATCAACCTTCATGGACTTGCTCATTCTATCAGTGCAACAATCAGGGACAATTTGGGGCTGTCTGCAATGGAGAATATCTGTATCCAGAGGAAAGAATTGTGAAGTTTGAATAAAGACCAAGGACTATTGCCTTAAATTTAGGAAAAAAAACACAACAAAAATCTGATATCTTATTGTCTGATCTTGCTATTTCTTATGCTTTATGTTCCTTCCCTGAGGATATGATTTCTCTCTCATCACATTCAATTTGGATCAGTGTATATACCATGGAAACAATGTAAAGACTGGCAAATTGCCTTCTGTGGGGAGTGGAGGGAGGGAAGTAAGATTAGGGGAAAAACTGTAAAACTCAAAATAAATAAAATCTTTAATAAACAAAACTTATTTTGATAATCTATTTCAATATAACTGACTCCCTCTGGAAAAAACCCCCCAAAACTATGAGTGACAAATGGTCAAAGGATCTGCAGAGACAATTTACATATGAAGAAATCAAAGCGATCCATAGTCATGCAGAAAGTTGCTCTAAATCACTAATTATTAGAGAAATGCAAATTATAGCATCTCTGAGGTACCACTTCACACCTCTCAGACTGGCCAACATGACCAGAAAGGACAATGATCAATGATGGAAGGGAAATCTGGAACACTAATACATTGTTGGTGGAGCTGTGAACTCATCCAATCTTTCTGGAGAGCAATTTGGAATTATACACAAAGGGCAACAAAAATGTGCATACCTTTTAATCCAGTAATACCACTACTGGGTTTATACCCTGAAGAGATATGAAAACAAAACATAACTTGTACAAAAATATTCACAGCAGCCCTGTTTATGGTGGCAAAGAATTGGAAATTGAGTGAATGCCCATCAATTGGGGAATGACTTAAACTGTAGTACCTGGAGGGATCTGCATGAACTGATGCTTAGTGAGATGAGCAGAACCAGAAAAACACTTTACACCCTGACAGCAACATGGGGGGTGATGATCAACCTTAATGGGCTTGGTCGTTTAATCAGTCCAAGAATCAGGGACAATTTGAGGCTATCTGTGATGGAGAATACTATCTATATCCAGAGAAAGAATTGTGGAGTTTGAACAAAGACCAAAGACTATTATTTTTAATTTAAAAAAAAAATTGTTATCTTATTAGGTAATTTTGCTATCTCTTATACTTTATCTTTTTCCCCTTAAGGATATGATTTCTCTTCATCACATTCAACTGAGATCAATTTATACCATGGAAACAATGTAAAGACTAACAGACTTGGGGCAGCTAGGTGGCGCAGTGGATAGAGCACCGACCCTGGAGTCAGGAGTACCTGAGTTCAAATTCAAACTCAGACACTTAATAATCAGCTAGCTATGTGGCCTTGGGCAAGCCATTTAGCCCCACTGTGTTGCAAAAACCTTAAAAAAAAAAAAAAGACTAACAGACTGCCTTCTGTCGGGGGGCGGGGGAGAGGCAAGATTAGGGAAAAAATTGTAAAATTCAAAATAAATAAATTTTAAAATAAATAAAAGAAAAAAGAAAAAGACTTTCATGAACTGATGCTAAATGTAATGAGCAGAATCACATTAACAGCAACATTGTGAAATGATTGAATAAGATGGATGCAGCTCCTCTCAGCAATTCTGAGACCTGCTATGGAAAATGCCATCCACATCTGAAAAATATGTGTGAATAAATAGAGAGTCTGAATACAGAGCAAAGCTTACTATGTTCACTTTTTAAAACTTCTTCATTTTATTTCTTTCTTTATCATGGTTTTTTTCTCCCCTTAGTTCTAATTCTTTTTTCACAACATGACTAATATGGAAATGTTAAACATGGTTGTGCATGTACAACCTATATCAGATTGTTCACTGTCAAGGGGAAATGGGAAGAGAAGGAAAGGTGGTAGAAAAATGAGAAACTCAAAAGCTCACAAAAAGATAAATAGTGAAAACTGTCTTTGCATGTAATTGGACAAACTAAAAATAAAACATTTGTTAAAAAAATGATGTGAGAGATTACATATGGATCCACTGCACCACCTAGCCGCCCCTACTTTATTTTATTTTAAAAATATTTTATTGACATTGATATACTTTTTTCCAATTACATCTTAAGTTTTTCAACATCCATCCACATGCATATACATATATTTAAATTACAAAATTTCCTTCCACCCTCCCTTTCCACCCTTGTTCCCCTCAGTGGCAAACTGTGAATATTGTACACATTTGTGTTTAACTTGTTTATAAATTTGTCATTTTCTGAGAGAGGAATTAGGATAAAGGGAAAAGAAAAAAATCATATGATAGAAAAGAAAAACATAAGAGAAATTTTTAGTCACTTTATTTTGTTTTGTTTTTGCAAGGCAATGGGGTTAAATGACTTGCCCAAAGTCACCCAGCTAGGTAATTACTAAAGGTCTGAGACCAAATTTGAACTCAAGTCCTCCTGACTGCAAAGCTGGTGCTCTATCCACTGAACCACCCAGCTGCCCTTAGGGGAAATTTTTTAAAAAGTGAAGGTAGTGTTTATTTGGATTCTGTAGGGTTTTTCCCTTTGTTTTGCTTTTCTTACTCAGCATTATCCACAGAAGGTCTCCTAGGGTTGCCCTAGCTCTCTGAACTGCTGAGAGGAGATGCATCTATCAAGGTTGTTAATGTGTACAATGTTCTCCTGGTTCTGCTCCCTATACTTTGAATCAGTTCCTGTAATTCATCCTATGCTTTTCTAGAATTCAACCACTCATGATTTCTTATAAAGCAATAGTACTCCTTAATATTCATATACCATAGCTTCAGCCCTTCCCCAATTGATGGGCACCCTCTCAATTTCCAAATTCTTTGCCACTACAAAAAGAGCTGCTATGAATATTTTGGGACATGTGGGACATCTCCCATTTTTTTCTGGATTAGACTTCTTCTGAACATAGGCTTAGTATTGGTATTGCTGGGTCAAAGGGTGTGCTCTTTGGGCATAGTTCCATATTGTTATCCAGAATGGTTAGATAAATCAATGCATTAATGTCCCAATCTTCCCAACCTCTCCAATATTCTGTCATCTTAGCTAGTATGACAGGTATGAGGTAGAACCTAGTAGTTATTTTGCTCTCTAATCAGTGATGATTTGGAGCATTTTTTCATATGATTACATATAGCTTTAATTTCTTCATATTTTTAGAAACGAGACCTTTATCAGAACCCCTAGCTATGAAAATTGTTTCCCAGCTTTTTGTTTTCCTTCTAATCTTGGCTGCATTGATTTTGTTAGTGGAAAACCTTTTTAATTTAATATAGCTGGGGTAGCTAGGTGGTGCATTGAATAGAACATTGACCCTGGAGTCAGGAGGACCTGAGTTCAAATCTGATCTCAGACAGTTAATAATTACCTAGCTGTGTGAAGTCACTTAACACCTTAAAGAAATTAAAAAAAAAACAAACTACCAAGCTATATGACCTTGGGCAAGTTACTTAACCCCATTGCCTTTCAAAAACCAAAAAAGAAAAAAAAAAAGGAAAAAAGAAAGAATAAATTAATATGGTCAAAAACATCCATTTTGAAATTTATAATGGACTCCCATTTCTTGCTTGGTCATAAATTTCTCCTCTTTCCATAGATCTGACAGATGAGTACCTTTTTTTTTTAAAAAGATTTTTCAAGGCAATGGGGTTATGTGGCTTGCCCAGGGCCACACAGCTAGGTAATTATCAAGTGTCTGATTTGAACCCAGGTACTCCTGACTCCAAAGCCGGTGCTCTATTCACTGAGCCACCTAGCCGCCCCAGATGACTACTTCTTGATTCAGTTAATTGGTCTATGGTAATCACTCTTATGTCTAAATTCTGTACCCATTTTGACCTTATTTTGGTATGGGGTGTGATGTAAGTTTATGCCCAATTTTTGTCATACTATTTTCTAGTTTTCCAACAATTTTTATCAAACAGTGAGTTTTTGTACCAAAAACTAATGTCTTTGGGTTTGTCAAACAGTAGATTACTGTAGTCATATCTTGTTTTGAACCTATCTTGATCCACTGATCCATTACTTTTTTTAGAAAGGTTTTATTGATTTTGAGTTTTACAAATTTTCCCCCAATCTTGCTTCCCTGCCTCCACCCCCCACAGAAGGCAGTTTGTTAGTCTTTACATCATTCCCATAGTATTCATTGATCTAAGTTGAATGTAATGAGAGAGAAATCATATCCTTAAGGAAGAAACATATAGTATGAAATATAGGAGAATTACATAATAAGACAATTTATTTTTATATTTATTTTTTTTTTAGTTTTTGCAAGGCAATGGGGTTAAGTGGCTTATCAAGACAATTTCTTTTTAAATTAAAGATACATAGAAAGTCTTTGGTCTTTGTTCAAATTCCACAATTCTTTCTCAGGATACATATGGCATTCTCCATTTCAGATATCCCAAAACTGTGCCTGACTGTTGTCCTGTTTATGAGTAAGTCCATTAAGGTTGATCACCATTCCCATGTTGTTGTTAGGGTATACATATTACTTTACTTCTTAACCAGTATCAGGCAGTTTTGATGTATAGTTTTAGAGCTAAGCCACCTTACTTACATTTTTTTTCAACAATTTCTTTGATATTTTTGACCTTTTGCTGCTCTGTTTGAATTTTGTTATTTTTTTTAGTTTGGTAAAATAGTTATTTGGTAGTTTGATTGGTATGGCAGTGATTAAATAATTTAACTTGGTAGAATTGTCATTTTTATTATATTAGCTTGACCTAACCATGAGCAATTGGCTTTGACATTTATTTTTGCTTCTTTTTAAATTTTTTTTAATCTTACAATTTTCCCCCTAGTCTCACCTCCCTCCCCCCATTCCCCTCAAAAGGCAGTCTGATAGTCTTTACATTGTTTCCATGCTATACATTGATCAAAACTGAATGTGTTGAGAAAGAAATTATATCTTTAAGGGAAAAAAATATAAGAGATAGAAAAATTACATAATAAGATACTGTAAAAAAAATTAATGGTCTTTGGTCTTTGCTTAAACTCCACAATTCTTTTTTGGGATTCAGATGGTATTCTCAATTGCAGATACCCTAAAATTGTCCCTGATGTTGCACTGATAGAATGAGTAAGTCCATAGAGTTGATCATGACCCCAATGCTGCTATTTGGATGTACGATGTTCTTCTGGTTCTGCTCATCTCACTCAGTAGCTTTAAGATATTTTTTAAAAATCCAGCAAGAGGAAATAATAATGATGGAAGAGGGAAGAGGCTCAGGGCTCACTATCTAGATAATTATCAGAGTTCTCTCTCTTTTTCAAAAACAGAGCAGCTAAAAAATTCTTGACTTGCTGATATTTTTATTCATTAAAAGGGGAAGGAAGTAAAAAGAAGGAACAGTAAATCTAAACCTAATTGTGGCAAAAAAAAAAAAGGAGAAACTAGTTGCAAAAGTAGAAATAGGGGAGGCTAGGTGGTGCAGTGAATAGAGCACTGGCCCTGGAGTCAGGAGTACCTGAATTCAAATCTGGCCTCAGACACTTAATAGTTGCTTAGCTTGTGGGAACTTGGCCAAGTCACTTAACCCCACTGCCTTGCAAAAAACAACAAAAACCCCACAAAAGTAGAAATAATGAGAGTCTTAGAAAGAGGTAATTTAGATTTTTGTGAAAGACAAAAAAAGAAATTCCAAGTACAATCTGATATGCACCCTAAGTTCTTGGAGAATAGATTGCAGTGAGTTCACAAAAAGGATAAATAGAATCCCTAGGCCTAAATTTTAGATAGGGAAGTTTAGTGCTAAAAAAGATGAGCAGATCTCAAGAATGAAATTCTGATGGAATGAACAATTCTGAATCAGAAAGGAAGGTGCTAGTCAAAGAGATGGACAGAAATACATGAGAAACTCATTGACCAACAGATTTTCAAAGTACAAAATAGATGATGGAAAAAGGGTGGTTGGGGCGGCTAGGTGGCATAGTGGATAAAGCACTGGCGGAGTCAAGAGTACCTGGGTTCAAATCTGGTCTCAGACACTTAATAATTACCTAGCTGTGTGGCCTTGGGCAAGCCACAACCCCATTTGCCTTGCAAAAACCTAAAATAATAATAATAATAAAAGAAAAAGAAAAGAAAAAGGGTGGTTACTAGGACTGAACATAAAATCATGGAAGCTTTCTGTAAAGACTGTCAAGAGCATTATGGATCAGAAGAATGACCCGAGCCTTGCAATGAAAAGTGAAGGTCAGTCAAAATGGACTTTGGGGAGAAGAAAAAGAGCTGCTGTAATATGCACAATCAAGTAAAACAAATTACTGTACTAATTATTTCCAAAGACATAACCTTTCTGTCAATAGAGATAGCACACTTAATTAGACTTTTGGAATTGTAGTTGGTCATGGCACTGATAAGAGCTTTCAAGTTTTTCTTTATAATTGTTCTCATTCTGCTCATTTCATTCTGCAGGTTTCTTTGAACCATTCATTTTGTCATTCTTTTTTTTTGTTTTGTTTTTTTGCAAGGCAATGGGGTTATGTGATTTGCCCAAGACCACACAGCTGGTAATTATTAAGTGTCTGAGGCCAGATTTGAACTCAGGTACTCCTGACTCCAGGGTCAGTGCTCTGTCCACTGCGCCACCTAGCCATCCCTAATTTTGTCATTCTTAAGAGATAATAATTTTCCATTCAGATATACTAATTTGTTTAGCAATTCCCCAATAGAAGGATACTCTTTTAGTTTCCAGTTCTTTGCTATTACAAAGAGAATTGTTATAAATTATTTTTGTATGTACTTGTGTTTATCTATATATCATAGAGACACACACACACACACACACACACACACACACACACACACACAAATCTTGACTATGCCTATTTGTTACAAGGACTTTATTTTCCTCCCAAAGGAGTTAGGTAGAAGGAGGAGAGGAACAGACAGAGAGGACAGAAGGAAGGATGGGAGAAAGAAAAAAGGATCCCAGAATTTTCTTTTTTAAAATGCAGAGGAGGGAACAGAAGAAAGGCCCAAGAAAAGGATAAAAATTATAAGAAAACTAGGAGTTGAATTTTTCTACAAATAAGAAAATTAAGAGAAAAATATAAGACCAAAAGTTATTTTTCAATAAAGAGGTGTTCAAAGGATATGAAAAAGACAGTTCTTAGAAGAACTGTAAGCTCAACTATATGAAAGGATGCTTCAAAATGTTAATAACAAAAATATGCAAATTAAACAAGACTGAGGATTCACTTCACACTTCTGGAATTGGCAAAGATGATAAAAGATGGCAATAGTCAATGTTGCAGTGTATATGAGAAGATAGGCATATAGATGCATTGTTAGTGGAGCATGAATCTGTACAGTCATTTCAGAAAGCAATTTAGAATTATGCAAATAAAGTCACTAAAAGAGTAATACTTTTTTGACTGGAGTTATATCTCAAAGATGCCACTGATAAGAAAGTTTCCATATTCACCAAATACAAAGTTAATTTTTCAAAGGAATAAGCAGATGAAAAGAGATGAGAAAACATATACCTATCCCACCCCCTTCCCAAAAGCTTCTAGATAGAGTTCTAGGCCTGAAGTCAGGAAGACCTGAGTTCAAATCAGAATTTAGACACTACTAGCTAGTGACCCTGGGCAAGTCACTGAACCCATTTGTCTTAGTTTACTCATCTCTCTCTCAGGTTTTTTGTGAGGATTAGATAAGATGACATTTGCAAAGAGTTGTAGAGTGCCTGAAAGTGCTCTAAAAATGTTGCTATTATCATAATCATCATCAAATGCATTTTTTGATGTGTTGAATAGTTTTGGTGATTTTTTCTTTTTTATTTATTCCCCCTCCCCCAAAATCTGGGAAATATTTTGATAGTTAAAAAAAGACACTAGTAAAAATTTATTTTAAAAAGAAAAGGAAAAAATAAAAAGGAAGCAGTAATATAAATCTGTAGTTTTATGTGTAATTTTCCTCTTCTACTATAATCTCTCTCTCTCTCTCTCTCTCTCTCTCTCTCTCTCTATATATATATATATATATATGTGAAAATGCCCATTTAATTTGATGTTTATTAAGTTAAGAATTTTAAAAATTGGGGAAAAAACATTGAGAACAAGAGTTAAATAAGGTCATTCAAGGGAAAATACTGCCATCTGGTGTATTATGATACCTGATGACAGAGAAAAGATATAACTATTCAACTTTATTTTGTTTCTTTTTTTTTTTTCTGCCGAGGAGAATGACCTGCAGACAGAAAAGAGGCAACAAATACAGTTCAACAGGAAATGGAAAGCTAGATAAACCATATCTCAGGACACTAAGGAAACCAAATATATGGCTCAGTGAGTTATAAATTTTCATAGGGAAGGGGCAGTAAGGTGTCCTAGTAGACAGAGCACCAGCCCAGAGTTAGGAGAACTTGAGTTCAAATTCAGATTCAGACACTTAATAATTACCTATCTGCGTGACTTTAGGTAAGTCACTTAATTCCACTGCCTTGCAAAAACCAAAATTTTTTTTTTCATAAGAAACAGAAGTCCTACTGAACACAACAAAAGACAAAGACTGAACCAATATTAGAAAAAAAGAAGCAGAAGACAGACCCTGCCCTCAGAGCTAACATTCTAAGGGAGGAAATGATTTAGAAACAAATCTGTACAAGAGAAGGAAAAAGATTGGGAAAGGCTTCCTGTAGAAGGTGGGATGTTAGCTGAGAGAGACTGAGAGCCAAGAGGTGGAGAGGTGGAGAAGCAGCCAGAGAAAAGACCCTAGCAATTGGGGTGGAAGCCTTGAATGAGGAGAGGTAAACAAACAGGTTTTTCATAAATGCAAGCATGTAGTTAGGGGAGCATTTGGACTTAGGATACTTGAGGAAACTTCGGGCTGAATACAAGGATCAAGGATGTGACTGGGGTGGGTGGAGCAGTGAACTTAGGATGAAAACATGTCGGTCACAGGATACACAGAGCTTGTTCAAAACAAATTTTTCCAAAACGAAAATCTTGGGAGCTCAATGAACTCATGGTAGAAAAGGTTGGGGTATCCAACTCAGAACAGAGAGAACTGGGGCATCATCAGGGGTACATATCCAAATTGTGAAATACTAAAGATTTCAAGAGGAAAAACTTTGGTAAAGCCTAAAATACAAGAAGATAAATCAAACTAAAGAAAGATGAGTAGGAAATTCTCAAAGAGAATACAAAAGGGGAGGCTAGGTGGCGTAGTGGATAAACGTAGTGGATAAAGCACCGGCCCTGGAGTCAGGAGTACCTGGGTTCAAATTCAGTCTCAAACACTTAATAATCACCTAGCTGTGTGGCCTTGGGCAAGCCACTCAACCCTGTTTGCCTTGCAAAAACCTTTAAAAAAAATGAATACAAAAGTCTCATCAATAATTTAAGATAAAGAAAGTAACAATGCTTGACGGATCTTCTATATTTCCGAGAGATCAAGGAATATCAATAAAAAATTCCAGAATGGTAAAAGGTCTTAGGGATGTGTATGTAACCTAGAGAAGATTTGAACATGGACATGATAATTGTTTTTAAGAATCTGAATCAATGTGAAGGGGAGAAAAAGAACAGATTTGTATTGGCAGCAGGAAAGCAGACCTAAGAAAAAAGAGGGAATTTTAGAAAGGTAGATTTAGGGTCAAGGTTAAGGAAAAACCCAAAAATTTCATGGACAAATTCAAAAAGTGGGGGCAGTGGGCCCTGCTCAATAATAATTTGGTAGATTCCTATTCATATACAGATTAGACTTTGAGGTTTCATTTATGTTCAATTGGATTCTATGAACTCCTCCAGCAAGTTTTAAAGAAAAATAAAGGAGGAAAGAAAACAAATAAAGAGAAGAAAACAGACTTCAATAAGCACTGAGCATATCAGCTCTTTATATGGAGGTAAAAAACATGTTTTATCCTGAATACTTTGGGATTGTGACAGCTCTGAGATGGGGAGCTAGGTAATACAGTATACAGAGTGTTGGGTCTGGGGTCAGGAAGACACATATTTCTGAGTTCAAATCTGACCTCAGACATTTACTAGCTGTGTGGCCTTGGGCAAGCCACTTAACCCTGATTGCCTCAGTTTTCTTATCTGTAAAATGAGGAGAAGAAAAAGGCAAACCACTCTAGTATCTTTGCCAAGAAAACCCCAAATAGAGTCACAAAGAGTAAGACATGACTGAAACAAGTTCCTTCACTGTAGCAGATCAGTACCTTATCTAATTCATAGTCTTAAGAGTTCCATAAATGCTATCAAATTAATGGTCAAATAATAAGAATCAGAGGAATTCTCAACTATTCTCAACTCAACAAGAATCAGAAGGATTTTCAACTCAATCTCAAACTAACTAGTAAAACTCCTTGAACCTGAAGGAGATTTAAAAAATACACACTGAATGAAAATCACTTCTATTTTGGGATCACTGAATTCTCATTTTTAGTTCAATTCAGATTTCTGTTGCCTTGAACGTAAGTCAGAACTTGATGGAAGATGTTTCAACTGAATTACTTTTATACTTCCTTTTGGATTTGTCAACAACATTCTTATTCAAGTTACATAACTCCAAATGTTGTGATTTTCTGTTCTTATTTTATTCTTTTGCTTTTTTTTTGTTTTGTTGTTTTTGATTTTAGGTTTTTTTTTTACAAGGCAAATGGGGTTAAGTGACTTGCCCAAGGCCACACAGCTAAGTGATTATTACATGTCTGAGACTGGATTTGAACCCAGGTACTCCTGACTCCAGGGCCGGTGCTTTATCCACTGTGCCACCTAGCTGCCCCCTACTCTTTTGCTTTTTAAGCTATTTAGTTTATTCTTATGATCTTAACTTTGCCCAATTTTAAAATTCATTGTCCTTTGTCATCTTTCTGATAACTACCTTGATTTCTTTTTATAACAACACAGCAGCTATCCTAATATCATATGAACTACCTTCATAACTGATTATGTACAATTTGAACATTGGTAGTAATTAAATTCTTTCTTCTTTTTCAACATGGTTATTCAATCTTATTAACGATGTTTTTTCCCTTTTTTTCCATATACCAAATGATAAATACCTTTGACCTATCCAATACTCAGAGAAGTGATAAAGAGCCAATCTTACATTTGGGTTTAAATGCTAAAAATTTCCAAATTCCTTGACACGTGGTGTCAAAGTGTCCAAGGGATTCTGGGCAAGTTACTTAATCTTGGTATTACAGGCAACTTTCTAGGATTAGGTTGTGGAATATGTGCCATTTTGCATGACGCCCATGAAGTATAGATATAAAATTGAGGAGGATCACACTGGGGTGACCGGTCTGCCAAGCACAGTACTCTTTTAAGATACTTGAAATTTCCCTGTAAACCTTACATTATGACCTACTTTATAAAAACATTTCATGGGGGCCAGCTAGGTGATGCAGTGGATAGAGTACCAGTCCTGGAGTCAAGAGGACCCGAGTTCAAATCCAACCTCAGACACTTAACTGTCTAGCTGTGTGACCTTGGGCAAGTCACTTAATCCTACTGCCTTAAATTAAAAAAAAAAGCACACCAAAACATTTCACACTTGGGAGGTACTTGAGAGATTATCTAATTCAATTTGTACCTGAAAGAAATCTTGCCTACAAGGACCCTAACAAGTGATTATCCAAGATCAACCTCAATGGACAATTCCCATGTTATGCGGAACCAGATGCTGAGTCTTAAATAACAATCTAAAGGTCTACAGAAATCCAAGGACAATAAAATTATGGTAAAAGAGAACTACTGCAACTGTTGCAAACTGATTATGAGCAAGGGCCATGACTCTTTGCCACCCGACAGAACTACTACCAACTAGACAAAACTTGATGCCAAAGGAATAAAGAACATAACTGCAAAATCATTTTTAAATCCAGAAAAGCAACACATCATTAGATAATCTTCTATTTTTATTTTTATGTTGTTATATTGCCATTGCAACTTACATTAAAATTTCCAATCAAACACTTTACCAAAAAAACAAAAACCCAAGAAATAAATATATGTCACTTGAATTTGTTCCTTTCAAGTCAATTTTGATGTAATTACTGGGATCAAAATGTTATTTCTTTTCATTTCTTAATTTTACATATCACTTTTGAGGGATATAAGAACATTTCTAATCAGGTATGAATTAGACTAGATGGCTTTTAAGCTTCTTTTCAATTCAACTCATTGCCATTATGATCACATCAACTAAAATATCCAAAATATCCACTTTAGCAATAAAGGAAGGAGAAAATACCACTTGAATTTGTTTCTTAATATAAAGTCAATTGTGATATAATTATCAGTCAAAATTCTTACTTCTTGTCATTTCTTCATTTCCTTTACATATTGTTTGTTTCAGTTGTTCAATTCTCAACTTACAGGACATTATTTTCCATCTCTGAAAGAATAACACACAATAAATATCTGAGAAGTTCAAATTTGACAGAGAATACATGTCATATGACCAAAAATCTCTTTAACTTGGAAATGTTTCTTTCTTTCTTTCTTTCTTTTTTTTTTTAGGTTTTTGCAAGGCAAATGGGGTCAAGTGGCTTGCCCAAGGCCACACAGCTAGGTAATTATTAAGTGTCTGAGACTGGATTTGAACCCAGGTACTCCTGACTCCAGGGCCAGTACTTTATCCACTATGCCACCTAGCCACCCCATTAAACAAGTGGATTAAATATAACTTTCCTACAATGAAACTCTCTCCAAATGGAACAAGTCTAAGCTATTTCTGGGAAGTGTTAAAATTTTCCAGCTACTCTATTACAGTCAAATAAACTTTACTGCACCTGAGTTGCCACCTTCTGAATTAAAAAGCCAGACATGAATAATCATAGATCCATTAAAATATTCTTAAAAGACAGCTCTACACTAAAAACAATCAACAAGTATTTTATACTTAGAAAAATAATTTTGGGATAGTAATGAGAAATAGCAAAAATTTAAATATTTGCAAAATGCAATTTTACATTTTTTTTAAAAAAAACTTTTGGTTACAAGGAATTATAGTAAAAAAGGTCCAGAATGTAATTAAATTGTCTAATTCTCTCTGTTAAGAATGGAAAAAACACTTTTTCAACTGAAGGTAGAAAAATATTTGAAAAGTAGCTCAAAATAAACACTCAGGAAGAAAAATTGTGATAAACTCTATTCCAGAAGCAATACTAAAGTTTTTTGTGAATGTTTTACTTTTTACTAAATATTCAAATATATAAGAAAAAAATTTAGTGATAAACAAAGTTGACTTCCTTGTAGAAAATATGAATATTTTAAAAAGAAAAAATCTTGAAATATGAACCTCGAATTTAAAGAATCAAAAATTAAATAAAATTTCAAAATTGTTTTTAATAAAATAAAATTCTTTTTAAATTTCCAAAACTCACCAACTGATCTGTTATCCACTTTCCTTCCATAATGGCCTTAAGCACACTATAAAGGAGAAAAACAAATATTAAAATCAACTATGAAAAATTATTTCACCAATACAAAGAAGATGCTTTGAAAGAATAACAATTTTTTCATATGGCTCATTTCCATCCCCCCCCCCTCCCCAAGTGGAGATGAGAACATTAAACAGATTCAGACCTTCATCTCCTGGATCAATGTCTTCTACAAATTCTTTGCAGTCCTCAGCTCTTCCCCAACTTTCTCTTATTATACGTTCGTGTTCTTTCTCTCTCTCTCTCTGTCTCTGTTCCTCATATGTAAACATTTAAATAACCCTCTATACTAATACTCTTTGACCTGCTATGTACCCTTTCTTCCATTAATTTACTGAGCAGTTTATGTATGTAAGGCAATGTGTCAGATTTTCAGGGAGATGTCATAAATAGGTTTAAAAGATCACAATCATCTTCAAAGAAGATTACAATCCAGTTGAGAACAGGAGGCATAAAGAAATGAAAAGCTAATCAGTTAACAAGTATTATAGATGTCATAACAATATGAAATTATTAATAATTTATAATAATAAACACATTAATAAATAGTATAAATAATATAATAATATAAACTAACACATAAATTGGCATAAAAGATAAAAAAATCAGATTTTTTCAAATTAATTACTCTGGGATGCTATATTCATATTCTAGAGATGGCATCATCATTCAAAACATTTTTACTCCTTTTTTGTAATTTCCTTGAGAATATCTTCAGCAAGCATAATCTCTGCAATATAAGGAATAGTGACAAACTGTGATATTTGAAGACTGGTTTAATTTTGCAGCCAAAAGTCATCACAAGCCAAATCTAGTAAAGAAGACAAGTGATAATACAATATGGTATCAAAACAATCAGCACTTCCTCATGAAGGAAATATCAGGATCATAAATGATCTACAATTTCCTGAAATGAGTGTGTTAGAGACTGCAATAGCTTTCTGAAATTAGAAAAAGGAAGATATCATTGGACTGGAATAGTCTAGGAATGTACCATTAAGAAAGAAACACTCAACTTGATCCTTGAAGAATGGATAGGCTTTGGACAGGTAAAGGATGATAGGGGAAAAACAAGCAAAGTTACAAAGATGAATAAACTGAACTATTGCTTGAAGAGTCAGAAATTCTTAATTTTTTTTTGTGTCATGGATCCCTGGTGAAGACTATGGGGCTCTTCTTAAAACAATGCTTTTAATGCATGAAATAAAATTTTGTTGTTCAGCCCTTTCAACTGTGTCCAATTCCATGTGAACACATTAGGGATTTCTTGGCAAAGATACTGCAATGGGGGGGGGGGGGAAGAGCCAAGATGGCGACAAGAAGGCATCGTGTCTTAGGCTCTCTCTCATAAAACTTAAATTAAGGACTCTAACTAAATTTTCGAGAGACAGAACCCACAGAGGGATCCAGTGAGGCAGTTCGCCTACTCAAGGTAACCTGGAAAAGAGCAGAAAGGCTCTGCTCCCCGGTTGGAGGGGTGGCCTGCCAGAGCAAAGAACTTCAGCCTCCCGGAGGCAGCCCCAGGGCGCTGGGAGCCCTGGGTCACAGCAGCGGGGGAGTTTCCTGAGCTATGCCCCGGGGAGCACTGGGCACAACTTAGGGGAAGGGGGGGATCCTCTGCCAGAGTGAGCATGTGAAGCCCAGCCCTCAGGGCGCACAGCAAGCAGCAGCTTGGCCAAGGCAGTCCAGATCCAGAAACCAGAAGCAGGTGGAACCGGTAAGCAGGAGCCCCCAGGGCATGAGCCCATTGAGCTGAGGGAGGGGAGTGAAGAGAGACTGCAGAGCTCTGTCCTCTGCCTCTGGAACAGGACTCTGGGGCTCTGACCACATTCAGCTCCATGGCAGAGGGGGGCGCTTATGGTCATTCACAGACCAGGAGGGAGGACAGAGCCTCACACACTGAGACCCTTGTGGGAGTGTCCCAAAAGATCAGGAAGCACCCCCAAAAACTGGCTTAGGGTGGGAAAATGAGCAAGCAGAGGAAACAAGAGGAAGACTATTGAGAAATATTTTGCATATGAGCCTAAGAAGGATCAAAACACTCAGGCTGAAGATGAGGAAGCACAAGCTCCTGCATCTTAAAGACACCAAGAAAAACAGAAATTGGGCTCAGGCTATGACAGAGCTCAAAAAAGACTTTGAAAATCAAATGAGGGAGTTAGAAGAAAAACTTGGAAAAGGAATGATAGAGATGCAGGAAAAACATGAAAATGAAGTCAGCAGCTCAGTCAAGGAAATCCAAAAAAAATGCTGAAGAAAACAGCATGCTAAAAACCAGCTTTAGGTCAAATGGATAAAATAGTTCAAAAAGTTACTGAGGAGAAGAATGCTTTAAAAAGCAGAATTGGCCAGATAAGAAAGCTCTCTGAGGAAAACAAATCCTTCAGATAAAGAATAGAACTCAGGGAGATTGCTAAATTTACAAGAAATCAGGACTCAATACTTCAAAACCAAAATAATGAAAAATTAGAAGAATATGTGAAACATATCATTGAAAAAACAACTGATATGGAAAACAGACTTAGGAAAGATAATTTAAAAATTATTGGAATACCTGAAAGTCATGATCAGGAAAAGAGCCTTGACATCATTTTCAGAGAATTACTACAGGAAAATTGCCCTGATTGCCCTAGAAGCAGAGGGCAAAATAGAAATGGAGAGAATCCACCGATCCCCCCGAGAAAGAGATTCCAAAAAACCAACCCCTAAGAATATTATAGCCAAGTTCCAGAACTCCCAAGTCAAAGAGAAAATATTACAAGCAGCCAGAAGGACACAGTTCAAATATCATCTAGCTGCAGTCAGGATCACACAGGACTTAGCAGAAGCTACATTGGAAGCTCGTAGGGCTTGGAATATAATATACCGGAAGGCAAAAGAGCTTAGAATGCAGCCAAGAATGAACTACCCAGCAAGGCTGAATGTCCTCTTCCAGGGAAAAAGATGGGACTTTCAAATGTTCCTGTTGGAATGGCCAGAGCTGAACAGAAGGTTTGATCTTCAGATACAGGACTCAGGTGAAGCATAGAGATTGGAGGAGAAGGGGAAAATATGAGGGACTTAATGATGATGAACTGCATGTATTCCTGTATAGAAAAATGACACTGATAATACTCATATGAACCTTCTCAGTTAAAAGAGCAGGTAGAGTGGAGCTTTTATAGTTGAAGCACTGGAGAAAGCTGAATTTGAAGATAAAATATGGTGTAAAAATGGAGTCAATAGATAAAAGAGAAATGTAATGGGAGAAAGAAAAAGGAGAGGGTGAATAGGCCAAGATATTTCATATAACAAAATTTTTCTTTATTACAATGAGCTATTACAATGATATGGAAGGGGGGAGGCAAGGGGGAATGAGGGAACCTTTGCTCTCATTAGAGGTGACTAGGAGAGGAAACAGCAAATATACTCAATGGGGTATAGACATCTGGAGTAAGGAGCGGGAAGCAGGGGGAAGGGGTGGGGATGTGAATAAAGGAGGACAGGATGGACCATGGGGGGAGAGTGGTCAGATATAACACATTTTCTTTTTTACTGCTTGCAAGAGGCTGGGATTGGAAGGCCTGTCCAGGACCATAGGGCCAGGTGGATGCTGAGCCTAAGGGGTGGTATGGGGTCTCAGGGCTTCTTGGCCCCAGGACCAGGGATCTGTCTGCTGCGCCACTCAGCGACCCTACAGCAGAGTCAGAGTGAAAGGAGAGAGAAAATACAGTACGTGGTAGTGAAGAAATATGAAAGGAGGGAGTTGCAATCAGCAATGGCAACGTTGGAAAAATATGGAAGCAACTTTTGCGATGGACTTACCATAAAGAATGCGATCCACCCATGACAGAGTTGTTGGTGTTGGAACAAAGACTGAAGCACATTTTTTATTATCATCATTTGGGGTAGGGTGCTGAGCAAATGGGGCCAATGCTCTGTCTGCCACCCCTACTATGATTACTATTTTATTTTATTTTGGGTCTTTTTTTTCCTTCTTTTTGGTTTTTGCAGCGCAGTGGGGATCGGGTGGCTTGCATGTCACACGGCTGGGTGATTGTTGGGTCTACGGGGCTGGATGTGGGCTCAGGTCCTTCTGGCTCCGGGGCTGGTGCTTTGTCCATTGTGCCACCTGGCCATACCTATTATTATTACTATTATTATTTTTTTTAATTTTAATTTTTTTCTCTCCCCTTTACTTTATTGCCCAAGCAAGTCTATATTCATGGGGAGGAGGGCTGTTTTGTTTACTCTTAAACAAGAATATTTTATTAATGTAAAAAAAACCATTTTTACAAAATGAGAATAAAAAAATTAAAAACTCATTGAGTAAAAGATTATTTTTAATGTTTTCTTTCGCAACATGACTACTATAAAAATGTTTTGTATGACTAAAGAAAAATTTTCAAAGTAATTCAGAAAAAGAAAGAAAGAAAGAAAGAAAGAAAGAAAGAAAGAAAGAAAGAAAGAAAGAAAGAAAGAAAGAAAAGGTGAGCAGGATGCTTTCAGGAAAACCTGAAAAGATTTGTAGGAGCTGATGCAAAGTGAGCAGAACTAGACTTTATACAATAACCAGGATACTGTAAAGAAAATAAACTATGAAAGACTTGGCTCCTCTGATCAATACAATGAATCATACTGACATTGATGACTCTGAATGCAGATTGAAGCATATTTTTTTCACTTTTAAATTTAAGTCTTCCTGATCTAGGCACGATGAACCTAAAGGTCCCATAAAATAAAACGTATAGGATTATAATGGAAACCATTCATCTTGAAATAGTTATAAAAGTATTATTGAAAATAAGATCAGAACCCCAAAGTTAAGAACTTTTTAGTAGACTGATTTAACTGAAGAAAAGGCTTCATGTATGAAATTAGTATGAGAAAATACTATAAAAATAGTTTAGAATGATTAATTTCAATAAGAGATGCTCTAACTACCATTAGCTTTTGTTTAACCACCTCCAAATCATTTTGAGACCTGTTACTAAATGTTTACCATTCTTTCTACCAGTTAGATATGATTCCAAAATTTCCTAGATGTCCTATCTTTCTCCTAGTTCATGTCTTTAGAGAGTACCATATTTTGACCCCTTTTCCCAACTTTGAAAAAGCATATTCAAAAGACATATTTGCATATCATGTAACATATATAGACAAGACCATGATATTAATGTGGCAAATGAATATTCTGAACATAAACAACTTACTCTTTTCGGAATTCATCCTGCTTGCTTTTAAGATGGCTTAATCTCTCTTTCTTGTCTACAAACCTGTGAGAAACAAAAAAACAATTGTTTTAGTTTATATAAAAGTTTAATAAGAAAGGTGAATTTGTTAAGAGCTGATAATCAGGGGCGGTCAGGTGGCACAGTGGATAGAGTATCGGCCCTGGAGTCAGGACCTGAGTTCAAATGTGACCTCAGACACTTAATTACCTAGCTGAGTGACCTTGAGCAAATCACTTAATCCCATTGCCTTGCAAAAAACCCCCCAAAATCCCCAAACAAAAAAAGAATAAAACAACAAAAGTTGATAATCAGTTGTCTTAGAAAAATCTGTTTATTAAAAGTAACTAAATTTTTAATAGTATGATCCACAAAACACTACTATATCTCACATTTAGTTTTATAAGGGTTTAATTTTCCATTAAAAAAAAGATTTAAGTTCAAATAAACTTTTAAATTCAATTCCTTTCTATAGTAGGCACACCAAATAAGAAGGGTAATCTAGATTGAAGAAAGGATTCCATTTTATGTTTTCAAGTCACATAAGTCAGCCAAAAAAATATTTTTTACATAATTAAGCTTAATAATCAATAATAATCATTCACACTTATGTACTGTTTTAATTATAAGTATTTGCAAAGCATTTGATATTTGATCTCATATGTTCCTGATGCACCAGTCTAAAAAGAGGCAATGCTAAATTGAAGCTACATTTTTAAACTAAGTTCTTTTAGAAAAGAGTATCATATACAATGTTTACTAGACTGTTCACTCCTGAGTGGAAGGGAGTGAGAAGGGAGGATGGAAGAAAACTGTATAACTTAAAAATATGCAAGTGGATGAATGTTGAAAAAATTTCATAATATGTAATTAGAAAAATAAATATCAATCCAAAAAAAAGAGAAAAAATGTCAGAGGTCATTAGTTAATCATTGAACAGGATGTATTTAAGCATTTTATAAAAGTCAGATTTTTAGGAGGAAATTTAGGAGGAAATTTCATGGCACACAATGAACCCTGGTAAATATCCTTTCCCTAGAAAACTATGCCTTAAAAATTTCAAAGCACCACATAAATAAATAAATAAATGAATGAATGAATGAATGAATAAATGTATGTATGTATGTATGTATGTATGTATGTATGTGTCTGTTCTATCAGCCTTAGGGCACCTAAACTGTTATCTAGTAAAGGCATAAACAAGATATTATACATGATAAGTTTAGAAGATAAGACATCTTGAATGATTCAAAATTCATTCTGAACTCTATGATTCTATGATTCAATTTGTGGCCAACATGATATAAAATCTCAGTGGTTGAAATCTAAAATAAAAGCACTTTGTTCCCAGCTCTCCAAGATCTTAAAATATATTACGTTAAAAATAATGATATTAAAAAATAGTCTGAGGGGCGGCTAGGTGGCCCAGTGGATAAAGCACCGGCCTTGGAGTCAGGAGTACCTGGGTTCAAATCCGACCTCAGACACTTAATAATTACCTAGCCGTGTGGCCCTGGGCAAGCCACTTAAACCCACTGCCTTGAAAAATCTTAAAAAAAAAAAAAGAAGTCAGGAAAAAAGACTTGTGATACACACAAGAACTAGAGAGGATAATTACCAAGTAACTAGGATTGGATCCAGTTAATAATAATAATAATAATACCATTATGATAATTTCAATAATTTCTGTAATTGTATACAAGATAATATGAGGAGAGAATCAACCTATAAACCAAGAAGATAAGTCTTTTGGCCCTGGTATGTCACTTATCCTCACTGTAGGCTACTCTCACAAGGGAATTTCTTTATCCAATAGTTTTCTATATTAATGAATTCCTGTCCTCGTTTGTATACAATCTAACTAGTGACAGGCCTGGAGTCAGGGAGAGTCATCTCTGTAAGTTCAAATCTGATCTCAGATACTTAGTAGCTATATGACCCTGTCCAAGTCATTTAACTCAGTTTCCTCAACTGTAAAAGGAGCTGCAAACCACCCCAGTATTTTTCCTAAGAAAACCCCAAATAAGGTCATGAAGAATGGAACACAACTAAATAAAGTCTTTTGGAAACAGGAACTAAGGAAAACAACATTATTTAAGAAAATTTTTTTGGCATTTCCATAACATTAAAATGTTATTTTCTTCAATGTGTTTTTTTATATCTCCTTGACCAAGCTGCTGACTTAATTTTTATGATTTTCCTGCATCGTTCTCATTTCTCTTCCAATTTTTCCTCTACCTCCCTTATTTGATATTCACAATCTTTTGAGTTCTCCCATAGTCTAAGATCAATTCATAATTTTCTTGGAGGCTTTGGATATAGAAGCTTTTAACTTTGTCATCTTATAAGTGTGTATTTTAATCCTCCATGAGACCAAAGTAATTGTCCATGGTCAGATTTTTTTCTTCCATTGTTTGCTCATTTCCCTAGCCTATAACCCGATTTTAGCTCCTTGTTCAGGTGAGGCTCTGCTTCCAAGGTAGAGGGCACACTGTCCCCAGTTTTTATGGTTTTTACAACCATTTTCAGGGAGTTTACTGGAGTAGAGAAAAGTGACATGATCAGACCTGTACTTTAGGAACATCATTTTGGTGGCTGAATGAAGGATGGAATATAAAGGAGAGAGACCTGAGGCAGATGTCTGAGATGAAGGGGGATTGGCACCCCAACCCTGGTACAGGGATATATTAAATACTTGATAATATAATGAACATATTATTTAATTCACGGAGGTACTTTTTCCACTAGTACAAACTACACCAATCACACCCCTTCTCAGTCTGTATAACTCTTGTTCAAGTTTTTCAATGAACCCTCCAAGTAAATGCACTTCAAGTACTTTTTGAAGTATCTTTACTATTTTAAGGGTACTAAGCAGTGTAGCACATGCAATGTTGGACTTGGAATTGAAGAAAAAACTTGAGTTCAAATCTAGCCTCACCTACTAACTAGCTGTATGATGCTAGGAAAGTCATTAAACTTTTATTTGCTTCAATTTCTTCTTGTGCAAAATGGAATAATAATATGCACCTATCTTTCAGGGTTATACGAGTAAAATGCATATTTACAAAACATTTTGTAAACTTTTAAGCACTATATAAATGCTAACATTGTTCTTATTATTACTCCCCCTGCTTCCAAACTATATTCCACAAAAGCCGCTTCCTAAAGCACAAATCTAAACAAGTCAGTCTCTTACTCAGAAATAATCAGTGGAGTTCCATACTGCTTCTAGGACAAAATAAAAGATTAGAGCTTGGCATTAAAGCCCTTGATAATCTGGCCCTAAGCTACCTCTCAAGAATTACTTCACATTCTTTTCCATCAGGTATTCTATATTTCAATCAGAACAGTCTCCTGATATTCCCCAAACTCAACATTCTGTATTCACCTTCTTCCCTCCCTCAGAAGCCTTGGCTTCTTTCAAAGCTCATTTTGGCCTTGTTGCTCAATCCTCTTGTGTTCCTGCTTTTCTCAAATGAGCCTGTGATCATTTATCTGTGTACATACAAGTATCTCCACCCTCCTCAGGGACTGTTTTCTGTTTCTGCCCTTGCACAAAGTAAGTGCTTAATAAATGTTTGTTGAACTGAACTCCTGATAGACCGCTCCCACTTTGGTGCCTGATGTACCCTGCTGCCCCTCGCATTCCTCTAATTGTTTTTCTGTGCTTGCACAACTCAGGTGTCCTCACCATTAAAAATGAATAAACAGGAACCAACCCTCTGGTATAACATACTCCTTAACACTAACCCCAGATTAATCAACAATGCAATGTTCAAAAACCAGGGGGTCATTTCTTAATGCAATAAGCTAATTATTGTAGAATTTGGGATTTTTGCTGATTCATCTTGTTATACACTTTGCAAAATGCCTGCACCTACAGTCACCACTTTGAATCATGAAAAAAAGTGGTGCCTTAAAAAGTCATTCTTCTCATTTGTCTTCTGGAAGACTATTTCCATTTGCTCTAAAATGATTTTTAAGATGTAATTTTCTGGAGCGGAGGTGGCATAGTGGATAAAGCACCAGCCTTGGAGTCAGGAGTACCTGGGTTCAAATCCAGTCTCAGACATTTAATAATAATTACCTAGCTGTGTGGCCTTGGGCAAGCCACTTAACCCCATTTGCCTTGCAAAAACCTAAAAAACAAAAAACAACTGTTATTTTCTTCAATGTGTTTTTTGTATCTCCTTGACCAAGCTGCTGACTTAACTTTCATGATTTTCTTGCATCATTCTCATTTCTCTTCCAATTTTTCCTCTACCTGCCTTATTTTATATTCACAATCTTTTGAGTTCTCCCACATAGTCTGAGATCAATTCATATTTTTCTTGGAGGCTTTGGATATAGAAGCTTTTGACTTTTTGTCCTTGGCTATCCATGGGTTGAGAGGTCTGGAAACGTGCCCCACCCCCCCTGCCACATACCCAATCACCTGGAACTGCTTTGCTCCAGCACCACCAGGGCTGTGCTGTGGCCCTTTCCAACCCCAATGTAACAGCCCTTTCCCACAGATCTAAAGTTGTCTTGGACGGCACATTTGTTTCATCCAGTCTTACTGTGGGTTCTGCCACTCAAGACTTTGGTTAGAGTCACTGGTTAAAGATATTTGAAGGCATTTGGAGTGATCGAGGAACAGCTTCCACTTCACAATCTTGGCTCAGCCCTCCCTTCCCCCCCATGAAGGGTGTTGAATGTAAGCAGAGCATTTGGTATTTGCACCTGGGGGCAACAGGAAACTTCTGGAGTTTACTGAGTAGAGAAAAGTGACATCAGACCTGTACTTTAGGAACATCATTTTGGTGGCTGAATGAAGGATGGAATATAAAGGAAGAGACCTGAGGCAGATGTCTGAGATGAAGGGGGCTTGGCACTCCAGTGGGGGCAGTGTCAGAGCAGAGGACTTCTGAAAGAGAACAGGCCTTGGCAATTGCTTGGATATGAAGATATGAGGGGTGAAAGGCAGTGAGGAGACCAGGATGACTTCTAGGTTTCAAACCTAAGGGATGGGAAAATGGTGTTGAACTCTACAGTAATAGGAAGGTGGAAAAGAGGAGGAGGATTTAGGGGGAAAGTTCTGGTTTGTACATAACGAGTTTAAGATGTTTAGTGGAATTCAGTTTAAGAACTCTGAAAGACATCTGTGTAAGAACGGAGGTCTGCAGAGAGATTGGGACAGGCAAGATAGATTTGAGAATCATCAGCATAGAATTGAATTTATCCATGGGAGCTAATGAAATTACAAAATGAAGTAGCATACATGGGGAAAAGAACCCAAGGTAAAACTCTGAGGGATCCTGAAGGAAGTCTAAATATAAGGGCGTAATCTGGAGGAGGATCCAGCAAAAGAGATACAGGAGTAGTCAGAGAAGAGGGAGAAGAACCAGAAGAGTGATGCAGAACTAGAGAGAAGAGGAAAGAGTATCAAAGGCTGCAGAGAGATAAAGGAAAATGAGGACTGACAAAAGGTCACTGGATTTGGCAACTAAGAGATCACTGATAACTTTGGAAAGGGCTGTTTTAGTGGTATGATAAGGTTGGAAGTCAGATTTTAAGGAGTTGAGAAGACAGCAAGAGGAGAGAAAGTGAAGGTACCTATTATGGATGGTCTTTTCAAAGAGTTTAGTTACAAAGAGCAGAAGAGAAATAGGACAATAATTAGCAGGGATGGAAGAGGAGGCATGGATATGTTTGTAGGTAATAGAAAACAAGTCATTTGAGTGAAAATAAATGAGTGGAGATGACAGTTTGGTGAGAAGATGAGATGTTAAGGAATCACTTGAACAAGGAGAGTAGCTAGCCTTGGGAAGGAGCAAAGACAATTTATGTGAAAAAAAGGATGAAGGTAGATTGAGAAGGCATCTGAATGATAGATGGGGGAGAGGGGAAAAGAGGGAGTTCACAGTGAATGGTCTCAGTTTTTTTCCTTTTTTCCTATAAAATGTGAAGCAAGCTTCTCAGTTAAAAGAGTGGGGGTTGGGGTGGAAGGAGAACCATAAGAGGTTTGAGGGAAATGAAACAGCTGGAAGACCAGAGGTAGAGAATGAGATGATGGGGGAGGAGGTATCATATTGCCAAGCAGCAGTGAAGGCCCAGTTGAGGTTATGTAACTTCAATCTGTAATGAATCCAGTCAGAATGGCCATGTGGTTTCTCTCCTTTCATTTAGCAGAAGACAAGGCAATGAAGGGTGGGAGTGATCCCAAGCTGAGGCTTGGCTGGGCATATTCAGCAATATGATAAAGGGGCTAAGGATTCAAGAGAAGATACTGTAGAGGTGAATTGTTTCACATGGTTAAGATGGAGGAAAGAGAAGAGAGTGGATAGTGCAGAGGAGATAGCCTGGGAAAGAAATGAAGATTCAAGGCTTTAGAGAAATGGATAAAAAGCAAGGTTTTGTAAGGGAAGGCAGAGCAAGAAGGGAAAGGTCAATAGATGATGGTAGGATAAGAGGATTTCTGAATTCTTGAACATGGAGAAGGTATATTTTTGAGTGATGGTAAGATTGAGGGTATGACAACCTTTTGGTGTGACTGGGGCGGGGGGCTAGAAAAGTAGCTCATGAGAACAGAATAAGTTGAGGAATTGAATGGTTAGGATATTTAAGGGAGAATCAATATGTTTGAGGGCAGGAGTTGGGGGAGAGAGGAAAATTATAAGCCAGGTACCAAACTCACTGAGGAAGGAAGGGACTTGACCAGCAAAGCAAGAAGGGAGGTATCTAAAGACAAGTGCTATCAGGACTTTCAGTGATTGGTAGATATTTATAGTATGAACTGCAAAGGAAGAGAGGTTATTGAAGGAAGGAAGGAAGGGGATAATCTGGAAGTGGCAATGGAAAACAAGGAATATACTAACTCCCTAGTCTTAACTAGTGAGTCAAGGATGAGTGTGACGGTACAGTTAATTCTGGAATGGTTGGCCAAGGGGGATGTCATTGAGGGAAGCCAGATTTCAGTATGAGCTAAGTAGTGGGAGAAGGATAGATGTAAAATGAAGGAAAGCTTGTAGTCTATTCCACAGGTAATAATGAAGCATTGGGGTGGGAGGGTTGAGGGAGATGGGAATGAGGAATTGGGTGGTGGGGGTGCGGAATGGGGTTTGGATGATGATCCAAAGGAGTTCAGAGCCACTGGGATGTGAAGGGTATGACAAAGGAGAGATGCTGCAGAGTTGGGAGGCCTAAAGTTAAAGGGAGGGTGTTCTTTGCATTAGAGGTTCTCCACATAATAGCCGGGAGACTGAGTTGGCAGAAGGAGGGAGAAGATGCCTTGTGCTGGTTCAGATGGAAGTGCTTGCTCTGGGGAGAATTAAAGATGCAAGTAGCCTTTTGTCAGGGAACACGTTGAGCCCAAGAGGGTTCAGGGCACTGTGGACTTAGGTTTTCTATCTGAGGTTGGCTATGAGGGAGCAGCAGGAAATTCTTCAGAATACTTCTATTCCCAACCAGATTACCACCATCTGTCTGTGCCTGTAACCATGGTATAATACTCAACTCCCCTCTCACTCATTTCTACATCCATCACCTCTTTTGGATTCAATCCATTTCTTCTTCTTTTTTTTTATACTCATATAACCACCTCTGTGTTTCAAGATCTCCTCACCCCGGGTGGCTAGGTGGCATAGTGGATAAAGCACCCGCCCTGGATTCAGGAGTACCTGGGTTCAAATCCAGTCTCAGACACTTAATAATTACCTAGCTGTGTGGCCTTGGGCAAGCCACTTAACCCATTTGCCTTGCAAAAACCCAAGATCTCCTCACCTTTCCTTGTTTGTCATTTAAAGCTGTTACCCACCTGGTCCCAACCATCACTATCACATTATTATACCCTTGCCCAGGTTCATTCGAGTCTAACCTAACTGGCCCTCTTATCACTCCTCAAATGAACATCCTAGCTCCCATCTCCATGCTTTTATACTGGAATTCACTCACCCACCCCAGGTTCACCTTTTAGAATACCCACTTTCTTTTAAGGCTTTTCAAGACTTAAACCTTCTAAATGAAGCCTTTTTGATTCCTTCCTAGTAACTTGTTCTCAAAATCTCCTCGAATCTACTTGTACAGAACTACATAGATGTGTGTAGTTTCACTTTTGTCACTACATCCCCACAAATTGCTCTGATGTGAAGAAGTACTGCCTATCTTAGCACTTGATGATCCTGGAATAACTGCCAGGGCTCCTGGCTGTTCCATTTACAAGACCCTCCAACTCTGGGTCTTGTCCCTGCATGATCTCCCTCCAACTCCTGGTCTCTGTGGTTTCTTTTAAATTCTAAATAAAATCTGCCTTCTGCAGGAAGCCTTTCTTGGCCTCTCCTGCTTCCAGAGCTTGCCTCCTTATCTGTTTGCTTGCATGTGCTGGCATACAGTGGGTACTTAATAAATGCTGACTGAATGATTGTAGTGACATTCTTCTTTGCTCAAACCTTGACCTTTGAAACATCCCTGTAAGGCCCACAATGTTGATCACTTCCTCTTCTAGTCACCCAAGTTGGTGATGACCTCTTTTACACTAATTCTCCTGAATCCATCTTAAGACTGCATACCACAAGCTTAATTAAATCCGCCACGTTTTGATGTGCTGCTCTGAGCCTTCTAAGAATGTATACTGCATCATTTATATAAAAAGTAAAAAACTGTCAGTGTTAAGCTCAGACCTCCCCAACCTCCCAGAACCTGAAAACATATCCAACGAATCCTGATGGTGAAAGCCGAGACAAAGTTATTACAGTGGGTAGGAAACAGGGGAACTTGCATATTAAGGACAGTGGACCCAGAACTATACCTAGAGATAAAGCCAGGAACAGATGCTTTCTCCTTCCCTCCCTACTTGGGTCCCAGACCCAAGACAGATTGAGGAGACCTGTCCCAGGTGGTATTCCTGGGGAGAGAGCAGTTCATGAGCTGGGTCGAACTCAGAAGCAAGCAGCAGCTGGGTGGCCCAGACTCCAGAAGCAGAGGCAAATCTCAGTTCCAGTCTAAAGCCTGTGGAGGAAAAATCAGGGCTGGAATTCCTGCCCAAAGGACAGTCTGCAGTCCTATCGCTCCTCACCAGGGGTCTCCCTGCTGGCTGTAGGGCTGAGTCCAGCAATGGTCTGCTATTTATTAGAACCAAACCCGGGTCAGGAATTTGCAGAATTCAGACCAGGGGGACAGCTCTGAGATCATACCATCTGAGAACACTGAAAGTTTCCAGGTTTCAGATCCTGGAAAGCAGCAACAGCAGCAGCGAGACCAGTCCAAACATTCTCTTCCCTAAATGTGCAGAGATTGGCCCTAACATAAGCTATGTAGCCAGGAAGTAGATAGAAGAATGAGCAAAACAAACCAAAAAAGGAGGATTCAGCCACAAAAACTATTATGCTTATAGGGGCAACTCTGAAGAATGGGTCTCAAAATATATATAAGCAGGCTTCAAAGAAAAAAAAAAGTTTTGACACAAATTTCACTAAAAGTCAGGAATACAATGAACCAAGAGTTAGATAAAAATTTTTTATAATGAAATAAGAATGCTAGAGGGGAAAAGATGGAAAAGAATGAGAACTATGGGAAAAAGAGGTGGAGAGAAATTAATAGCTTGGCATAAAACTGTGTCTAAGCAACCAACTCCCTTTAAGTGAACCCAACAGAAGCAAGATAACATCAGACAAAAAAAATTAAAATAAAAAAGACATAATAAAAAGAAAATTTAAAGTGCCTCATAAAAACTGACCTGGAAAAGAAACTGAAGCGAAAAGGATAATTAATCTTTGGGTCATCTGAACTCTGTAACCAAAAATAAGAGTCTCAATATTGTATTTCAAGACATCAAAAGAAAACTGGCCAGATCTCTTAAAAACCACATCACAAATAGAAAGAATACTATGGCCACATCCTGAAAGAAACCACAAAATGAAAATCCCCAGGAACATTAAGGCAAAAATCCAGAACTTTCAGAGAAAAGAGAAAATATTATGATCAGAAAGAATTCAAATAGAGAGGAGATACAGTCAGGACCACACATGATTTAGTAGTCACCCCTATGAAAAGAATGAAGATATTCAAGAAGGCTAAGAATATAGGTTTCCTGCCAGGAATAATTCACCCAACAAAGCTCAGTCTACAAGGGGGAAAAAAAGATTTTTAATTAAATAGAAGACTTCCAAAAATTCCAGATACAAAGACTAATGTTGTATAGAAATTCTGAAGTTCAAACACAGAAAAGAAACAAACAAAAAGGCAAATACGGTGAACAGTCATAAGGGACTAAACAAGGATAATGTTTTTATTTAAATAGAAATAATAGATGTTTCCTTCTCAACCTTTTCAGGGGTCAAAGAAAGAATCTAATTGGACAAGTGCTGGGAATGGTTGATATTGATTTTTAATATTAAGAGAGGGCTGAAAAGAGAGGGGAAGAGGAATACACTAGAGGTGAGGGAGAAAAGGAAGATTAGGAAAAATTCTTTTATATAATGGGGCAAGGGGATGGAGAAGGGCTCAAAAAGATATCACTACAAGGGGCAACTAGGTGGCATAGTGGATAAAGTACCAGCCTTGGAGTCAGGAGTACCTGGGTTCAAATCTGATCTCAGACACTTAATAATTACTTAGCCGTGTAGCCTTGGGCAAGCCACTTAACCCCATCTGCCTTGCAAAAAAAACCTAAAAAAAAAAGATATCACTACAAACAAGGAGATGGGGGTATAAAGAAGTGGGGCTAGCACTTTACCCTCATTCTCATATAAGAATACACAAAAAAACTAGATACAGAAATATATTTCATTCAAAAGAGAAATAGAAAGGAAAGGGGAAGAATCTTTTTTTGAGGTTAAAAAATGGTAATCTGAAGGGGTTTCCTTTAAATGGGGAACGACTGAACATGTTATACTATATAAATGTGATAGAACACTACTGTAATGCAAGAAATGATGAAGGCGGATGATTTCAGAAAAAAGTGTAAGATCTGTACAAACTGATGCAGAATGAAGACCTTAGACCAGGGGTGTGCTAGAGCCTTGAATCTCCTGCTGGGTGCACTATGTCCCCTATGTACAGTTTACCAGGGGCCAGGCTGGGCATCCATCTGCTCCAAAGTAATCATTTCTATTTGTTACAGCACAAGGAAATTTCCACCTTCTGCTGCCAGCCCAATCTCCCACATTTGGGGTCATCCTGAATACTTCACTATCTTTCACTCCCAGCTGATTGATTTTACTTCTGCAACATCTCTTAAATACACCACCTCCTCTCTTCATCGCCACACTCTGGTGAGGACCCTCATCACTTCAAGCTTCAATTATTACAAAAGTCTACTGGTAAATCTTCCTGCCTCAAGTCTCTCCTCACTCCAGTCTAGACTCCATTTGGTCAATAAGGTGATCTTCCTAAGCACAGGGTCAACCATATCACTGCTACTATTCAATAAACTCCAGTGGCTTCCTCTTGACTCCAGGACAAAATACAAAATGCTATTTGGCACTAAAGTCCTTCATAATCTAACTTTCTTCTACTTTTCCAGTCTTTTGACACCTTACTCCCCCACCCCCCAAAAATAGGTACTCTTTGTCTGGTGATACTGACACAGTAGACTGTTTCATCAACCCCATATTCTACCTCTCTTTTCTGGGTTGCCTCTTAGGGGTAAAAATGTTCCTTCTTCTGTGCTCTGATTACTGACTTTCCTGACTTCCTTTAAGTCCCAAGGTGTAAGCTCCTTGAACACAGGTGCTATCTTATATTTTAGTTTCTTCTTGTCTTCCCAGCACTTGGTACAGTGTATAGTATACAGAAGGCATTTAATAAAACAAATAAATAAATATTTACTGATTGACTGGGATGAGAAGAACTAGATGAACAAAGAACAACATGATAAAGACAACTTGGAAAGAACTAGGAACTAAACACAATTTCAGAAGACTAATGATGAAACATGCTTTTTAACCTCCTGATAGAATTACAGAATTCAAGAATATAGAATTAGACTTTTTAGACATAATCAATGTGGAAATTTGCCCTGCTTATTTAGCTATACATGTTGTGTAGGAGCTCTTTCATTCTTAACTAGGGCTTATTTTACACAACCACATATATAATGGTTATCCTGCTTGCCTTCTCAATGGATAGGGGAGGAGTTATTGGGAAGCAGAGAAAACAGAATTCAAGATGTTTTTTTAAAATGTTAAATAAAAATTCTCAGGAGGGAGAGAATGCAGATTTTTGCTGATTAAAGACCAGATAAAGTATATTATAATCTTGCAAACACAAACATACAAGACAAGAAAAAGAAATACATATATCCACAGAAAGGCAAGTGATGTGACAGAATCTTAAGGTCTTCAAACTTGAGAGTTAAAGGCAAAAATGGGGAGGAAGGGATGGGGGATAGGGAAAGCTGGTTTTAGAAAAAGAAAAAATTTACTGGGGAAGAACTTATTTCTCATAATTGAACTGCCCAAGATTATATGAAAGAAAGGTGGATCTTGAACCAGACAAGAGAGCTGAATAAATACAAAGTTTGTAACAGAAATGCATTAAATTCAACTGGGAAAAACACTCCCTCCCCACCTCTCACATACCCTTCCTCCCTGGGGACTGGGTAGTTATAAGAAAGGGAAAAGTCACAAACCAAACTTCAATTTGAAAGGCTGAATCTTTAAGATCCCTGGGGACGGGAGGGAAGTGGGGAAGGAGATTTAAAAGAATGCCAAGTATTAGTAATTGGGGTCCGAGCTAGTACAAGAGAAAAGATACAGAGAAATGAAAACTATATCATTTATAGATTACTACTGTGCAATTTTTTTACTGCCTCCTTTTGCAAAGAGGAGGAACAGAGGCTTTTAAAAAAAAGAAGAAAGTATAAGAGGATCTGATGAAGGGAAATGCACAAAAGATAATCATATCCTATGAAAAGAATTCATCCATAAAATGGGAAGAGGCAAAATCAAACAATACATAATTTTCAAGAAATATACTTCCTGGTCATTTCCAAACCATACTAATTCCACTCTATTCATCTTTCTCCTACTGGAAAATGGACATTTGTACTATCTTGTCCAGAATCCAAGCCACTGCCAACTTTCTGGATATTTCTAAACTAGACTGCCATGCATCTCTCCTAGCTACTACCCCTTCTCCTTACTGCATATGTTGTCTTTCTTATTAGTATATGATCTCCTTGAGAGCAAGGGCTGTGTTTGCTCCTATCTATAATGAACAATGTCTAGCACAATGTCAAAAACACAGTAAGAAAGCTTTAAATGCCTTTCCACTCATTCACTCACTAATGGTTTAAACAAAGACTCACATAAAGTAAAAATGAAATACCAGAACAGAATTCATTATGCTTTAGGTGATTTTTTAAAAATTCCCAGTGGTCATGAACACCCTCAGAGCATTGCCCATCACTAGAGAACCACACAATAATTTCCCTGTCTACTTTTATGAACTCCTTCCTGTACCATCTTAATATATTCTGAGATATCAAGGCTTGAGCCATTGTCAAATCTCCCCTTCTCCCTCCCCCAAAGATGAATTTTTTAAAAACAAGGAGGAAAGCAATCACAAGAGGCAATATGGAGTAGTGAATAGTATAATGGATCTGGAATCAGAAGGATGTGCTTTCAAATCCCACTTCAGACACTTATTAGTTTGTGTGAGCCTGGGGAAGCCACTTAACCACTCTGTGATTTAGTTTCCCCATAAACTGGATAGTCTCTAAGACTTCCTCCAGTACTAAATCTATTAACCCAAGATCTTAGACAAGGTAATACAGTAAAGGCAAACACAATTAAAAGAGATAAGCAGAAAAACAACATAATGCTTCAAGGCACTAAGCACAATGAAATCATTATCCAGTATTTAAGACAAATGCACCAAGAAAACTACCATATTTCCCCATGTCTAAGACGCACTCTTTTGAAAAATTTGGGGTCTAAAAACTGTGAGTGTCTCATACAGTAGTTACAAATTTTTTTACTTGCATTTCTCACTCTCCCTCGGCCCCGCTTGTTTTTGTGATCATGGTTATAGATTTTTTTTACTTTCATTTTCTGCTTTTTCTCCACTTATAGTCTTTGCGCTCATTGATTCACATTTGTTACCCTTATATTATTATTTTTTTAGGGTTTTTTTTTTGGCAAAGCAATGGGGTTAAGTGGCTTGCCCAAGGCCACACAGCTAGGTAATTATTAAGTGTCTGAGGCCAAATTTGAACTCCTGACTCCAAGGCCAGTGCTCTATACACTGTGCCACCTAGCCACCCCAAGTGTTACTGGTATATTAGGTTACATTTTGCCATGTTTTGCCCAGAAATGGCTCAGAAAAGATTTTCAGACAGTGCTGAATTCAAGTTCAAAGTGATCCAGTCTGCAAAAGTGAATGGAAATTGCTGTTGAAGGTCAGTGTGGTCCCCCTTCAACTGAGAAAACAATCCAAGCTTGGCTCTGGGAAGAAACCCTACAGAAGACGCCCCAGTAGAAGACCAGCAAAAGGGCCTGAGTTAGAGAGGGAAGTGAAGAGATGGATGGAAGAGCAAAGGGTCAGTGTAATTCCTGTATCCACAAAGATGGTTCAGCAGGAGGAAAGAAGAATTGCTGATGAAAAGGAGTGACTGATTTCAAAGCAGAACACAAATGGTGCTTCAGGTTCATGAAAAGGAGTAGAGTGAACATGCATCCACACACCAGACTTACCCAAAAGATGCCTGAAAGTCAGAATTTCATGATGAATAAACTTGAGTTCAATAATTTTATGTAATATTTTTTCAAATGTCGGCCCCTAAAATTAAGGTATGTCTTACACATGGGGAAGTATGGTAAATTCTGATAGAGATATTTAATCAAATTAGTTGAAAAACTGGACAGCAAAACTACAATGGTTGAAGATTACAATATACCTCTTTCAGACAATAGATAATTTCATCCCCTCCCCCAAAAGATGATGATGAAAAAGTAAACAAAACTTTTATGATGCAGCCAAAACAGTCCTTAGAAGGAAATTTCTCTTTCAAAACATTTTTATCAACAAAAGAGAGAAAGAACAGATCAGAGAAATGGGAACATAATAAAAAAGGAACAAATCAAAAAAACCACTGAATTAAAAAATTAGGAGTTAATAACTCAATAATAAAATAGTTAATCTGAGAAAAAAGCAAATTGTTAAAATTAAGGATAATTCACAACAGAAAATTTTCAACAACTATTCTGCTGCTCAAAATATGCCAACAAAACTGATAGCTTATAGCAGTATATAAAATAACTGGGTCAAATAAGATAATAAAATAAAATAATTAAATTCATTAATTTAGTAAATCTTACAACTTTTTATATGCTTAAAATTAAAAGTGTTCTTGTGTTTCAATCTCTTATTTTTCATGATTTGGCACTGAATTCACAAAATTTTGATACATATTCTTTGTTTAATTCAACAAGAACTTATACTTTATCACATCTTCTCATCTTACTGTTAAATATGTCAATTTAAAAAACTTCTAACTTTGCTTTTGTAACTAACAAGTTTTTTATGTAGTTTAAATCTTTTGTGTTTTTAAGGGTCTGAAGCATGTTTATATCCATCTTAGCTTTTCATGATGGAATGATATCAGGTCATACTGTAGTATGTCATCGTCATTTAGGAATTTCTGTAATTCTCAAAGAATTATGCTTTTTCAATATACTTACATATTTATTGAGTTTTTCATCTCTTCAATGAAAATAAAACTTTTGGGTCTAGTAAAAAAAAATCCTAAGACTTTTCTGGAGGTGGGTGGATATTTTAAAGTCTAATGAAGGCACATACTCATTTGGTCTTTTGATGCTTTTGATATAGCCTTGAATGACAAGGGGAATTTAATCAATAAAAATTCCCTTATTTCAATTTTCAGTATTTTGGTTTTTGTATTGTCATGCCCATACACCAGAGTTTTTGTTTTAGAAAGGTTTTCTCCAGAGTTCTTACAAATTCATGACATCTAAGCCAATCTGTAGAGGAATCACTAACAACTCTTCTAGGTGCTAGTTCCTCTGAAGATTGTTGTTTGGCTAACTGAGATGCTCTGTAGCAAGAATGTGTTAGTTTTTGGAATCATTTTTTCATTTTTGGTCATATTTTCTTGTGCAACTGATTCTGTATCTTTGTGGGTCTGATTGATCCTTGAAAGGCTTAACTTACCAACATCAACAGCACCATAGTCCTCACAGCCACTGGATTTTAAGAGCTACAATTTTTGTTTCCTAGAAGTAACAGTCATTCTTAAAAACTACAGAATTCGAAGTTTTCCTAAAAGAGAGCAATGAAATGCATATGTATGGAAAAAAAATCAGCATTCAACTAAGAAAAGACTGAAGGTCAAAAGATTTCATACTTTTAGAGCTTGAAGAGCCTTTAAAAGGACACTACAACCATCTGCATCCAGAGAAAGCATTATGGACTTTGAACAAAGACCAAAGACTATTACTGTCAAATTAGAAAAAAAAAGTTATGCTATTATGTAATTTTACTATCTCATACTTTATTTTTCTTCCTTGAGGATATGTTTTCTCTGTCCTCACATTCAACTGAGATCAATGTATAATATGGAACCAATGTAAAGACTAACAGAATGCCTTCTGTGGGGGGTGGGGGGAGGGAAGCAAGAATGGGTGAAAAATTGTAAAACTCAAAATAAATAAAATCTTTCTAAAAAAAAGGACATTGCATTAAAAAGTCATTACAATTCAACTGCCACATTTTAATGATGAAACCACAGCCCAAAGTCATTACAATTCAACTGCCACATTTTAATGATGAAACCATAGCCCAAAGAAAAAGCCTAAGATTACTTAAACAGTGATAGACAGTGCCTTGGATTCCCCAACCAGTTCTTTCCACTGTTCCACACTGTATCTCAACTAAAGGTAGAGAAACTAGTCAATGTGCTTTCATCTAGTCAAGATAAGATACTCCATTTCACTCTACAGACAGCAGAAACAAACATTCATGACCACTGGTGTCCCAAAATATAAACACAAATTGGAAAAATAAGAAAATAAATAAGTTATAAAAGAATGTTTAAAGAAAAGATCCAAGGACATTATAAATTTATAGTTGAACTCTATGAAACTTTCAAAAAATAAGCAAGAGAAAGAGAGACAGAGACAGGGGAGGGGCATTACTACCTGAATATGAGATATGTGATACTATTATCCATACCAAAGGAGAAGATAAAGCAGATGAAGTAAAACTCCCAAGCAATAGTCATGTTGTAATACTGAATAAATATTAGCAAAGAATCTAAAACAACACATTAAAAATTATAAATAATAACTAGCTAGGCATGATTGAGTCTGCAATATTAGGCAAACTATAAATATTTCCCACCAGGCTGTACTTCTTTAGACTTCATCATGTCTTCAGGATCTTCTAGATCCTGAAAGACCACATCAGTTTTGGCACTCACACTTCAAAAGCATCTGCCCCGTGAGTCCTCAGATTGAAGGGCAAAATAGAAAGTTCCTCCCCAAACCACCATTTAGAGAAGGTTCCCAGAGTAGCCATCTCTACTGGCTTTACTCCTTTAGTCTTTTTTTTTAATTAAAATTGTTTTTATTAACTTCTCTGCAAAGCAGAGTCATCTTTCATAGAGAGAAAAGGCCCTCCTTTAAGTCTTCATAATGACTCTGGACTTCTTAAACCTACTCCCCAAACAAAACACAGGCTGGTGTGGGAGAAGACTGAGATTCCATAAGATCCAGCCCCAAAAGAAACCACCCATCAGAGGGGACCGAGTCAAAAAGTGAAAAACAGGGAAAAACAAGGAGAAAAGGAAGTGAGTGAAATTAATAAAGATCTGAGGAAGAAGCAGAGTCAAAGACTTTGAACCTAAGCAGATAAATTAATAGGAAAATATTAACCAAAGAAGGAAATATGGCCTCCAGGTCTATAAATAAATACTGTAAAAACAAAGGAAAATGATCTAATACTTGATGAGATAAAAGAACCCTGTTGAATGTGAGAACATGGAACCACAACATACTGCTTGTGAGAGGTTCAAAAGAGAAATGAGAATCCTTAGAGCAGAATGAGGCACAATGGAAAAGAGGAATACTTGGGACAAAATCTGTAAGACAAGGGCAGAAACCACCTAAAAGGAGAGATGGTTAAGATAGAACAGAAAAATTGAAATTGCAAGCTATACCAAAGAAACAAGAGAGGGGATAGGTTGAGAGTTCAAGGATACAAAAATAAAGGACAATCTAGAAATAGAGAACAAAATTTTTTTTTAAAATTTATTCACTATGCAAGTAAAATATATTTATTTTTTTTTAGTTTTTTTTTTTTTGCAAGGCAAATGGGGTTAACTGGCTTGCCCAAGGCCACACAGCTAGGTAATTATTGCATCTGAGGCCGGATTTGAGTACTCAGGTACTCCTGAGTCCAGGGCCGGTGCTCTATACACTGCGCCACCTAGCCGCCCCAAAACGTTGATCTTGAAGACAAGATGTGTGGAGACACCTTGAGGATCACAGCTTTCCCATATAATTACAAGACAAAAAATCCTAACAACATAATAGAAGAGAACTGCCCAGAACTTGTGAAATTAGAAAATGAAATTCCAATTGAAAGAAAAAAGAAGGGGCGGCTAGGTGGCGCAGTGGATAGAGCACCGGCTCTGGAGTCAGGAGTACCTGGGTTCAAATCCAGTCTCAGACACTTAATTACCTAGCTGTGTGGCCTTGGGCAAGCCACTTAACCACATCTGCCTTGCAAAAACAAAAACAAAAAAAGAAAGAAAGAAAGAAAGAAAGAAAGAAAGAAAGAAAGAAAGAAAGAAAGAAAGAAAGAAGAAGGGTGGAAACTCAAAGACACGGGTTAAATTTAACAGTTCAATAACAGATTCTGAAAATTACCAGAAGAAAAAGCTTCAAATACAAATGAAAGTAAAATCAAACAACACAAGAGTATCCTGAGCCCATCAGAAAACACAGATGAATGGAGCAACATTTTTCTGAAAAATAATGGAGCTTCACATGCATCCTAAAATGACCTAGCCTAAAAATTTGAGCTTAACATTAAATGAAAAAAAAAAGATAAACATTCAATAATAAAGATGTATTTGACACATTTTAAAAAGGCAGAACTGAAGAAATTATTTGATTTTTGAACATCCTAAACAACAGAAATGAAGGAGGAATGAATAAATGCAGAAGACAAGAACCTTGATAGCAACAAACTGATTACAAAAGAGCTCAATAAGAGACTTCTATCAGGAAAACGGGTGAAGGAGGAAGCTGAGTGGAAGTTAACAGCGAAAAGTTGGGTCTGTGCCACTGTATACAGAACACTCTGCCTATAGATGAATCAAAAAATTTGGGTGGGATTAAATTACAAAATGAGAGGGTACATGAAATGGGAGAGAGGAAAAAGAAGAACAGAAGATTAAAGAGAAATGTATGATGTGCTGGGGTCAAACTGAGGGCTAGTATTTCAGAGAAGGTGACCTCTATTGTTTCAAAAAGAGGACCTACATAGGAGTGGGTGATAAGTAGAAGGGAAAAGATTGAAAAATTGGTGAATACTTCTATGGGTGAAGGGAGATGGGAAACTTGTGCTGAATGTGGTCTGGGAAATGATGCTTGACAAGTTCACTTGTCCCATTATGGAAGGTAGGGGATTTAGAACTCTTGGGGGCAAAGCTGTCTGGGGGAGAGGGAGAACACAGACCCAGGGAGCAGATTTATAGTGGACTAAAGGTAACTAGGTAAAGGTATAGATCATGTCAGGACTGTATAATTGGGGACCTGATAGATGAGTGACTCTACCATGGGGCACAGTCCTCTCTGATAATCTTCTGGGAATGAGGCACAATAGAAAAGAGGAATACTTGGGACAAAATCTGTAAGACAAGGGCAGAAACCACCTAAAGGAGAGAGGGATAAGATAACTTAGAAATTTTGATTACATTAGGAATACAAAAACTAAAGACCGATAATTCTAGGATTCATGAATCAGAGAATGAGGGTCTAAAGAAGAAAGAGAATGGATAATGAAGAGTGAGCAAAATCCTCTCTGGAAAGGGGCATAAAAAAAGACACAAAAATTCTAATGAACAGCATGAAGGAGAGGTGTGGTTCAGGGAGAATCTACTTGACTAATTCAGAGGGGGGAAAAGGGGGGAAGAATTATATAATTAGATGAACAAAATAATGTAAAGGGAAATAACATTAAAGCACTGCTCAATCTTGACCCAAGGATGAATGAAGAGATAAACTTTCCTCCTCTCAGGATCTAAACTTTGACAGCTATGTGGAAGATAGTAAAAAAAAGAAACAAAAAAAAACCAGGTACAGAATGAGGCATATGCTGTCAGCTATGATTAATGTGTCAGCGTATTTTATTTAACTGTACTTTGTTACTTAAGAGGTTCTTTGAGAAAAAGAATATTACCAGTAAATGTCAGCGACTTTTTTCTAAATCAATAAAACTTATTTTTAAGTTACTGACATTTTGTTGTAGAAATAAATTAGAAATTGACTTCTGCTATAAGGTAATTTCAGGAGCAAATTTGGAATACAATTTTTTTAAAAAGCCAAAAAAAAAAAAATAAGAAAAACTAAAGTTACTGATTAGTCAATTTACCCAAGAGATGTCCATCAACAAAACAACAACTCCACAACAAACCTCTTCCAAACAGATCTAGAAACTGCACTAAACCAAATCCTGATGGAGAAATCCAAGAAAAAGTTACAATGAATCGTACTTATATCTCAGATTGACACAAGATAGATAGAGAGCACTTCAGACCCTGGGGTCAGGGAGAACTGCAACAGGATCAGAGTCTGGCCAGGATCTTGCTGAGTGGAGTACTTCCTGACAGGGAGAGTCTGTCCACCTGGTTAAGAAGAGGTCCCAGACCCATACAAGGGCACCAATGGAAATAGGTGCCAATTGAAACTGTCACCCGCTAATCAGTTCTGGGGCACACTGGGGTTACCCGTGCCCAGAAGTGGTCATGGCCCCTATGCACTGGAGCATGAGAGGAACAAGCTCAGAAGCAAGAAGCAGCAGTGTGGCATCAAGCCTGGGAACAAAGTAAGACCTCAGTTGCAATGCAGTCTGAAGGAATCTCAAAGGATAGGACAGGAATCTTGAAGGACAGGCTGTAGGTCTGTTCCAGCTGGCTAATTAGGAGCTGAGTCCAGAGGTGGTTTAATGTAGCTGAAAACCAAAACCAGATTAAGAACTTGCAACATGCAGACCAGGAGACAACCACCGGATTTTGCCTGAGATCAGATCACTTTGGAAGCAGTGAAAGTTTGTAGGTTTACAGTTTGAATTCAAGCCTTTGAAATTCTAGAATACAACAGTTAATATCCCCCCCAAAATCAGCCAACAGAACTAATCCAGAAGGTCAGAATCCAGATATAATATGAAAATCAGAGTCAAGAAATATGCTGGAGGGGGCATGGCTAGGTGGCACAGTGGATAAAGCACTGGCCCTGGAGTCAGGAGTACCTGGGTTCAAATCCGGTCTCAGACACTTAATAATTACCTAGCTGTGTGGCCTTGGGCAAGCCACTTAACCCCATTTGCCTTGCAAAAAATCCTAAAAAAAAAAAAACAAACAAAAAAACCCTCCCTGAAAATTAAAATGAACCAAACAAAAGTCAATGATACTAACTAAATTAAAACAATGAATAAAGAAAATATAAATTATCTCAAAACAAAAACAAGTGATCTGAAAAATAAACTTAAGAATCATTGTCTTCCCTTTTCTCCCCTCTTTGTCATTTCCTATCACTCATATGCCTTCTGTCTCTATCTCCTCCTTTATTCCTATTTCATAGGAAGCTGCCTTACTCCCTACCAAGGCTGACCACTTTTCCTTGTTCAAGTGATCCCATTCCATCCTTTGCCCTCCTGGCCCCTGTCATCTTCATTTTTTTCCACTTAGTTTTCATCTCTCCCTATCTACTGAGCTCCTTCCCTCTTGCCTAAAAATATGCTCATCTCTCCCCATCCTAAATAAAAATGCTTATTTGATCCTTCCAGGCCCAATAACCATCATTTTCTATCTCTTTTACTATCTCTAAGACTTTTCTCAATCCTCATTTTCCCTAACCTTTCTGCATCCTTTGGCACTTTTTTTCTCCTTGATGTTCTCTTCTCTTTGGTTTTCCAGGCACCATTCTCTTCTGGTTCTTCTCTGACCTATCTGACCTTTTCTAATCCCTTGGCTAAATCCTCTTCCAGTCCTCTAACTGAACATGTCCCTCAAGTGTTTGGTCCTGGGCCTCTTCTTCCTCAACACTAATTCACTTAGTGATCTCATCAACCCCTATGGATTTAATTACCATCTCTCTGCTAATGATTCTTGAATCTACCTTTCCTGATCCAAATTCTAGAGGGACTCCAACTTTTTATCTTCAACTGCCTTTTAGACATCTCAAACACAATTTCAATCACACTGCCCCAGTTCCCCAACTCAACAAACTCCAGTTCCTATTACTTCCAGAAGCAAATACAAAATACTTTAGTATTCAAACCTTTCATAACTTAGTTTCCTACTATCTTTCCAACCTTCTTACACCTTACTCCCTTGTACTTTTTGATCCAGTGACATTGGCCTTGGTTGTTCCACAAAAAAGAAAGTCCATCCCACTACTCTGGGTATTTTCTCTGGCCTGAAATTCTCACCCTTCTCTGCTCCAAGTACTGACCTCTTTCCTTTAAGTTACAACATCCCATCTTTTCCTGGAAGCTTCCCCAACTCCATCCAAATTTTAGTGCCTAATTATTTCTTATTTACCCTATATATAACTTTCTTTTAAATATTTTTGTTTGCATATTATCTCCCTCATTAGAATATAATAAGCTCTTTGAAAGCAGGAACTGCCTTTATTGATTTCTGTATCCCAGCATTTAGCACATGGAACATAGTAGGCCCTTTGGATTGATTGAATGAGTTGTATAATCATCAATGGTCTAATTAGACAAGGTCTGGCAGTGGTTCTGTTAGGCCTTCATAATACTAAGAATAGAAAGAGGTAAGAGGAACATATGGGTAAAGAAGGGGAAAGGGAAAGGGAGGTTAGGGTAAATTATTTCACATAATCAGGGTGCATAAGTGGATATCTATGCAAGGAGGGTGAAGGAAATAGGGGGAGCATCTGACATTTGAATCTCCCTCTCTTCTGAACTTGCCAAGAGGAAAGAATCCACAGACACACACACACACACAAACACACAAACACACACACACACACACACACACAATATATTTTATTCAAGAGGGAAATAGTAAGGAAAGGGAGGAAATGGGCATTAGAAAAATAGATAAATTAAAGGCAGAGTGCAAAAATAGTTCATTTTGGAGGGGCAAAGAATGAAAATTTTATGAGTACCTATCAATTGGAGAATGGCTGAAGAAGTGATTATTATGAATGTGATGAAAAAGAGTTGTATTAGAAGTGATAAAGGATGGAGCAGCTAGGTGGCACAGTGGATGGAGCACCAGCCCTGGAGTCAGGAGGACCTCAGTTCAAATCCAGCCTCAGACACTTAATAATTACCTAGCTGTGTGGCCTTGGGCAAGCCACTTAACCCTGTTGCCTTACAAAAAACAAAAAACAAAAGTGAAAGAAAAAGTCAAGGAAACCTGGCAAGACTTGCATAAATTGATACAGTATATACAGTACAAGAAGAACCACAAGGACAATAACAACAAAAAAGGTAAAGACAAACAACTTTGAAAGAAATAAGAATTACTGACCACTCAAGACTTCAAATTTTTAAACAGGCTATTCACCTTTGGTACGAGTTAGAATGACACCTTTTTTTTTTTTGCAAGGCAATGAGGTTAAGTGATTTGCCCAATGTCACAGAGCTAGGTAATTATGTGTCTGAGGTTACATTTGAACTCTGGTCCATAGAGCTGCCCCTCAACATCTTCTTTTTTTAAATATGGTCAATGTTGGGGTGGCTAGGTGGCGCAGTGGATAAAACACCAGCCCTGGAGTCAGGAGGAGTACCTGGGTTCAAATCCCATCTCAGACACTTAATAATTACCTAGCTGTGTAGCCTTGGGCAAGCTACTTAACCCCACTTGCCTTGCAAAAAAAAAAAAAAATATGGTCAATGTGGAAATTTGTTTTGCTTGAATATAAATGTTTGTAACAAGGGTTTCTCAAAAGGGGGTGGGTGGACAGGAGAGGGTAGATTTTTTTTCATAACTAAAAATTATAAAATGTGTTTTTTAAAAAGAGAGAATACTAGGGTAACTTGGCTGCTTGTGAACCATACAAATTAAAAACAAATATAATTCTAGGTAACATATCTACTTCTAAACTTTAGCTTATCACAAATAAGGTCTACCATGCACCTCTCTTCAAAACTCAATTTCCAGAATAGTAAAGTCCTGATTATCCCAATGTTGTTAGGAAATGAAAAATAGTTTCATTTCAGAAAAAAGATAGGAAAAAGGCCAGGGCAGAATGCACCATACATTCTATGCTCTAATAGGAAATATCAAAATAAATAAAAATCTAAAAATTTTTAAACCCCCTAGAATTCCTTCCATATAATTGTTATTATAGCAAGAAAATCTCCATATTCAATAGATTTCCTCAGTTTTTGCAAATACAGTAAAATGTCATTAACTCCTTATTAACTTACACAAGGAAAACAGTGTCTTACAGATCCTTATCTGTCTTTTAAACAATCTGGGCTCTGATTTGGCATGGATGTCTTAGTGTTTTAATTCCCAAATTGAGAACTTTTCAACACCCATTTCCTGCATTTTTTTAAGAACATAATTCTATAAAGGTAAAGGATCCCCATTATAAAACATACATAAAAAGGTTAAAAAAAATTCTAATATACCATTATTATACCATCAAATCCTGAAGGGCAAATTTGCTTTATCTTTAATAAAGTATAGGTATTTGTAATCTTAAAGTGCTATATAAAATTTGTGCTTGTTATTATTATTGTTGCTATCTTTGTATTGCTAGTACTTAGCATAGTAGTATTTTTTTTTGCAAAAAAGTAGGTGCTTCATATGTATCAAATAGAATTTTTAAAAAATCCAATTTCCCAATTTTCTGTATGCAGAGAAAAAACTGTGGAATTTGAACGAAGACCAAGGACTATTATCTTTAATTTAGAAAAAAAAACCTGTTATCTTATTGTCTGATCTTACTATCTCTTGGGATTGCCATCTCTGTTTTAAGGTCTTATTATTTTTACCAAAAATGAATAAGACTCACTTTAGGAGATGACTTGTCAAGTCAATGATATTACCTTATGGTCATACTTCATGTGTCAGGGAAATCCCAACAGATTCATCTGTTCTTGCTTATTTAAACAGAGAAGCAGAGCATGTTTTCAAATTTTAAAAAATTTTTATATTGTAACACATTCTAATATTTAATAGTGTTCCATAAGCATTACTATGTTTTAATGAAATAACCAGTCTAGTCTTTTAAATGTATATATATATATATATAACTCTTCAAATCTATGTGCAGAGTCTAAATTACTCCAACAAGATATTGCTAAAAATTAAATGGGTTGGGCAGTTAAGTGGCACAGTGAATAGAGCATGGGCCCTGGAGTTTAGAGGACCTGAGTTCAAATTTGGCCTCAGACATTTAATTACCTAGCTGTGTGACCTCAGTCACTTAACCCCATTGCCTTAAATATTTTTTTTTAAAAAAAGAATTAGATGGGTTAAAACCATTATTACAAATAATGACATCATGCTATGCCTGTTATACATTCACTAAGAAGCAAATATTGTCCCACTTGTCCAAAATTGAATTCATTAAACTTTCCACCAAATCTCTATTTCCTTCAAAGGCTGGTATCACCATTCTTTTGTCTTCCAGAATTACAACTTTAGGGTCCCCCTCAATTCCTAAATGTCTCTCTAGACAGACAGAGAGACACACACAAGAACCCCATCAGCTGGAAAATCTTGCCATTCCTACCTCAACAATAACTTTTTTTGTCTGACATTCACCTTTTTTCTTCTTTAATTTTTTTTTTATAAATTTTTATTTATTTTCCAATTACATAGTTTCTACTTGTCCAGGGTCACAAAGCTGGTATCTGAGGCAGAATTTGAACTCAGATCTATATCTATATAGCACTATATAGCACTATATCTACTGTATATCTACTGTATAACCTATCTGTCCTTGTTATATACATAGCTTTTCTTTTCCTCCAAATGCCAATGCCCCTTCTTCCCAGGAATTTTTTTGCATTAATTTGTCATATATGTTTCTTTCCATCCCCAGTACCCAGCACACTGCTTTTTTGTTGACTGTTAAAATGACCTGAATGTAAACAATATTAGAGGAATAACAGGAACCAAAAAAGTTTCAACTAGCATTTTAGATATCAAATAAAAATTATTTTTAGAGAATCTATTGTTGTATGCAAACTTCTTACATTCTATTCATAAGGTTTTTGTAGCACTTGAACATACCCAAAGTGTGATATATAAACTTAACAGAGTAGAGAACCATTATATATGTTTTTATTTCATAAAGTAAATAAATCATGCATTACTAGGATCTAAGATCAATAGATATTGGTGCCTTCACTCACACTGGACAAGGTGACCCCATAAGGGAAGAGTAGAAATTTCAAGACTCAAAAAGGTGGACAGTAGGGCTCTACTTTGTTAATTTTCTTTCAGTGTATTGCAATGTATTCAGTTTGTGTGTGATCGATTAAGAGATATTATGACCTTATTTTATTAATCCAGTAAATCACACAAAAATGGGCAAGCAGCTTAAAAATATCTCAAAGAACAATGAAAGATAATAATAATAATAATAACAATAACAACAACACAATACCCTTTGATCCAGCAATACCACTACTGGGCCTATACCCTGGAGCTATGATGAAAAAGGGTAAAAACATCACTTGTCTAAAAATATTCACAGCTGCCCTGTTTGTGGTGGCAAAGAATTAGAAATCAAGTAAATGTCCTTCAAATGGGGAATGGCTTAACAAACTGTGGTATATGTATATCATGTTCTCTTAGAAACCAGGAGGGATGGGAATTCAGGGAAGCCTAGAGGGATCTGCATGAACTGATGCTGAGTGAGATGAGCAGAACCAGAAAAACATTGGGCACCCTAACAGCAACATGGGGGTGAAGATCAACCTTGATGACCTTGCTCATTCCATCAATGCAACAATCAGGGACAATTTGGGGGTATCTGTGATGGAGAATACCATCTGTATCCAGAGAAAGAACTGTGGAATTTGAACAAAGACCAAGGACTATTATCTTTAATTTAGGGAAAAAAATGATATCTTATTGTCTGATCTTACTATCTCTTTTACTTTGCTTCTTCCTTAAAGATATGATTTCTCTCTCATCACATTCAATTTGGATTAATGCATACCATGGAAACAATGTAAAGACTGCCAAATTGCCTCCTGTGGAGGGGTGGGAAGTAAGATTAGGGAAAAAATTGTAAAACTTAAAATAAACAAAATCTTAAAAAACAGTAATAATAATAATAATAGGGGTGGCTAGGTGGGGCAGTGGATAGAGCACTGGCCCTGGAATCGGGAGTACCTGAGTTCAAATCTGGCCTCAGACACTTAATAATTACCTAGCTGTGTGGCCTTGGGCAAGCCACTTAACCCCACTGCCTTACAAAAAAAACCTTAAAATAATAATAATAATAATAAATACAAGCACAAACTGAAAAAAAATCGAAGAAAAACTTCTAATTCTAATGTCAGTCATATTAAGAAATTAAGAAATGATGATCTAATTAGATCTGAGAAGAAACCAGTGCCCCCAAAATATTAAAAACTACTCAGAATATTCAAAATATGGATTTATATCTGTCATTAACAAATTAGTTCTTAACAGCATGAAGCCATAACAATTAGTACGACTTAAAAGTTAAGCTTCTGGGATTAAAAAAATTTCTCATGTCACATATAAAAATGCTCATCTTTAGTTAAAAAATTTTGCTCTGCGGCTAGGTGGTGCAGTGGATAGAGCGCAGGCCCTGGAGTCAGGAGGACCTGAGTTCAAATCAGGTCTCAGACACTTAATAATTACCTATCTATGTGAACTTGGACAAGCCACTTAACCCCATTACTTTGCCAAAAAAACCAAACCAAAAAAAAATTTGCTCTTAACATAATAAAATAATTTTTAAAAAAATCACTGAATTGAAATTCATCCCATCCTTATAAATTTTTACAGTGATTTATTATGTAGGTTAGCACAATAGCACAGGAATATAATTTAGAAAAAATGAACGACTGGCATTTCTGTAATGCTAAGATGTTTGAAAGCACTTTACCTGTTATCTTCTTTGATACAACAAATCAATGACATGCATGTCAATGTTTAATACCACTTTGCAGATGAGAAAATTGAGGCCAGTGGAGGTTAGGCGACGTGCTCAGAGTCATGGCTAGTGAGTGTCTGAGGCAGCATTCAAATTTCAGGTCAAGGTCCAACACCCTCAATACATGGTGCCTCTTATACAGATGTGGGGGTTGTAGGCTTAACATTATTTTCAACTGATGGGGGTGCTACTGCCCCAATGGGCTAAGAAGTGCACTCCTTTTTTGTCCAGAGGAATTAGAATGGATAAAAGGCAGAAGAGGTAAAAGAAAGGAAAAAACCACTGTGTTCACACAGTACTGATTTGGAATTCTGGTTTATGTTGCCTGACACGGGTCACTGATCCTCAGCCAACCGCCTGAGTTCTACCGCCAACATTTCTAATCCCTCTGTAGGGAAAAAAAAAAGTCAAGAAAAAGCTTTGGGGGCGGCTGGGTGGCGCAGTGGACAGAGCACCGACCCTGGAGTTAAGAGGTCCTGAGTTCAAATCCGACACTTAATAATGACCTAGCTGTGTGGCCTTGGGCAAGCCCCTTAACCCCATCGCCTGGCAAAAACCTAAAGAAAAAGCTTTCGGAGAACAAAGGGAGGAGGTGGAGGGGGCAGGAGTGCTCCCAGCCCCCGGGGTATCCGGTGCAGAGAAGTCAGGATGAGGGGGCGCCTTCGCCAGCCAACCTCCCCCCGACCTCGGGGGGCTTCCACGAGTCCCAGCGCAGGGGGCGTCCGCGAGAGGAGGGAGGGGAGTCCCGGCGCCGCCGGCCACACGCCAGCCTCTCGGCCACACGTACACAGCGACGCGCAGCCGCCCTCCCCCAAGTTCTCGGCGGGGAGAGCGGAGTGGGAGCGGGGGGCACAGGATTGGAACGGGTTAGGGTCGGGGGCAGACGAAAACGGCGGAGGCCCCAGGGGCCGCGGCCGCGGCGATCGCTACCTTTCGCCGTCCCGGCCGTCGAAGAAAACGAAGTCGCCGGTCTGGACGCACTTGGCGCAGGTCAGACGCCGGCGGGTGGTGTTGCACAGGGGACAGCGCTCAACCGCCACGTACAGCCCCTCCGCGTCCTCCACCGAATCCACCAGGCCCCGGGAGGGCGGCCGGCAGCCGCAGCCGGGAGCCTCCAACGCCCGGGAACCTTTCCCACTGGGAGACGCCATGATGGCATCGGAGCACGGCCAGTCACGTGGGACTTTGTTTTCAACCAGGTGCATCCTGGGCGGAGGGGGGCCCCGGGGAAGGCTGGGCGGAAAGGGGCGGGGATGGCGAGGGGAAGCGGTGGGCGTGGCCTCCGCCCGGCCCGCCCCCGCGCCGCCGGAGACCCGGAGCTATTTTTAGGCGGCGTTGACAGATGACCCCATCTGGGAGCCCAGGCGTGTTACTGCGGCCGTGACCCCTGCACTTCCCTCCTCCCCCAAACGGGATAATAATAGCGACTGCAGGGCGGGGGGCAGAAACTCGAGCAGAGGCCTTGTCTATTGTTAATCCTTCCACAGACTTTCCAAGAAGCTACGGAAAGGTTTTGGGTTTTTTTTGTTTTGTTTTTTTTTGTTTTTTGCAAGGCAATGGGTTCAGTGGCTTGCCCAAGGCCACACCGCTAGGTGATTATTAAGTGTCTGAGGTCGGATTTGAACCCAGGTACTCCTGACTCCAAGGCCGGTGCTCTATCCATGCGCCACCTAGCCGCCCCAGGTTTGTTTTTTTAATTTATCCTTGTGGTTCTTTAGCCACCTGAAGGTTCTTTCAGTTCCATTATTGATTAAAATTTGACCAGAACAACAGGAAGTCATATGAATAGACAATCAAAAGAAAAATCTGACTAAAAGTGATGAGAAAACCTGAATTCTATCAAATTAAGAAACGGTGGCTAGAGCACTGGACTTTGAGTAGGAAAGACCTGCTTTAAGAATAATTAGCCCCTTGGATGGCTAGGTGGCACAGTGGATAGAGCACCTGCTCTGGACTCAGGAGTACCTGGGTTCAAATCCGGCCTCAGACACAATAATCACCTAGCTGTGTGGCCTTGGGCAAGCCACTTAACCCCATTGACTAGCAAAAACCTAAAAAAAAAAATGTAGCCCCAATCTGGACTCTGAACAAAGACCAAAGATACTTCAGATTAGGGGGAAAAGTGTCATATTATTATGTAATTTTACTATCTCATACTTTATTTTTCTTCCTTAAGGATATGATTTCTCTGTCATCACATTCAACTGAGACCAAAGTATGACATGGAACCAATGTAAAGACTAACAGAATGCCTCCTGTGGAGGGTGGGGGGAGGGAAACAAGAATGGGGGAAAATTTGTAAAACTCAAAATAAATAAAATCTTTCTTAAAAAAGAAAAGAGTAATTAGCCCCAGAACCAGAACATTGCACACACTTTGGGTGTACAACTCTGGGTGATGTTCAACACTGAGGGACTGTTCATTTCAGCAATACAATGGTCAAACACAATTCTAAAAGACTTGTGATAGAAACTAAGATACATATCCATTGAAGAAACTATGTAGTTTAAATGCAGACCAAAGCTTACTGTCCTCAATTTTTAAAAGTTGTCTTTTGTATTATTTTTTCTTTCTAATTTTTTTCTCATGACAATTTGATTCTTTTATAACATGATTAATATGGATATGTTTCACATAGTTATACATGTATAATTATATTAGATTACTTTCTGTCATGGGAAGGAGGGAGAAAAATGTAAAACTCAAAATCTTGCAAAAAAAGATTGTTGAAAACTATCTTTGCATATGGTTGGAAAAATAAATAAAAATTTTTTTTAAAAAAAGATGAATTAGCTCTGCAACCCTAGGCAAGTCATTTAACTGCTCAGTTTCCCCTCAGTTTTGTAAAATGGATATAATGATAACAGCATTTACAGGGCTATTATGAGGATCAAATGAGACATTAAATTTCATTTGTAAAGCACTTTGCAAACTTTAAAATGTTATATTAATGTTGTCTATTATTATTATTTAAGTTTTAGGTTTCTTAAATCCTTTCTCCACAGTTAAAAGACTGTTCTTTAGAGGGGGCTAATTTAGCAAAATGAATTTTTATTAGGACAGTTAGATTTTTTTTGCCAGTAAGTAGTGCACAGATAGAAGAAGTATATGGGCTAAAAAGAGAACTTAAAAAAGATTCTCAAACCAACCAATAACCTCTTATCTATGTCATTCTCCTTTACAGCAGAAGGGTCCAAAACCATAGAGTTTAACATCTACCCTGTTTTTAAGGCTTCCCAGATGAATTATATATCTTTTTAGGATACACTTTAGCCATTGGCATTACCTGCTGCTATACATGGCAAAAACTTGTCAGAATTTTGCAATGAATAGAATTGTAAGAGACATTGTGGTCTTATCAGTGGTACCATTTTATTTGCTGCATGATGTAGAGCAAATTAGACAGAAGTTTGGATACAAAAGAAAATGAAAAATGCCTATAGTAATGTCTACAATAATGTTGATAGAAATGGAGAACAGAGCACCAGCAATTTCATTACTATTGGAAGAGCTGAAATATTTCAATATTTGTAGGCATGTGATAAACAAAAACAAGGTAAAAGGAAGTGAGAGCTAGACTGAAGGAGGACTAACAGGTTTTCCTTAGAAAGAAAAACAAAGGAGAGGAAAATAGTTTCATCATATACCCTAAAGCAACCTCAACAACAACAAAAAACATTGCTAGAGCCTTTTGGTCATCTAGTCTTGCCTTGCTCAAGATAAGGATAACCAAAACAAACATCTTGAAGATATTTGCAACTTATGTGTAACATCTGTTATAGAGGAATACAATGAAGAATTTGACAAGATCCTCCAAATAAAATCAACATTTGATTTGATGTTTGATAACAGTGCACAAATAGGAATAGGAGAGGATGATAAGTATATAGGTAGGTGGGAAAGTACTGGGATAAGGAATTTGCCATATAATTGAGAAATATAACCACAGTTATTCTGTGCCCCTGAAATGGGATTTTGTGAAAGATACTTCAAGGCTACAGGCACATTATTTGAAATTTATCTAGAAGAGTAGGAAATCAAATAATATTTGGAGAGCATATAGGAAATAAGAAAGATGCTAATTCTGGTAGCAAACAGAAACTTAAGACATGTAGAAAATGATCTAATCGCTGAATGAGAGAATAGGAGGGAGGGGAAAAAGGAGTTCAAAGGGAATGATATATAACTGTTGTCCATTCCTTATCATTTCAAACTTTGTTCTCAATCCAAAAATTAAGCTAGTGTGAAGGGTATTGTGATGGGACTATGTTGTGTTTTGCCAAATAGGTTTTGGTTGTGTTCACATAGGCCTCTCTAGATGTGGCTCCTAGGGAGGCAAAAATAGTCTTTTTTATCCTCCCTTCTCCAAGGAAAACTTTAATTCCTTCCAGGAAGTTAAGCAAGAGATTGTAACTAGTGACTGGCCACTCCACTGCCCTCAGTGAAAGGAAGTAATGGGCTAGAACTATATCTGTTTTTTCCCTTAAATATGTTTTGTTCAGGGGAAATAATTTTCAGGTTTAGGCTGTGCTCTTGATCACAACCCCTTAATGGAGAAGTACCCAAACAATGAAGTCAAGGTTTGGCTCCATTCCTATCAGATGCCAGTTTTACAACACCACATATAGCAAATGGTAAGTAAACCCATCTATCCAAGTCGAGAGCAAAATAGAAGTCAGAGAATGTATACACAGGAAAATATATACCATACAATCCAGAACGAATGAACTCTCCTCTTGGAGCTTTTTTTGGGAGAGTTCTCTCAAGACTGCCTAGTCAAGAGACAGTCTTTTATCTTAGCCAAGGGGAAATTCTCTGAAGTCTCTAGTATAGCAAGTTGAGAATATGGACATAATAGAGGTTGATGGCTCCTCTACTTGTTGACTTCTTCCCCAAGTCATCTTCTTCTTTCAAGAGAGACCTAAAAAGAGGAACCATACCTCCTTTCTCTAAAAAAGCTCTTCTGGACTGCATCACCCTACAAAAGCTTATCAAGTTCAAAATAGAATATTTATTTATTTATGACAATATAACCCATATTACCAATGAGTATAATAATAAAATGTAATAATGCTGCATGAATGGGCTTTGAGGGCTACCAGTGGCCCCAGGGTCATAGGTTGGACACACTTGCTTTAAAAGCTAGAAGCCTAGGGAGGCTAGGTGATGTAGTGGATAAAGCACTGGCCCTGGAGTCAGGAGTACCTGGGTTCAAATCCGGTCTCAGACACTTAATAATTACCTAGCTATGTGGCCTTGGGCAAGGCACTTAACCCCGTTTGCCTTGCAACAACCTAAAAAAAAAAAGCTAGAAGCCAGAAGACTAAGATCTCTCCTTTCTCAAACTTATACCAACTATGTAGGCATGGAGCATTGAATAATAAATCTCAACCCGTGAGGATTATCCCATAAAAATGGGCTCTGAGGTTCAAGTTATGCTGGGAAGAAGTAAGGATTTTTAAAAAAAAAATTGATAACATTTCTATTTATAGTCTGATGACTACAACAAAAACTTTTAAAGAGGTGGGAAGTTTGGAGGCTAAAATAAATGTGGGTTCATATAGTAATAAGTGGACTAGCCTATAGGTAAGGTAGTAAGGAATTTCAGGCTCAGTGGAATTATGTTGATATCCTCTGGAGAAATGCCACCATGAAAGGGGCTATGGTAAAAAATTCCATAAAGATGTGCGAGAGGGACAGCTAGATGATGCAATGAATAGAGTGTCAGCACTGTAATCAAAGACTTGAGTTCAATTCCACCACCTCCACCTTACTAGTTATGTGACCCTGAATAAGTCACTTAACCCTGTTTGTCTCAGTTTCCTCATCTGTAAAGTGAGCAGGAGAAGGAAATGACAAACCTCTCTGGTATCTTTGCCCAGAAAATCCCAAATGAGGCCACAAAGAATTGAACAAGATTGAAAAAATTGAGCAACAACAAGGAAGGAAAAAACCAAACTGTTGCAAGCTGCATAAGATCAGAGGTAAAGTTCATACCAGTGGGCTAGCCAACAATCATGGTGTTAACATGAGTTCAACATCAGTTGCTTCCTAAATAGTACCTTTGAGCCCTTCTTGACTCACCAAGATAGGATTGTTTACATAAGTTATAGCAATGAGCAGTCATGGCAGGAATTCTCAGCCATACAAGAGTATGATCACTTATGATTATTCATTTTGTTTCATAATATCCTCTATCTCCACTACTACTAGTCTTCTCCAATCTTCACCTTCCCACTTACACACAAAGCTCTGTATGGCAAGTGTTTGTTTTTATTTTAATAATCAGTTTCCTTGTCTATAAAATGAGAGGTATAGACTAGGTATTACAAAGTGATGAGTCCAATTTGGGCACCAATGCAGATCTCAATCCCTTTTCACCTTATTCTATCACCATGTGTACCTCCTTCCACCTTCAGATTAGCCACCTAATTCTCATTTATTTGGAGATTAATCTTTTCTGCTAATACTATACTCTATGTCTTTCCCACTTGGTAGATGCTGACATAACTAATACTTTTCTGATAGCCTTTGAGAACCCAGGATCACCAGGGCATTGAAGGAAGATGAAAATGGGGGAATTTGAATTCAACATTTCTTGAGTTAGTGATTTGGGCATTGACCTCCTTGGGCCAGGAGGAGAAAGTCATCTTTTCTTAAGAGTTCATATTTTGGAAAAGAAGGGTAGAAGAAGAGTAACAAAGGTTGTCTTGTAATAAAAAAAATAATAATAATAAACAGCAGTAATCACCTGACTCTGAAGATGTGTACTTTATAGACCTCCTCTGGGTTAATTCTCTTTATATCCATGAGAGACTAGCCCATTTACTACTGAAATGCAACTATTTCAAGTTCAGAGCATAGTAGTAGTTGACAGTTATACTATCTGTGTGTAAAGAAACGAGGAATAAAATAGAATGCTTCTCTTTTCTATTACCTAGCCTTAAGCACTGAATGGGCTCAGTCAAGCAGAAATGTGAACAAAACCCTAATTTAAAAAGGCCAAGCTCTCACTTTGTATCCTAGGCCATCTCCAGTCACCCTGATAAATACTTTGCTATGGGACCCAGAAGAGAAAGTGAGGCTGGTGACTTTGCACAGCCCCCCCTCACTTAAATCCAAATCACTTGCAAGTCTAGACACACCCTCCTAATATTATGGTCCTCTTCAAGAACAAAGGACAAACAAAGTTATGGAGGCAATGGTTTGACTTATTTATATGTACTTATTCATATATATATGGAAGACCAATTGTCAAAATAGAGGAATAAATTACAAAAGGCAATCAGGGATAGAAAGAAAAGGAACTCACATACATAGACACATCACACACACACACACACACACACACACACACACACACACACAAACACAAATACAATGTGGGTCAAAGACTTGTGTCTAAGAGCTGAAAAGGTTACCTAGAGTTTGGCTTTAACAAAAGACAAACATGCTTAGGGTAATTGTTCAAGGGTTTATTGTTCATCTTGGCCTACAGTCAGTCAGTAGAACTGAGCTCAAAAAGCCTTTTTGCGGAGCATATTTGTTATCACAGTCAGAAGATGGGGTCTTCAGTAGATGGGATTTTTGGTGGTGATGATGAGGATGAGGATTGTCCTTCATTCTTAAAAAAGACTACAATATCAAGGAGATGATGCTATGACAAGCAATGGGTGGCTCTTTATCCACTGGGTCATCTAGCTGCCCTTTTGGTACTTGTCCATTAAAGAAGGATGAATTATGCTGAAAAACTTTTACAAAAATGGGGGTAGGACTTATTTTGATGGATCTAGGGAGACCAGAAGGTTAGGTTTCTTAAAGATTAGGTTTGCCTTTACAATTGAGGAGGCTTAGAGTTTTATCCTTTATAATTGCTCATTTGATCTGATTACCAAGAGATTGATTCTCTTTAATATTTATGTGAAGGTGACCTTTCAATCACTTCTGTTCTTAGAGGCACAGAAAATAAATATGTCATATACATATAAATATTTATATTTTTAAAGGGTAAAACTCATTGTTCATAGAGCCTATTGTTTAGTAGTTTATATTCCATGAGAAGATACAGTATATAATCTCCAATGAGCTATCACATACATACACACATACATATGTATATATATCACACATATATATATGTATATGTATATATATATATATATATATATATATATATATATATATATAGAGAGAGAGAGAGAGAGAGAGAGAGAGAGTGTTAACCTCTTATCCCCATTGTAACAAGGGTGTGAGAAATTCCTGAGTGTTTAGTTTCCACAGGATGCAAGAAGAGGCCATTAAAGATATACATTACAAGGACTGGGGTCTGTCTTTGGCTATTGATTAGTCTGAAAGGCACAAAGCCTAGGTGCAGGAATGTGGGAGTAACATGAAAGAGGTAATAAGGAATTGACCCTGATTATTCACCAAACTGAGAGACCTAAAGATGGGAACCTCTAAAGGGAGACCTTTAGGGAGCTAAAGATGCCAGACCTGAGATTAGACTGAAGCCTGCTCCAACTAGTCCAGGTTCCTGACCTTATGAAAGTCTGCTTCCATAATTAGGTTCATGCATAGTAACTCACATACCCTGTGACAACTGAGACTCATCAGCATAACATGCATCGTATGAATAGGGAGGGGGAACATATTAAGGACTGGTATGAGATAGGCATATAGATTAGATTGTATTCCTGAGATTCAGACCAATAGCTGGCTCAGAGGGGAGGAGAAAGCCTCTCAAATTATATATAAGACTGGAAATTGTCACAATTCTAGTCTGTTCCTGCAGGGATGTTAATAAAACCTTTTCAATCATTCCAGGCTAAGTTTTTATTATTATAGGCCATATATAACAAAGGCCATTGTGAGTCAACCACATGCTAGAAGTTCACTTTGCTAAGTGGAGGTCTTTAGTATAACCGATAACACATTCCTTTTAAGGGAATGTCTGATGTCCACCTCCTTACTGTCCCACCCCCATCCTGAATTTTATCTCCTCTGAGTTGTACCTCCCTTGATGGACTTCTAATAGTGAAAACTCCATTTTGAGATCTGTTTTTCTAGGCAAACCCCCAAGCACACCTTTTAGAGGTGCTTAGAGAAATACTAATAAATGTGTATGTTAACCTGTTTTGTTCTTTTTTCTTTTTAAAAAACATTTATTTATTTAAAATTTTACTATTTTTCCCCTAATCTCACTTCTCCCCCCCCACAGAAGGCAATCTGTTAGTCTTTACATTGTTTCCATAGTATATATTGATCTAAGTTGAATATGAGAGAGAAATCATATCCTTAAGGAAGAAAAATAAAGTAAAAGAGATAGCAAAATTACATAATAAGATAATAGTTAACCTGTTTTGTTCTTTCTTGAGATCAAGCTCTGAAGGTTAACACCATGGTTTTTTTTGCAAGGCAATGGGGTTAAGTGACTTGCCCAAGGTCACACAGCTAGGTAATTATTAAGTGTCTGAGGCCACATTTAAACTCAGGTCCTCCTGACTCCAGGACTGGTGCTCTGTCCACTGCGCCACTTAGCCACCCCTGGTTAACACCATGTTTAAGATTAATTATATTATTTTTTAAGACCAAACTCCCAGAGGTTGTCAATATCTAATTTACATATATATCTCAATGGGAAGAGTCAAGGGAAGCCAAGCTGCCCAGCACCACCACAATCCTATATGTCTAATGTATCATGAGCCACCATATTGAGGAGAAAATGGAGACACAAATGCTATCTGCTCTAAAGAGCAGGCTAAGGTCCAGGCAACAACTTAGCTGGAGACTGAGCAGAAGAATGAGAGACAGAGACCAGCAGAAACCAAGTGTAACCCCTCTCCCAAAAACCAATGGTATGGAGCTCTGTTCTCATTAGTGGAGATAATGCCCTGCCCTGAGTGGGGTGTTAGGGTGGAGTTGGCAAATCAAGAGAACTCAAGCCTTTTTGTGTTTACTTTGGTCTCACTGGCTTCTAGCTTTGAGAGGGAAGATGGTTGCTAAAGGAAAAGATCTTGGTAAGGCATGAGAGGAACTGGCAGTTTCCTTTATGTCCCTGATCCTGGAGACTTTGGGGTTCCACTTAGGTGAGGCCTGGAACTGTCTTCTTTGAGTTGAGTCATCTTGCTTCCAATAGAAGATCTCCATCATTCTATATTATGTGATATATATTCTCCTATGTATACTCTTTTCAATTTCCATGTTGCTATGATTTAGATAAATGAGTTTCTTTGATATTCATTATGTATGTTCTCAGACAATTTTCCTCATCTCCTTTGTTCTTCTTTGTATTAGGATCTGGTATTAGGTAAAAGAGGGTTAAAATCTTGGATAAAGAACATGGTATCCCTCTCTCCCCCCCAATAATGAGAAACAACAATCAGAAGTTAAATTGGACCCAATCTAACCCAATCTCTTGGACTAACAATTTTTAAAGGAACAAATAGTCTAATTTTATCATGGTATACCCCCTCTCTTAAGATAACATAGTGAAATCCAGCTCCAACTTCCTACTCTTCCTACTGATGGAAATAAAAATCTCCCTTGGAGAAGGATAGGATGGTGGGGCTAGAGATGTCTGTTCTGCTTTTCTTTGAATCCCACAATGACAACCTCACTATAAAGAAAAATAGTTTCCATGGAAGTAGGAGCAGAGTTTCATTGATATGACCAGTACAGAACTTTGAGGCTACAAGGAATGCCTGGGCAGATCTACTTTTGTTGAACTTGTTAGAGAATGAGATCCAAATATGTTGATTCCATTTTCTCTCTAATAAAGCATGATTCATTCCAAAGTCTATTTTACATTTCTGTTCATACAATTTTTGGGTTTCTCTTGCCCTTTTATCAAACTCCAGGCAGGTAGGGACCACCTACATTTCCTCAGTATTTGACTTGCCTCCCATCTTGGCACTTTCCACAAACCACCTCTTTCCCCCTTTCCAGTCAAGCTCCCCAACAATTCTCCATTCTCCACTGATGGCTTTCTTATTCCTAATCCCCCTTCAACCCAACTCCCTTCAAATGCTTCACTGTGCTCTCTGAAATGCCTACACCATACACGAGAGGAAAGAGTTTGAACCTCTTCCTTTCTTGCTCATTCCACTTTCTTATACACACTAGGGTCTGGATCCCTCTTGATGATACGGCTTCTCTGACCATCTTTTCTAGCATTGACTGTACTTTTACTCATTGGTATTAGTAGGGTAATTGGATTATTCCTCACTCCCCATTGCCACTTCCAGACATATTACAAATGAGATATTGATACATATTTTTATAGCTTTCCAAATACAAAGAACAAATTAATTTGGAGCATAGAATAAATTCAGAAGCTTGGTAGAGGCTTCTCAGACAATTTTCCTTATCTCCTTTGATCCATCCCTCACAAGGAGTTTAATAAACTATTCTCAGAAAAGAATTGAAGACTGACTAAAGGGAATGTTATATCCTAAAGTGGAAACTGAGATTAAAAAACCATCTTTCACATAAGGGTTAGGGCTAGCTTTGAGTGTGTGGTTAGTTTTCCACAGCCTTTTATGCTATACCCTTTCTCCATCACCAGACATACCAAAAACCATACAAGATAAAATGAGTATAATACTCCTCATTCTGCCTTCCTCCTCTTTGCTGTGCTTCCACAAAATGAATAAATCCTAGCATTCTGAGCCCGAGGCTTAGGGGGGGAGGAGAGAACAATTTCATGGGATTTAGGCAGAGAAGTGTATGGAGGAAATGATGCAAGCCTGCCTCTCCTTGCCTTTCAGCATTTTTCTCGTGATGAGACCTTAATGGCAAGGTGGCATATCTTTGGGCATAAGCTATACTCGGAAGTATGCGGTGAATGTCAGAGGAACCCTTCAAGAATTGAGAGGCATACTTGGAAAAAAAAAGTATGTAACGGCAAGGATCTGAACAGACGAGAATAAAGAAGAAAGATGACCTAAGGTCCCTCATCCACCCTAGCAATGTGATTTTGTGAGCGACGGATTCCTTCACTTTCTAGGGCAACAGGGAAGGGATGTTTGAATTTGAGCATTTGAATCAAATTGCACTGAGATTCTGCATTTTGGCTTGCTTGCCAGAAGGCTCTCTGGGCTGAAAGGAAAAACTGAGCTTTCAAGTTTGAACTTGCCTAATGACAAAGGAAGCTGGCAAACTCTCATTTGGGAAGGATTCACAGATGCTTGTGTTGGTTGCTTTGAGGTATTTGGATTACTGTATATTCTTTTCCAATATTTTGAGTAAAGAACTAATCAGCCATACCTGCCTTATTAAGTGACCTCAACCCAATCATGGAGAAGTTAGAAGGGATAGAATTTCCTAGAATTGATAATCTAATTAAAGCCATGATTTTAGACTGAGGAAAGTTGCCAATCCCTAAAGAGCTCAAACTAAATAAAGGGGAAAGGAAGCCAAATCAGAGAGAGAGTCAGAGAAAATCATTACTATCATCCCAAAGTGACTTTTTATGTTAGCTAGTGCACATAGACTCATATTGGAATTGCTTGATCAAAGAGTAGGCTTAGTTTTATTGCTCTTTAGGCATAGTTCCAAATTATTCTCTAGAACGGTTAGATCAGTTCATAACTCCACCAACAATGCATTAATGTCCCAGTTTTCCCTCATCCCCTTCAACATTGATCATTTTCTTTTTTTTTGTCATTTTAGTCAATCTGATAGATGTGACATGGTACCTCAGATTAGTTTTAATTTGCATTTCTCAAGTGAATAATGATTTGGAGCATTTTTTTATGAGTATAGATAGCTTTAAGTTCTTCATCTGAAAGATGAAGGTCATATCCTTTGACCATTTATCAACAGGGGAATGACTTCAATTCAGTTCGCTATATATTTTAGAAATGAGGCTTTTACCAGAAACACTAACCCTGAAAATTGTTTCCCAGTTTTCTGCATTCTTTCTAATCTTAGTTGCATTCATTTTATCGTGTAAAATCTTTTAAATTTAATGTAGTTGAGGGGTGGCTAGGTGTTGCAGTGGATAGAGCACCAGCCCTGGAGTCAGGAGTACCTGAGTTCAAATCCAGCCTCAGACACTTAATAATTACCTAGCTGTGTGGCCTTCAGCAAGCCACTTAATTCCATTGCCTTGCAAAAAAAAAAAGAGTTGTTAAATTTAATGTAGTTGAAATTATCCATTTTGCTATTTATAATGTTCTCTATCTCTGTTTTGGTCATTAATTTCTCCTTCTCCACAGTTCAGACAAATAGACTATTCCTTGTTCTAATTAGCTTATGGTAGACCCTTTAAGTCTAAATCCTGTATCCATTTCAACCTTACCTTGATTTAGGGTGAGGGATGTTGGTCTACGCCTATGCCATACTTGTTTCCAATTTTTCCAGCAATTTTTGATCACAATAGATTACTATAGTCATTTACTAACATTTCTTTTGTACCTAATCTATTCCATTAATCCACTTCTCTATTTGTTAGTCAGTACCAAACAGTTGTGATGACTGGTTCTAGATCTGGTATGGCTGGGCCACCTTCTTTGCATTTTTTTCATGAATTCCTTTGATATTCTTAATCTTTTGTTTCTCCAGATAAATTTTGTTACTCTTTTTCTAGCTCTATAATTTTTTGGTACTTTGATTGGTATGGCATTGGATAAGTAATTTAATTTAGGTGGAACTGTAATTTTTGTTATATTATTAACTATCCATGAACAGCTTTTTTTCCCCCATTTAAAAAACTTATTACAACAAAAACAAATAAACAAATGCAATCAAACCTAACACCCAAACCAACCAAAAGATACAAGATCATAATCTAAACTTTCTTGTCTAACCCAGGAAAAAAATTTGAAAACCTTTAAAAAAACAAAAGAAATATAAATGTTAGCTTCAAAAATATCTATCCAAAAAATAAGGCATCTACATTACCAAAAAAAAGACAGTACAAGTAGAGGAAGAGGTGAGGAGGATGAGAAAAGAAAGGGTTGACTCTCCCCTCTGCATGTTGGCTACTTGCTCTTATCAAAACCTATGCCTTGATTAACTGATCACAAGAGGCAGTGGGGTAGAAATGGGAATCTAACCCAGGCTAGGTGTTAAAGGCAGAGGGGAGGAGAAAGCAAGCTGTCCCTGGAACTTCCTGACCCTAGAGGGAAAAAAATGTACCAGAAAGGATATTGGGAGAACAAAGATTCCACAGATCCAGATCTATGTGGGGATGAATGGTGAAGGAGAAAGTCTGGAGAGCAAGGAAGAAATTAACAGATCTCAGAAAACTTTGTGGGGATTCAATTTCTATGGATCCAGGTCAAAAATTGATGATGATGTTTATTTTTCCTTCACAAAGAAGATTGACATCAGGGAGGTGATGCCATGACAAGCACATGAACTGTATTTAAGTGAGGGGTGCCATGCTAAGTCACCAACCTCACTTTCTCCTCTAGAATCATCTAGGTTCAGTGGCCAGAAATGAATCAGGAAGATCAGAGATAGTCCTGAATTCGAGGCAATTCGGATTAAGTGACTTGCCCAAGATCACATAATTAATGTCATATGTTAAAAATTATATTTAGGGGCAGCTAGGTGGCATAGTGGATAAAGCACCAGCCTTGAAGTCAGGAGTATCTGGGTTCAAATCTGGCCTCAGACACGTAATAATTACCTAGCTGTATGGCCTTGGGCAAGCCACTTAACCCCATTTGCCTTGCAAAAACCTTTAAAAAAATCATATTTAGGGTAGTGTAGTGGATAGAGCACCGGCCCTGGAGTCAGGAGGATCTGAGTTCAAATTGGTCTCAAGAGTTTAATAATTACCTAGCTGTGTGACCTTGGGCAGGTCGCTTAACCCCATTACCTTGCAAAAAGCAAAAAAAAAAGTTCCAAATACCTCTATCTCAGTTTATTAACTCTTAATACTTGATAAACTGTAGTAAGCTTCCTATTTTACAATTTCATATTAAAATGCTTACTTTTTAGGCTTAAATAAACATTAGTTGCTGGATTTATAATTTAATTACGTTATAATAGCAATAACACAAAGACATTTAATTTTTTTTAACAATATTTTAGTTAGGGGAAGATTACAGCCAAGAGTTACTGAAACTCTCATAACTGCAGATAACTTATAAAAACACAGTTTACTCAGGATAGTAATTAAGTTCTCAGGAATTCTCTTCATCATCTTCACAAGATAAAAGTTAAGACATTATTAGCAAAAAAGATATTTTCCTTTTTTTCCTGTCTTAGTTTTCTTTCAAACTCCCTTCTCACACAATTACAGTCAAGTTTTCCAGTCTCCTCAAGAAATTCTCTTTATGTTTTTTTGCTTTGAGTTAAATAGTTCTCCAAAAAAGGCATTTTCCTAATCCTTGTCTGTCTTCTCCTGTTTCTCAAAAACCACCATCAACTCTCTCTTTTGTCAATCTTAAAACTGCCAACCCAACCTTACATTACTCAACATTCCATTTGGCTCTTAGAGTTACAATACCAGTAACTCTAGCTTCTATAGAGGAAGTTATTCATGCTGGTGGTGCAGATGCAATCCAAGTGATAATTAAGCCTTCAAACTTGAAAACGTTAGTAATGTCACTCTCCTGCTTAAACATTTTTGATACTTCTCTCTTCTAGAATAAAATATTAATCCCTCGGTCATGCTCTTTATTTTTATTTATTTGTTTGCCTGCTTGTTTATTTATTTAGTTATTTGTTTATTCATTCATTCATTCATTCATTCATTTATTTATTTGTTTATTTATTTATTGCAAGGCAGTGGGGTTAAGTGGCTTGCCCAAGGCCACACAGCTAGGTAATTATTAAGTGTCTGAGGCCAGATTTGAACTCAGGTACTCCTGACTCCAGGGCTGGTGCTCTATCCACTGTACCACCTAGTCACCCTGGGTCATGCTCTTTAAAACCTTCCACAGTCTGGTTCACATCTACCTTTCCAGGATTAATCTTATTATTTCCCTTTATGACCCTTCTACACTCTAGCCAAACTGCCTGAATAGCTGCATAATATAAAATGGAAACCAATTATAGCAAAATTCAATTATCAAAATATTTTTAAAAACAAAGTCACAGCAAAGTAGCAGGATATAAAATAATACCCACAAAAATCAGCATTTCTATAATATTACCAGCAAAGTTCAGAAGCAAAAGATAGAAAGAGAAATTTCATTTAAAGTAAGGGTCAAGAAACTAGGATTAGACCAACACCTCACACCCTATACCAAGATAAGATCAAAATGGATACAGGATTTAGACATAAAAAAAGGATATTATAAGCAAACTAGGAGATCAAGGAATAGTTTACCTGTCAGATCTATGGAAAGGGAAGCAGTTTATAACCAAGGAAGAGATGGAGAGTAACAGGCAAAACCATTGTAACCAGGATCAAAAGAAATGTAGGAAATTGGGATACAATTTTTATAACTAGTATTTCTGACAACGGACTCATTTCTAAATTATGAGTCAAATTTTTAAAAAACAAGCCATTTCCCAATTGACAAATGGTCAAAGGATGGGCAAAAGCAATTTACAGATGAGGATTGATTAGTGATCCAAAGTCATATGAAAAATTGCTCGAAATCACTAATTATTAGACAAATGCAAATTAAAGCATCTCTGAGCTACCATCTCACACCTCTCAGTCTGGCCAATATGACCAGAAAGGACAATAATCAATGTTGGAAGGGATGTGGGAAATCTGGGACACTAATACTTTGTTGGTGGAGCTGTGAACTCATCCAACCTTTCTGAAGAGCAAATTGGAATTATGCCCAAAGGGCAAAAAAATGTACATACCCTTTGATCCAGTAATACCACTACTGGGTCTGTAAAAACATCACTTGTAGAAAAATATTCATAGCAGCCCTGTTTGTGGTGGCAAAGAATTGGAAATTAAGTGAATGTCCAACAATTGGGGAATGACTCAATAAACTGTGGTATATGTATGTGATGGAACATTGTTGTTTTATTAGAAACCAGGAGGGATAGGAATTCAGGGAAGCTTGGAGGGATTTGCTGATGCTGAGCAAGATGAGCAGAGCCAGAAGAACATTGTACATTCTAACAGCAACATAGGGGTGATGATCAACCTTAATGGGCTTGCTCATTCCATCAATGCAACAACAATCAGGCACAATTTTGGGATATCTGAGATGGAGAATACCATCTATATCCAGAGAAAGATTTGTGGAGTTTGAACAAAGACTATTACCTTTAATTTAAAAAACCCATTATCTTATTATATAATTTTGCTATCTCTTATACTTTATTTTTTTTCCCTTAAGGATATAATTTCTCTCTCACCACATTCAACTTAGATCAGTGTATACCATGGAAACAATGTAAAGACTAACAGATTGACTTCTGTGGGAGGAGGGAAGAGAGATTAGGGGAAAAATTGTAAAATTCAAAATAAATAAATAAATAAATAAATTCTTTTTTTTTTAAAGAAAAAATAAGTAACTATCAACATCATAAAATATTGGGCAATCTATCTCCCAAGAAAACCTAGAAATTTTATAAACACAATTACAAAACATTATTCACACAGTCATATTCAAACAACTGGAAAAACATCAGTTGCTAGGGGTGGCTAGGTGGTGTAGTAGATAAAGCACTGGCCCTGGAGTCAGGAGTACCTGGGTTCAAATCCGGTCTCAGACACTTAATAATTACCTAGCTGTGTGGCCTTGGGCAAGCCACTTAACCCCATTTGCCTTGCAAAAAAATCTAAAAAAAAAAAACATCAGTTGCTCATTTTCTAGACTCTAGAATCTAAGATTCCTTTCCCCTCTGAATAAACTAATCCAAGCTGTACCTCCTCTCCCTCCCTTCAGGACTTATTTCCAAAGATAGGACATGCCACTAATATAGAGACAAAGAGGACTTTTGTAAGGGAAGGTGGAAGCCAGTTTAGAGAGATCTTAGAAAAGCATATCAAATGACTATACTTTCTTTCTCAATAGGGAAGAAAGGAGTGCCAGGCAGCAGGAATTAAGTACCTTACTATCTCTTGAGACAATAAGACTGAATGTCTCTTAGTTGGTTTTCCATGTGTTTCAAAGAAATATGCTATGGTGTTGGTCCTTTGTAATAAGGGCAATTTTTTTTTCAATTTTATTTCTCCCCCTCCCTCCAGTGCATGCAAGCAAAAACAAATTTCAACAATCACTTCTTAAACCTTGAGTTTCAGATTCTCTCCCCTCCTCCTACCCCACACCCCCTCATTGAGAAAGCAAGCTACTTGGTATAGTTATTTGTGTAGCTATGAAAAACATTACTATGATAATCATGTTGAAAAAGTAAACATAACCCCTCCCCCTAAAAAAAAAGAAACCTCAAGAAAAATAAAGTGAAAAAAACATGTTTCAATCTCTATTCAGACACCATGGACTTTCTTTGAGATGGATAGTATTCTTTATAAGTCCTTCAAAGCTCTCTTGTGTCACTGCCATGCTGTGAAAGCATAGGTCATTCACAGCTAATCATCCTGTATAAAGTACATTTCTCATTGCATTTACTCATGTTTTTTTTTTTGTTTGTTTTTTAGGTTTTTTCCAAGGCAAATGGGGTTAAAGTGGCTTGCCCAAGGCCACCCAGCTAGGTAATTGAACCCAGGTACTCCTGACTCCAGGGCCGATGCTTTATCCACTACGCCACCTAGCCTCCCCTCATGTAAGTTTTTTTACTGAGAGCATCCTAGTCATCATTTCCCAAAACAGAAAAGCAATTCATCTCAATCACATACTGCAATTTATTCATTCACCAACCACTGGGCATTTCCTCAATCTCCAGGTCCCTGACACCAGAAAAGAACTTCTTTAAATATCATTTTTTTCCTTTTTTTTTGTTTTTTCAAGGCAATGGGGTTAAGTGACTTGCCCAAGGTCACACAGCTAGGTAATTATTAAGTGTCTGAGATCACATTTGAACTCAAGTCCTCCTGACTCGGACTGGTGCTCTATCCACTGTGCCACCTAGCCATCTCTCTAAATATAATTTTTAACATATGAGACTAGTTATGTGACCTTGGGCAAGTCACTTAATCCTAATTGCCTTGAATTCAGTTCTTTAAAGGCCACATGATTTTGGCTGTACCTAACTAGGCATGCCAGTGGCTAATTAATGGAGCCATAAGGGCAGTAAGAGATAAAAAACACTCCTGTTTCTCCTTAAATATCCCCTCAGGATCCACTGGAGAGATGGAATTTTGGGAGTGGTCCTGGGGTCTTGTTTTGGAGAGATTGCCAATAGGAGGTGTGACTGCAAAGGATCAGGGTCAAAATAAAGGTTAAGTGCAGAAAAGGATTACAAAATTTGTTTCCAATTACAATATTTCCTTGCATCAGAATATCATGAATGAAAAATTCTAGTGACTAAAAAATGAATTATGCTATTTCTATATGGAAGCAAAAAATCATGTAATGAATATTATAAATCAATAAAATCATAATGGAGTTTGGACTACCAGAATGACTTCCACAATTTATCTTGACAGCAAGTTTCATGCCATGTTTGATTGCCAATATACTCAAAAAAAGCATTGTAAAAGTATAACTCTGCTGACTTGGCATATCTATATTTTCCATATCATTGTCCCTGACAAATCATTGAAACATATAATTCCCCTACTTTGATATTTAAAACTTAAGACTATCTTAAAACTTTTTGTTGAATCTTGAAAAAAAATTTCTTTCATCAAATTAGATTTAAATTACTATAATTGCATATGCCTTAGCAATACTAATATTAATTTACCTTTTTATCAAAAATTAAAGATTTATTCAACTTTTGTTATTTACTAGAATTTTTGTAAAGAGTTTTTGTCCTTGAAAGACATTCAATTTTCTAGTTTAGATTGTCATGTCTTATATTTGTTCATCAACAGGATCTCTGCCTCTAATTGCTGAAACCCCATGAGCATCAATTAGATATTACAATAGACTAGAATCACAAATCCTTTGAAGGTCTATTCAGTTATATCATGTGAATAAATTATTCTTGTATTGATCTGAAGTTTACTCGTGAAAACTAAACAAAAGGTCAGTTACATGGGATTCTCTTCTACTTGGTGGAGATTGATTAATCAATGCTTCATGCTTGCATGAAGGGCAGGGCAGAGGAGAAGAGAGTTGGAGAAAAGAGAGATTGTATGTGTGTGGGAGAGAAGGGGGTGGTATGGCCTTCCAGTTTCTAGGGAGAAGATACACAATTCCAGATTTTCTTCAATGTCCCTCTTCCCTCTACCAGAGACTTTAATCAATTTCCCTTTGGGTGAGATCTGGCTCCCAATGGGAGAGCTCATTTACTCTGTGTTTTGTCTGATACACAAATTCTCCTATGTATATTTTCTCTGATTTGTTTTTCTACCAATCTGGATGAGTTTATTTAGTATTTGCTATATGTTTTCATTGAGGAATTGGCATGTGGTAGGAAAAGGGGGTGGGTTACATCTTGGATATATAGTTGGGGGCACTCTTTTCCCACTAAGGGATGGAAACAGTGCACCTTGAACCTAAAAATTATTTTCCTTAGACCAGCAGTATTTAAAGGAACAGACATATTTAAATTTAATATACCACTTACTCTAGGAAGAATAGTGTGACCAGAGTATTTCTCTTCCTGACAAGAATCTGTCTCTTCTTTGGAAAAGAGAAGAAGGAGGCGGAGACTCTAGAGAAATCTTGCCTTCTTAGGAGCCATGTCTAGACGGATTCATGTGGACACCACATGGACAAAACAAACACTCATACATTCCCTTCACATATTGCTATAAATCTCATTTTTGTAGACTGTTTATTTTTATAGTTTATTATATATTCAACAAAAAAGGCAAGCACATTGAATTTTTAAACAAGAAAACGTCAACCCTGAACCTCAAAAATCTAAGTTACATTTTATTTTATTTTAAATTTATATTTTCAGGTTCAAAAAATAAAATACAAAAGTAATGTTCTGACAGCACAAGAAAGTTGTTTTTTCATTAGACACTTTAAACAAATTTATTGAAAAAGAAACGTTTAGGTTTCAGAAAAGATGACTATTATGACAGCAGTAGCATACTTTAATGAACCATTCAAAGTCTAATCTTATATTGTAAATAGTCATGAACTAGCAAACTGGTTCAGTATTATGCTAGCTTTAATAATAGAAAAATCTAACTTTAGTGGATAAGTTTTGTGGATATACAAACTAATATTCTTCTAAGGGTCTTTGAACAATAAGAAACGATCCTTAGGCTTTTTTAAAGCCCTTTAAGATGGGATAGATATTTTCAAATGCTTCATAGATTTCAGAACGCTCTTTGGCACCTACAAAAAAAATGCAAAGTTTATTCAGTTTACTCAGGTGTAGTCCTTAAGTTAGAACAGACTCTATTTTAAAAACCAAAGTCATTGTTCTTATGCTTACCTCAACTTTACTAAGTTATTACTAGTTAAATAGCACAAATACTATGGTTTCCATCTCTTTCATTGTCCTATTCTAGGAAAATAATGTGGGTATGTATGCAGGGTAAAATCAAGAGGCTATGACAACTAGAGTTCACAGAATATCAATTAGAAGAGACATGAGAATTTATTGAGTCTAACCTCATTTACAACATTCAAGCAAATGGTTAAACAGTCTGCTTAAGAATTACTAATGAAAATATGACTAATATGGAATTATGTTGAATGTGATTATACATGTATAACCCTATCAGATTACTTGCTGTCCAAGGGAGGAGGGGAGGAGGGGAGGAGGGAGATAAAAAAATGTAGAAATCAAAAGCTTACAAAAAGATGAATATTGAAAACCTCCTTTGCATATAATTGAAAAAAAGTAAAATAACATAAAAAAAACAATCACTAGCGAAGATGAGCTTACTACTCTGGAAGGAAAAACATTCTTCTTATGGATATCTCTGTTTGTAAGAAAACTCCCTAAAATCAAGGCTATTCATTCTCCTCCTTGGGTTATCCTTATAACTTGAACACATAGATTGAGTCCTACAGGGTATGTCCACTCTTAAGTTCAAGGCACTCTTTAGGTCCACACTCCTAAAAACTATAACTCACAAGTTCCATCTGGTACATTTATTTATAATTCTTTGACATAATTTATTTGAATCAAAGGTAATGAATAAAGCAGCATAAAAAACACAGTATGAACAAAACATTCCCTCCACAAACCATGGTTGCACTCTTCCATAAATGCAATAACAATAGGAATATATATGATGGGAATAAACATAAATGGTCAAGGCAACTCACATCTCTAGTGCTACAGACCCCCAATATTCTTTCCCTTCTGATGGCATCCTCTTGCTGCTCTCCCCTGAGCAAAGTGTTTCTATGGGGTAAGTCACTCAGAAATTTCCCCGAGCCTGATTCTCTCTGTAGTTCAACTCTGCTCCACAACTGGATATTATGGATATCTTCACTGCTAGGTGTAGGGTTTTATATTGAGCAAGTTACCCTGTGCCACAAAATACTATTGCTGAGGGGGTGGAGGTGGGGAGAATAATTCTACCCCACTGTACTCTAGAAGAAGTTCAAGGGAAAAAAATCAAAGAGTGAATCCTCCTCATAGCTGTGTTCAAAATTGAACTCCCCTCCATGAGATTCTGCCATGGAGGGGAGGATAATGAAAAAAATTCCCTGTCCTTGTCACCATGCCCATTTTTACTAGATATCTCCATTGACTTGCTCCTTATAAAGCATCTGCAGAGACCATTAACTTTTTTAGAAGCCACTATGAATCAACCAGTCCTTCAGTTAGTCAATGACTAAGTCATCTTTTAATTCCATCAAACTGATGGACTCACTTGTCCATGCTTAGTATAAGAGAAGCAAAGTATAGCATTTCTTTATATTTCTTACAAGTTGAGAATGGGTTGCTCAGTTTTGTTTTCTTTCAAACAGATCATTCATGGTCTAAGCTAAGGTCTAATGCCTTTTATAAGATGCAAATATCACTATCTTAACAGTTTGTTGTTGTAACCCCTTATATGCTATAATTTCATTAAGTGGAGGGAACTCGATCAGTTGTCTCCTAACCCATTCCTTCTAACCTTCCATTGTACCTAAATATGTCTTTTTACAACTTTCACTAATTAAGCTTAAACAGAATTATTCTTATTCTTCTTCATTATGCATATCATCATCATTATAAATACTTGAAATGTCCCTCTAAATTTTATATCCTGTAGATTTAATATTTAAAATTCTTTCAGTGAATTTACAGATTTCACAAATTTACAATTTACAAATTACAATTTACTAATAATAGAGGAACTTTAGTTTGTCTTCCTTTATATACTCTCTTGTTTATCAATATACTGCCCAAAGTATGCCAGTCCAGATGAAGTCTAGCCAGCATAGAGTATAATGAAATTATTATTTGGTATACTGGAGGCTGATTCTTTTCTTGCAGCCTAAAATCACATTCCTTTTTTGATTTCCAGGTCATAACATTGTCAGCTTTAAGATGAACTTGTAGTCTGCCAAAACCTCCACAAATACTTCAGAGAATTTTTCTTCTAGCTAGACCTTGCTTCATTTTATTTCTCTTTTAATTTCAACATCTTTGAACCATCTCATTGTATTAATCCATTGAGATTCTTTTTTATGCTTCTTAATTCAAAGTTTTAATTATCACTTGCAGCTTTGTGTCATCAGTAAATTTGACTATCATGTTATATATGCCAATTCAAATAATTAAAAATCTGAATGGCAAAGGAATTATGATGCCCAAGAGATCCAATAGAAAGCTTCATCTATCCCATTAAAGACTAATCAGATCAGTTTGTTTAATCAGTTTCAAATTCAAATTACTAAACTGTCAGTTACCTACTATGTGCAGTGAACTTGATTTTACTCAAGAGAATTGTTAAATTTTTCATTGTGAGCATATACACTTCAGAAATTGCTGAACACTGAAACTTAGGACTTGATTACTTTTTTGATTGTTGAGACATAAGGTGATGGAGAAAAGTATTATTAATGAGCTCAACTTAAAAATTTCAGGTATATATGTTTTTCCAGAGAGCTGGTTGTTAAACATTTACCCAGCATACCTTTGCCTATATAAATATATATATATATATGTATATATATATATATATATATAATTTTTTTGTCCATGAAAAGCAAACTATACCTTGTCAAATGTTTTGGTGGGCAGTCTGTGTCTACATACTTTTCTGATTTACTGATAAAAAAAATAAATCTTAAAAAAAGATCAGGGGGTGGCTAAGTGGTGCAGTAGATAGAGCACTGGCCCTGGAGTCAGGAGTACCTGAGTTCAAATCTGACCTCAGACACTTAATAATTACCTAGCTGTGTGGCCTTGGGCAAGCCACTTAACCTCATTGTCTTACAAAAAAACTTAAAAAAAAAGATCAAGTTCAGTCTGATATGACCTAGGTTTGAAATCTTTGATGAATGTAAAACAGCAGGTTCTATCTAAATTATTATATTTCTGGTTAACAAATGTCATGGATGATTACATTAATAGTCATATTCAAAGGACTCTGGAATTCTTTTGAAAAATAATTCATTTTAGAGCCATAGTCTATTCTACTAACCAAATTAAATGTTCTACAGGATGATTGGTATACAGAACTTACTGATGTTTAGGAGTCAACGGAGGATATTTTAGACTAGTGTTCTCCCTTAATCCCTTTTCTATGAAGCAAATCTACAGGAAACCCCTAGATCTTTCTTTCCAACCCATTGATCATCAGGTAGACAGTCACTAAACTTTTTATTGAATCAGGTACTGTGCTACATGCTGATGGGAAGAAAGGTAAAAAAGACTGTCCCAGATTTCAAGAAGCTCACCTTGTCTAATGGTCGAGACAACATGCAAACAAAGATGGTTATGTGAAACTTCTAGTGTCATATTTGACTTTACTACCTCTCTCCACCCCAGTCTAATTAACTTCCAAGTGCTGTTAAAATTTATTTGTTGTAAGGTTGTGGGGCAAAGTTTCTTTTGGCCTTACTGACTCATTCTCAGCTAAAGTAAAGGAAATTTGGACATGACTGCATATGAAAAGGTCAGGAAACTAAAAAAAATGCTGATGCTGAGGAGGATTTGTTGTTCAATTGTATCCAACTCTTTGTGACACCTTTGTGCTGTTTTCTTGGCAAAGGTACTGGAGTGGTTTGCCATTTCCTTCTCTAGTGAATGAAGGCAAACAGAGGTTAAGTGACTTGCCCAGGATCACACAGTTAGTAAGTATCTGAGGCTGGATTTGAACTCAGGTCTTCCTGACTCTTCTTTCCATTGAGTCACCTAGCTACTTCCTAATACTAATAATAACTGGTATTTATATAGACTTTAACATTTTAAAACATTTTTTTATTTTTTTTGTAAGGCAAATGGGGTTAAGTGGCTTGCCCAAGGGCACACAGCTAGGTAATTATTAAGTGTCTCAGGTCAGATTTGAACTCAGGTCCTCCTGACTCCAGGACTGGTGCTCTATCCACTGTACCACCTAGCCCCCCATTTTAAAAACATTTTACAAGAGATTATCTTATTTGATTCTTACAACAAACTAGTGAGGTAGGTGGTACTATTATCCCCATTTTACAGATGAAGAAATTGAGGTTGAATGTGATTTGTTCAAGGTCATGCAGATAGTAAATGTCTGAGGCAGAATTCAAACTCAGGTTTTACTGACTCATCATCACACTGCTGCCTGTGGATTGTAGGGAGAGCTGAAATTGTGGAGGAGTCTGACTACAAAGTTGAGAGAGAGAGAGAGAGAGAGAGAGAGATGAAGAATTTAGCAGTTTGTAGATAGAATATGGACTTTGAACCTCTCAAAGAACACAGCTATGATGTCATTTCAGTGGAAATTCCAGTTGAGCAACACACAGCACCAGCAAAAACTAAGGAGAAAATCATGAATCAGTGCTGACTGGATTCATTACAAATATATATTATTTCATTTCAAATGGACCCTCACTAAAGCAAAGTAATCCTTTTTACATCTCAGACACTGAGTCACATTTTCAGGCTTTCTCGTCTCTCCTTGTCTCCTTTCTTCCTGCTCTCTTAGCTGTCTCATATTCCTTTAAAAAATTGAGATCATGTACCAAGGCCTCCCTCTTTTCACTTTTTCTTCATCTAATGTCAGTCAAATGTCTTCTCCCCCTCTCTTTTCTTCACTGGACTCACATGAAAAAATGGCCCTTTTTCTTGCCAAGACAAATTCAATAGGCACCGGGATTCTTTTCCATCTCATTTTCTCCAGCAGATTGCCTCTTCTATCATCTCCATTCTTTCTTTAATCTCTCACAATCTACTGGTTGCTTTCTTACTGCTTATAAGCATGGCTATATTTCTCTCTCATTCTTAAAAGTTTCTCACTTGGAGCAGCTAGGCGGTACAGTGGATAGAGCACCAGTCCTGGAGTCAGGAGTACCTGGGTTCAAATCTGGTCTCAGACACTTAATAATTACCTAGTCCTGTGGCCTTGGGCAAGCCACTTAACCCCATTTGCCTTGCAAAAAAAAAAAGTTTTTCACTTATCTATCATCCCTGCTAATTATTTTACATCTCTCCTCTCTTTTATAGGTAAAATCCTCAAGAGAGTTGTCAACAATCCATGCTTTCCTCTCTTCTCATTTTCTCCTAGACCTTCATCATTCAAAATTATGACCTTATAACTTAGCTAAAATGACTCTCTTCTAATTCATTTCCCAATGAGCTCTTAAATGCTAACATAATAGCTTTTCTTCAATTCTCATTTTCCTACTCTTCTCCTTTTATACTGTTTCCATGTTGATCTTATCCTTTCCAATTGGTTCAATTATCATTTCTATGTGGATGACTTTCAAATCTATTCATTCATCTTTACTTCTCTTCTGATCTCCAATCTTATATTACTTATTAGACATGTGAAAATCACTATGACCAAAACAGAACTTATTCTTCCTTTTCCCCAACCTAGTTCTCTTTGAAACTTTCCAATTAACGTTGGGGGCACTCCAACCTTCTGATCATCCAAGCTCACAATCTTGGAATTATATTTGACATATATCATCTCTTGTCAAGTCTTGTAATTTCTACTTTCACATTTTCCTGACTTTATTTCCATGCCTTCACTCACACAGATGCTACCATACAACTGCCTAATCGATTTTCTTAAAGCAAAAAAAAACAAAACACAAAAAGCCCTCATATCATTCCTCTGAAGAAAATGATAAACTGAATGGGCTAAAGTAGATGGACAGATCTCCATACTTCCTAATAGATATCTCCACAGTAGAATTTTCTGGTTCTAAAATAAAGAACTCATAAAACTAGAAAAATTTTCTCTGGTCTGTTTCTAGGGAATAACCCTGACCATTGAAGGATATGCCAGATTCTCATAGCAGGGAAAGTCAAAAGCACTTACTTAGGCTAGTCCAGTGATTAGAGTACATTGAAAATACTCTAGTTATAAAATGTAATAAATTCAACTTTACTTAAGATGAAAAAGATAACATTCTGATAAAATGTTGTTTACTTACTTCTGTTTCCACATTTACCAACTGTCACACTAAGTCAGAAAAATGTATCTCTTCAGATCAGTGGCAATTCTATTAAATTTACAACATTTAGTCCCCTTAGGCTGGGCTATTTTTTTTTTTTTTGCCTCTGCCTTCAAGGAAGTCAAATAAATAATAACTACAGGAGCTGCTATATCTTCTCTTTAAAAGGAAATTAGTCCAATCTACATAAAACAGTCCATAGTTTCACAGTAGGTGACTCACTGGATAGAGTACAGGGCTTTGAGTCAGGAAGACCTGTATCCAAATCTACCCTCAGACACTAGCTATGTGAACTTGGATAAGTCACTTAGCTTCTGTCTGTCTTCGTCTACTGGAGCAAAAAAATGGCAAACCACTCCACTGTTTTTTGTTTTTTTGCAAGTATTGCATGGACAGAAATGACATGCTATGGTCCATGGGTTACAAAGAATCAGACATAATTGAAAACAACATAGAACAGTACTTGTTTTATACTGCCCTTCCTTAACCTTCTGCCTAATAAAGCCCAGACACTGATTGATAAACTAGGTCCTCCTCTTCTAAGTTATTAGGGCAGCAGAAAACCCTGTGAGAGAAGAATAAGTTTCAAGTTTGCACACAGAACAGGAAAGCATAATAGATTGCCTGAAAAGAAGAGCAAGAAAATATAAAGACAGGGGACAAAAGATGTAGGAAGAACATGACAGCAGCCAAGAGTCATGCAAAGCTGGGGAAGCTACTAGAAAAGGCAGCAACCACCATCACTTCAGGATCAGGGGAGCATAATCAACTAATGCATAAAGAGAGATGGGCAGATAACACACTACTTGAACATGTCAGAGCTAATAAGTTTTTTTCTTCTCCCATCTACAAACTTCTCTTTCTTTGTGGGGGGTGAGGGGGAGACATCTGATGCCTTTAGCAGGATGTGAGAGATATCTCCATGTTTTGTTTGTTTCCTTATTTTCTTGTTTACTTTGTCTTCTTGTTTTTGTTTTTTGTTTGTTTTTGCAAGGCAATGGGGTTAAGTGACTTGCACAAGGTCACACAGATAGGTATTTATTAAATGTCTGAGGCCAAATTTGAACTCAGGTCCTCCTGACACCAGGACTGGTGCTCTATCCTCTGCATCACCTAGCTGCCCCCTACTTTGTCTTCTAAGATACTTTTATGATAAACAAGATTAATTGTTGTATTGTTGATGAATGTACTCCATTTCACCAGTGCAGCTGGGAAGACCATAAAGGAACAACCCAATAGAAGGGGGAGAAATTTGACACTGAATTATTTCCTCCTCCCCCAAAGTGTCATTTTTTTTTTTTTTTTGCTGACTGGGGACACAGAGCTAAAGAAGAGAAAATTATTAGTTCTTAAGTTCTAATGACAAAGGTAGCACAAATTGGGATCTCTATGTAGGTGATTAGTTTGTCAGTAGTCTGAAAGTGGCTGTGACAGCTGGGCAGGTATGAGAGGAGGGGGTTATTGCCATTTTCCTACCTGGTTCGAATGGAAACATATTTCTCTAGAGCAGATGGACCAAACAGAAAGCCTACACCCAAGGAGCAAAGCTAAGAATGGGGGTAGAATATTAAAAAAGGAATACCAACCATGATTAGTTATATAATATGATACTACTCTAATTTTAGATTAAAAAATATTTTTAAACCAAAGAACAATTGATGAAATTTTAAAAATACTGTTTTTTTGGTTTGTTTTTTTTTTTTGGAAAGGCAGACAACAGCAATTTGGCATTATGTCATACATACATACACAACATTGTAAACACAAGATAACGTCATTCAACTGTTTTTTCACATCAAATGAGGCATGAAAGGAGATAAACACTTACTAAAGATGTTTGTTACTGTGAAACAGTATATATCCACCAGTCATGGGAACATACAGATGAAAGCAACATTGGAGCTAATTTCATCCAATTTCCAACAACTCGAGACTTAGAGAGAGTAAATAATTTGCATTTAGGCGATACAGTGAATAAGTACACTGTGTCTGGTGTCAGGAAGTTCTGAGTTCAGTTCTGACCTTATTAACTCTGTGATCCTGGTCAAGTCATTTTACTTTTCTCAGCCTTAGTTTCCTCAGTTGTAAAATGGGGATCCTAATAGTACCTGTTTCCCAGTGTATTAATTGTTAGATAAAATTAATACCCTGGAAAATAGGTATTATTAGGATGTTTCTCATTTAGTCTAACAATTAATACCAAGAAAACCCAGCTGCTCAATCAGCCAGCACCTCACTATCCATATGTGGGAACATTGATTATAAGCAAATGGAGGTTTTGAGTGCTGTAGACAAGTTCATTTACCTTGGCAGTGTCCTTTCCAGGAAGGTTCAAATTGACAATGAGGTTGACACATGCATTGCTAGAGCTAGCTCAGTATTTGAGAGACTTCGAAAGAAAGTATGGGAGAGAAGAGGTATTAGACTGACTGTCAAACTGAAGGCTTGCAGAGCCATTGTATTGCACTCCTTGCTATAATGTCTGCCAGTGCCATGTCAGGAAACTGAATTGCTTCCATTTAAATTGTCTTAGAAAGATTCTGAAGATCACCTGGCAGGAGAAGAAACCAGACACAGAGGTCCTTTCTCTAGTTAAACATTACTACAAAGAGTGCAACTAAGATTGGATGGACACATTGTTAGAATGCCAGACATATGCTCATCAAAAAAAAAAAAAATTTATGGAGAACTCTCACACGGCAAGCGGTCACAAGGGGGTCAGAAGAAGCGATACTAGGACCCCTGAAGGTCTCATTGAAGAACTTTAGAACTGATTGTACAGCATGGGAGACACTGGCACAGGACAGCCCAGCATGAGCTTCCTCTATGAGGAAGCAGAATTGAAGTAGTTCAAAGGAAATGCGACATCTGCAAGTTTAGAGTACCCACCCCAGGTGTTCACATGAACTATTTGTGTCCAACCTGTGGTAGAACATTCTGAGCTCATATTGGTCTGATCAGCCATAATCAGATACACTATAATTTGTCTCAAACATAGTGATGTCATTTTAGTCTTCTTCAATAATGAAGGACAAGAACCAACCAAACATTTCCCAGGGTTGTTGTGAGGATCAAATGAGATAATACCTGAAAAGACTTGGCATGGTGGCTGGCACAGGTGCTTATTGAATGCTTATTTTCTTCCCTTGCTCAGGGTCACATACAGGTCATACATGAGAGAACCAAGATACAAATTCACAATTATTTTGTTGTTGTTGTTGTTTTGCAAGGAATGGGGTTAAGGGGGCGGCTAGGTGGCGCAGTGGATAAAGCACCGGCCCTGGAGTCAGGAGTACCTGGGTTCAAATCCGGTCTCAGACACTTAATAATTACCTAGCTGTGTGGCCTTGGGCAAGCCACTTAACCCCATTTGCCTTGCAAAAAAAAAACCTAAAAAAAAAGGAATGGGGTTAAGTGACTTGCCTAAGGTCACAGTTAGTTATTAAGTCTGAGTCTGGATTTGAACTCAGGTCCTCCTAACTCCAGGGCTGCTGCTTTATCCATTGGGCTATCATTTTTTTTAAACCACAAATGAAGCATTCTTTTCCTTGCATTAGGCCAAGTCCAAGTGAAAAAGGTATTCCCTAAATATGGGGTGGCCTTCCAGATGTTTTTAAGACCTATAATAATTGTGGTAACTACCAAAAAAAATCCAGAAAACTATAGGAATTTCTAAAAGTGATTAATATTTTAAAAAATAACCTAATATACCAAATCACCTCACCTTGTTTGCTTGTTTCTTTATGTGTAAAATGAGAGGGAGAAGGAAAAGGCAAACCATTCCAGTATCTTTGCCAAGAAAACCACAAAAAGGAGTCATGAAGAATTAGACATGACTGAAACAGATGAACAACCAAAAAAACCTCTTGGTGTGCTGTTTGGAAAATCCTGAAATTTTTAGGTAGAATGTAAAAGGGAGGAGTATTTGATTCTGTCTGTGGCCCCCAGAGAATCTTTGGTCTTCCCAAACCACCCAGGACTTTGTTCTCTCATTTGACAAAGCTACTTCTCAGTCAATATTCTTACTCTACCAAGCATGTTCAAGGAAAAACAATGGAAAGAAGACAACATGATTCATATACACAAACACACACAAGTTCCCTATACCAGACCACCTGGCTTATGGCATTAACCTGAGTGGCAAAAGAAAAATCCTAGATCCAGTTTAAATTCTGCTTTTGGGAAATGTAACCAAAAGGTATTACTGATCAAAATCATAAGATCATAATCTAGTATAGCTCAGAGCCACCAATGAAAATTTAAAATAATAGCTTTTTTAGACCTCTGTCTTCCTTTTTGTACCAATCTCCAGTCATTCACTAGCTCATTTCTTTCTTGTATTAAAAACTAATTATTGTATGAGGACCAAGTTTTTTCCCCTTTTCTACTTCCTCATTCAGAAATCAACTAGTCTGGGAAATATTGTTCAAAGATTTACCTAGCCAGGATGGCTAATATTTGATCAAAGACAGTAAAAGAAATTGCAATTTTAGGCAAAAGGGTAGATTCCTATTCTTTGTGTATACTCAGCTAGGTCTGGGAAAATATGAATTCTCCCTTTTATTAGATAGATGATTTGGAAATTGATGTCTCTTTGACCAAGATTTTAGTGCACAGTGTCACATACTTCAAGACCCTCATTGTAATTAAGGCAACTTCTTAATGTAATATTCATTCTCTCATTAATTGTTAAGCAATCAGGGTTGATTGCCTTCTTTAAGAACTGTTCTTCCAAGGGCACATAAACTGTGAACTCTCTGGCAAGTGGGGTCTTCGGCATTTGAGAATGCCACTGACCTCTTTTATTAATAACATGCTAGCCTTATTAATAAAATGATTAAGTTCCCAGAAACCACATCTCTCAAACTCTTTAAATGTCAGTTACACTCCTGATATTCATAAATTAATAACTGATTTAAATCACACGGCGGTTATGACGGCTCATAACTATGTCAAAAGGGAAATAATTTCTGAGATGCTAGGAAACAGTAACAATGTGAGAAATAGAGAAGTCTAGACAGGAGTGGTGGCATAGACCAGGGGTCCCTGATACTATAAAGGTTGAAGCTGGAGGCTTGATAGAGGTTGGGGATTCCATGCTGCAGCTGGGTATCTCTAGTAAGCCTGGCATCAATGGGGTGAGACCTTGGGGGTGACAGGAAATATCAGGTTGAAACTTCCATGCTGATTGGTAGTGGGTCTAGGCCCTGGAGTGATGGCCACTACACTTCAGGTCTGGGTGAAATAGGAGTACCTAAAAAAAAAAAGTAATAGGAATATCTGATAGCAAGAAAGAGAAAAGGAATTAAATACTTGAAAAGTTCATTACAGTCACATACTCTGATTTGAAGAGATAAAGGAAGAGAGCTCTGGCTGTTGCAGTACATTTACTTTAATCTCCATTCAAAGTTACCTCCTGGAGCATCTCTGTGTCTTCCTAATTGTCAAACTACATACAGATTGCCAATTCACTGCTGCTGCTCCTTCCTCTAGCCTACAAAAATTGCTTCAGTAACTTCTCACCTTCCCAAACTCTCATAATTCCTCCCTTCTCAGAGAGAGATACTTATATTGTCACACTTTGACAATGTAACCGGGCTCAGACAAATGTCCACTTAACTAGGTCTCAGAAAGATTTTGAAAGCTCAGTTAACATTAAAAATGCACATGAGAAACTTAAAGTAAAAAATACCAAATGATTGTATTTTGATAAACCTAAAAACTCCAGTTATTGAGGGAAGGTTCACTCTTTAACAAAAGTGACTGGAAAAATTGAACAACGGTCTGGCAGAAATTCCAATTAGATCAATAACTCATACTGTACACTGAGATGAACTTCAAACAGATACATAATCTAGATATGAATTGGAGAAGTAAGGGAGAAACTATGGAAAGAGGAAGAGTTCATGACCAAATAAAAGATACAGAGGGTCATACAAGATTAAATGGACAATGTTGATTATATAAAATATAAAAAGTTTTTGCACAAATCTAGTGAAAAGGGAAATATTAAACTAGGGGGAAAAAGCTTGTACATATAGGAGATTTTCTTCATTCTTTGCTCTCTTTGGTTTATAGTAGTTACCAATTGATAAAGAGTATATGCAGTTGAATAACAAATAGGGACACAGTTCCAAATTGCTTTCCAGAAAAGCTGGATCAGTTCCTAACTACATCAATGGAGTATTAGTGTACTTATCTTCTTTAATTCCCCCAAAAGCTGTCATTTCCCTTTTTTATTAAGTTTGCCAATCTGATGAGTGTGAAGTAGAACTTCGACTAATTTACATTCCTCAAATTCAGTGGTTCTAAATCTAGAATCATAGACTCCTAAGATATTCATAGCTAGATTTCAGAAGGTTCATGAACTTTTCCCCCTCTTTTTATTTTTTCTCAATTACATGTACATTTTTCTAACATTCATTTAAAAAAATTTTGAGTTTCCAATTCTCTTCTTCCCTCCTTTGTCAGAGAAACTTGCTGTAAAAATTCTTTCCTCAGTTTCCTTCTAGTTCTTGGCTACATTGGGCTTTGTTCAAACTCTTTTAACTTAATGTAATCAAAATATCCCTTTTACATCTCATAAATGCTCTTATTTGCTCATAAATTCTTATGTATAGTTCTTATAGGCAAAATATTTCATGCTTCCTTGATCTGCTCATGACATCCTTTATTTCTAAATTATTTACCCATTTTGACCTTATCTTGGTATATGATACAAGATATTGATCTGGATCTAATTTCTGCTAAACTGCTTTCAAGTTTTCCCAGAAATTTTTGTTAAAATAGTATGTTCTCATCCCCAAAGCTTGTATTACATGTACAACAGAAAAAAAAGATGTAGAACTTGAAAGGAAAATTAGAAAAACAAGACAGGGATAGCTAAACATTGCACCAATATCCACATAACAATAAGAGAACCAGAGGAAGGTTTCTAAGTATGTTGGGTAGAGCCTCCACTGGGACTCCTTAACCAGTCATCTCTGCCACCCTATTAGCACTTGGGGCAGGCAATCCAGTTTAACTGAAGCAGCAAGGCACCCTGAGGGTGAGATAGGAAGCCGCAAATGTCACACAAGTCAAGCTACTACCACCACACCACCTTGACCATCATTTCTGTTCTGACCCTGACCTGGTAACACCTCTGAACCAAAGAGCCTTTGGAACAGCAATAATTAATGAATCAGCAGACCAGCTTCTGGTCTATCTCTTACAGCTATCATGGAAGGAAAAAATCATTGTGGAGAAGGTGAACCATCTTCTTCATCACCATTAGCAACAGTTGCTGACTATTTGCAACCAACAGAAAGAAGGGAATAGAAGACATCCCCCCAGCCCAACTATTCATTCCTGCTTCTAGCCCAGCCATCATAGCATTGTCAGATGGTTTGTCAACAGAAATTCATATGATTTTGTTGGTGGAAATGACATTAAAGAAGAGGTAACATAATCGTTTTGTTATTGTACCTTAAGGATTCAGGGATTTTTCCATCTCACAGTTGAAACCTCGTCTCCCTTATAAGAATATAAGCTCCTTGAGATCAGGGATTTCTTGCCTTTTTATTCATATTTTCAGTGTTTAAAAATAGTGATTTGTACATTCTAAGTATTTTAAAATGCTACATTCATGCATTTATCAATAGACTGACAAGACTTACATAGGAAGGCAAATTAGTAATGGACATTGTTCTGCTACAAACACAGGTACTTGAATACAAGTTTAGGGAGGGAATATGTAGGGAAACTATTAGGCATGTGGTGGGGAGGTTGCACTTATATCTCTTAACAATATTATAGCCTAATAGTGGGGTTCCAAGTTTGAGGTTTTAGAGAATAATTCCATTTAAATTATGTATTTTTCTTTTACCAGAGAAATAAAAGAAAAACTTGACTTAGATTTCATTTACCCTATCTTTTTAAAAAAGTCTTTTTTTAAAGCTTTAAGTGGACACATGGCTATGTATTCTCCTTAGGAATACTCTATACAAAAGTAAGATATACAGTAAATAAAGATTTCATAACTTTTAAAATTTTAAGTGCAATTGTTTTGGAACTCACTCCCAGGAGTTTGGTAATACACCAATTTGTATTAAAAGACTTTGCCTCATTTACAGATGAGGAAATCAAAGTGATCCATAGTCAAATGAAAAATTGTTCTAAATCATATATTAGAGAAATGCAAATTAAAGCATCTATGAGGTACCACCTCACATCTCTCAGACTGGCTAACATGACAAGAAAGGACAATGATCAGTGTTGGAAGGGATGTGGGAAATCTGGTAGAGCTGTGAACTCATCCAACCTTTCTGGAGAACAATTTAGAATTATGCCCAAAGGGCAATATAAATGTGCATACCCTTTGATCCAGCAATACCACTACTGGTTCTGTACCCTGAAGAGATCATGAAAAAGGGTAAAAACATCACTTGTACAAAAATATTCATAGCAACCCTGTTTGTGGTGGCAAAGAATTGGAAATTGAGTGAATCTCCATCAATTGGGGAATGGCTGAACAAATTGTGGTATATGTATGTGATGGAACACTGTTGTTCTATTAGAAACCAGGAAGGATGGGAATTCAGAGAAGCCTTGAAGGATTTGTATGAACTGATGCTGAGTGAGATGAGCAGAACCAGAAGAACATTGTATGCCATAACAACAATATGGGAGTGATGATGAATCCTAATGGACTTGCTCATTGCATCAGTGCAACAATCAGGGACAATTTGGGCTGTCTGCAATGGAGAATACCATTTGTATCCAGAGAAAGAATTGTGGAGTTTGAACAAAGACCAAAGACTATTACCTTTAATTTAAAAAAATTTATCTTATTATATAATTTTGCTATCTCTCATGCTTTATTTTTTTCCCTAAGGATATGATTTCTCTCTCAACACATTTAATTTAGATCAATGTATATCATGGAAACAATGTAAAGACGAATAGACTGCCTTCTGTGGGGGTGGGGGAGGGAAGCAAGATTAGGGGGAAAATTATGAAATTCAAAAATAAATAAAAGAAAAAAATACTTTGCCTTACACTACACCTTTTAAACACTTTCTTTAGATATAAAACTAAAGCTGATTTATAGACGATCATTTACTTCAAGCACATACTACCCCATATAGTATTTTTTTTTTCTTGCCCCCTGGAGGGCAACAAATGCTCGACAACTAGAGGGAAGAAAGTTGATATAGAGAATTTTAGAGCTAGAAGGGAATATTGTCATAATCCAATTCAACCTTCTGTTTCACAGATGAGAAAGCTGTGTCATGGAAAGGGGTTTGGTGTGCAAGAATAGGGACTATAGACATTGTGGATTTAGAGAACCTGAGTTCAAACCCTGGCTCTGCTACTAGATATGTCCCAGAGAAATCTCAAATATGTCCAAAGTAGAATTATCATTACCTCAAATCATATCCTTTTTCCAATCTTTTATCAAATATACCAACATTCTTCCAATATATATGTACACACACACACACACTCACTTCCCTAGAGTCTTCCTTGATGCCTTACTGTCCTCCACGCTCCATAGTCACTTGGCAAAGTTTTGTCAAATTTACTTGCATAAACTTTTTTGTCTCCATCTCTCATCCACTCACCCTAGTTCAGTCCCTTATCATTGCTCACTTGCCTGGTCTATTACAATAATCTTTTGTTTTCCCTGCCCCCAATCTCTACCATTTTCACTCCATCCTCCACACAGCTGTCAACATGATATTCCCCATCAGTCCCTTGCTCAAGAAGCTCTTCAGTTTGGAACTTAAAATCCTCCAAAATCTATCTTCAGTCTATCTTTCCAGACTTATCTCATTATTACTTTCTGTCACATACCCTATAACAGGGCTGTCACTCAAATAGAAATAGAGGCCACTAAACCAAACATAAGTATCTTTGACAGTGGCACACTGACTTAGAAAACCATAGGTTAGCCTTATTCATGTTTTACTGTATTTTCATGCATCTTGTTAGATATTTCCTAATTATAATTTTTTCATCTTTGGTTTGTACTCTGAAGGGCTGATATATACTATACTACCAAAGCGGCTTACTGACTATTCCATTTTTCTGTTTCCATGCATTGGCATTCTGAAGTCTTTCTTCCTCACTTCTGCCTTTAAGAATCCCCAGCTTCCTTCAAAGCTCAGTTTCTTTTTTTTTTTGTATTTTACAATTTTTCCCTAATCTCAGTTCCCTCCCCACAGAAGGCAGTCTGATAGTCTTTTCATTGTTTCCATGCAAAGCTCAGTTTCTAAGTGTCATCTCTTATATAAGGTCTATCCTAATCCATAGTTCCTTATCTCACCTCCACATCCCAGAAGTTACATGTATTTATTTTTGGTTTCTTTTTTATGTTTTTGCACGACAAATGGGGTTAAGTGGCTTGCCCAAGGCCACACAGCTAGGTAATTATTAAATGTCTGAGGCCTGATTTAAACTTAGGTACTCCTGACTCTAGGGCTGGTACTCCATCCACTGCGCCACCTAGCCACCCCTAGTTACATATATTTATTAAGAATTTACTTTATCTGGATTCATGTTATTTCTATCAAGTAAAATGTAAACTTTTTGATGCCAGAGATTTTTCTTTTGGCTCCTTGCTGAAAGACATGCTAGGATGATACCAAGAACTTCAATTTGGTCTCCATGACAAGAACACCTCACAAAGATAATTAAACTCTTCTTTGTGAACTTTCTCCTGGGCATTATGTAGAAATCATGCCACTGTTCTCTTTTTTCATAGAGTTGGATCTCCATTGTACTTCTAGAAAAGGGATTTTTCTTCCCTCTTCTCCCAAGCACCAGGAACTTGTAGCACAATCACAAGGCAGTGAGAACATGTGTTGGCCTAGGCAGAGCTGAGATAGACTCTTGAGCATTTGGCTATCTTCTTCTGCTTTCCATTTCCTTTTAAGAGCCCAAGGCAACAAGAAGGGAATTCTAAGAAATGGAAGCTTCCAGTTTTGGTGTTTAACCTTAAGATTTCTTCACTCAAGTGCTACCTGTCCAACAGATTTAGATTGCTTCTTAGAGATTATCATGGTAAAGTTGACCTGTAGCTAAAGGATCAAAGGAAATCTTGCCCTTGCCTCACCAGGTCTGGACTTTTTGACTTCTTTAGATTGTTTAGGTACAAGGTGAATGTGAAATATCAATTTAGCAGTCCCACAAGTTATCTTTATCTTCCAAAGAGAGAATAATGCCCATGATGGGGGCATTGAAGATGTTTCACACATTTGTTAATATATACCTGTGATTCTCTTACACCTTATGGAATTTCTTAGTAGAGAACATGAAACGATGTTATATCAAACACCTAGATTATTTAGTTCATTGAGTACCTTTTCTAAAAGGGATACTATTACCAGATTTTAGGAAGACTATTGATAGGAGCCATATCTAAGCTTTATTTTGGAGAGTTTCTTGGATTAACTTGGAGGCAGGGCCAGAGAAAATCTGACATACCCCTCTTCTGCTTTCACCCCTTTCTGGGTTCACGTTTTCCCCTAGGATTGAACTTTAGTCTGTATAAAACTAGCACCTCTTATTAAGACTTCCTAGGTATCACAGACCTCCCCTCATTTGAATGTAATCCCCAGGACTTTCCTTCATTTGAATCAATGAGGATGTAACTTTTTATAACCTTTACTCAAGCAATATTTATTAAACACCTATTGTACTTTTCCAAGTCTCACTTTTCTATTAATTTTGTTATTGCCAAAAATTGAAAAGACAAAGAACAGCTAGTAAAATGCAAGATTAAAAACCTATCATTCTAATTATATATTTACCTAACATATCAAATTGTTGTTATTAAGTGAATTAGAGGTTGAGATTGACAATCCCTACTGCAGTGTGAATATCTCTATTAGAGAGTTCATTAACAGTTGAACAATGTATTTTCGGTTTCTTTTGTGTTGTTGAGTTGTGTTCCTGTCTTGGTAACTTCATTTGTGTTTTATTGGCAAAAATACTGGAGTGGTTTCCCTTTTCCTTCTCTAGCTCATTTTATAGATGAAGAAACTGAGGCAAACAGGGTTTGTCAGGGTCCCACTGTTAGTAAGTGTCCGAGACCATATTTGAACTCAGGAAGATTGATCCCCCCAACTCCAGGCCTGACACTCTTATCTTTGCCACCTTAGGTATCCCAGTTTCTCTACTAACCCTTTTTTGCCCAGAGGTAAGATAGAGCCATCTCTAGGACCTGGTAGATTAAATTTCAGTGTGACCATTTACCTTGTGCCTGGCAACTGCTATCAATCTGAACTTGATTTATGATTTTGTTGACTATTTAAACTTAAAAAAGGAGTTTAAACTTAAAAGTATGTCATGCATACATTTATTTTATCTAGCAAGTTAAACATTTACCAGCTCTCTCAAGCATGTATGCATTATTCCATGATAATTATTCCAAGAATTGCCCTCTGGAATTTATTTTTCCCTAAAATAACTATAACTTAGCTTCCCATAACTTTGGAGAGAAACGAGACTGAATGTGAAATAACCTCTGACAGACAATTTTAATACTAGAATGAGGCCATACAGTACAATCATAACTTCCTTTAGTTACAGAAAACAAAAACAGTGTACTTTTGATGAAAGAAAATGGCTTGGAAGAACTTTTAGGAGATTATTGCGACTTATTTTCCTGAATAAATTGTGGAACTACCATTCTTCTTCTGTGTAAAAGAAGATTTAAAAGTATGGCATGAGCTTTATGTGGACAGTCTCATTTTAACCTTTTATAGACATAATTAGAGGTTCATTTCTTCTCTAGTAGATGTCAACTGTAAGGTAGCTAAGTGACTAAAACTGTAAGGCTAGGGTCAGGAAGACCCGAGTTCAAATTTGGTCTCACTTATCTACCTAGCAAGTGCTCTGGTTTGCCTCCTTTGTAAAATCTGATAGCAACTCTCAGGGTTATTGGGAAGGTCAAATGAAATAATCTTAAAGTACTTAATCATGTAGTGCCATATGTTATTATTATTATTAGTAGTAGTATTACTACTACTACTACTGTTCTTGTTAAGTGTTAATATAGCAGAACTCTAGGATACTGTGAGTTGTAGTACAGTTTAAGATACAAGATCAATATTAGAATTTGTTTTCTTTGTCTATGTATTTTTGTTGTAAGAGTGGTTTCTCTTCTTCAAAGGAGACACGAAGGTGTTAAATATCTGTGTCAAATGGTGACTTGGTCTAATGTGGGATAGGGAGGGAAGGAGAAAGAAGGAGACAGTTTGGAACAATATTTTTTAAAATTCTATAAAAACAGGGATTCTTAAAACCTGTAGTCCATGAACTTAAAAAAAATTTTAAATAAACATTTCAATAGTACTGGTTTCCTCTATAATCTGATCCTATGCTTTTTGTGTATTTAAAAACATTATTTATTTATTTAGGTTTTGCAAGGAAAATGGGCTTAAGTGGCTTGCCCAAGGCCATACAGCTAGGTAATTATTACGTGTCTGAGGTCATATTTGAACTCAGGTACTCCTGACTCCATGGCCGGTGCTCTATCCAGTGCACCACCTAGCCACCCCTAAAAACATTATTTCAAGAGGGAAAAATTCTACCAGACTGCCAAAAGAGTCCTGTGCCACAAAAAAAAAAGGTTAAGAACCCTTTTCTGGAAAAAACTGGAGATTTTTAGTTTGGAGAAGAGAAGGTTTGTGAGGCAGAGGGAGAATGATGTCTTCAAGTATTTGAAAAATTATCACATTGACTAGATGTGTTCTGTTTGGATCCAGAGATTATGAGACAGTCAGATTTAGGCCTGGAGACTGGGGAAAAAACAACAACAAAAAAACCTAACCGTTAAGAGCTCCAAAAATAGAATGGGCTATTTTAGGAGGTGGTAGGTTTAAGCACACTAGATGTCTTTGAATGTTATGTATGTTTTAGAAAGGAAACTTGTTCAAGTATAAGTTGGACTAAATACCTTCCATTTAGGAACTAAATGGTTTTTTTAATTATAGTCTGAGATTTTGTTTTTCATCACCAGTTTCTATTGGATTCCACTGTTTTAGCTAGTGATTACTGTAATTAATGCCTATGATTTAAGAGTATGATTCTTACTTTGCAAAGTAATTAATAAAGGAATTACGCTCATTCATGAATAAGTTTAAATGATAGAAATCCTAATGTGTGTGCTTGGGGGGAGGGAGAACAAAATGACTAGTTCATTTTAGCATTTGTGTGATATAGGAAAGCAGGAAATCCAGGCATGGTCTAGCATGCATCCTAGATTCGAGCTTGAAAGTAGATTTCAAGGGGTTTGGAGCAAAGAAAGGTAGGATCTCATGGAGCAAGTGAAATCTTGAAGATTCAAAGGGAAACAATGCCAATGAGATAGAAAAGTAGGATTTATTCAACAAAATATAAATGGACTCAGGGAATTCACCAGTAGCTTTTAAAAATAAATGTACAGAAGATGGAGGTAAGACTAGGTAATGGACAATAAATATGAGTTGTTGCAGTGCTCTATAGCAATTGTGTCTTTAATGTTAAAGTTCACAGTGAGTAGAGTCTAGAAAAGGAAAAGAAATAAAAAGGGATTTGTTTTTTAGAACTGTACCAGGATGGGGCGGAGCCAAGATGGCAGCATGAAGGCAGCATTTCCCAGGAACTCCTTTCCCAGTCCAAGATAACTTAGAAGTTCCTCAGGAAAGGTGTGTTACACCAGGACCGGGTGGGGTGGGGGGTGGGGGTGGTGGTGTCGGAAAAAAGCCGCCCAGCCCAGCCCAGTCCAGCCCCAGCCATCACTGGCAACAGCTTTAAGTGGGTGGTGAGAGAACTCTGCTACACCAGAATGAGTGTGGAGTGAGGAGCATTGGCTGCAGATTCTGCAGTGAGAATCTGGAGAAAGCAGCCTGCATCCCCAGAAATGGTAAAGGAGTCAGGAAAGACTGAAGAAATTTCTTTGCTCTCCCTCAGGGTAGGACTCTGCTGTTTGCCTACATTCAGATCCAGATTGCAGTTTGGGCCTCCATACTAAGTAGCCAGGTAGGATCCTCCTTACAGTTCCGGGCAGAGGAAAGTGAGGTGATCATCTACATATCAAAGCACAGGCAAGAGAGCATAAGACCTTGGAGGAATAAAGGTCCCAGTGGGGTGTCCCCCCCAAACCCCAAAGCCTTGGAAGTTCTTTCTCGGGCTGAGGAAATGAGTAAACAACAGAAAAAGAAGAATTTGACCATAGGAAATTACTTTAGTCCTATGCAAGATCAAAACACATATTCAGATGGCCACAAAATCGAAGCTTCCATATCCAAAACCTCCAAGAGAAATAGAAAATGGGCTCAGACTATGGATGAGCTCAAAAAAGACTTTGAAAAGCAATTAAGGGAGGTGGAGGAAAAATTGGGAGGAGAAATGAGAGCAATGCAGAAAAATCATGGAAACTAAATCAGGGGATCCAAGATGGTGACAGGAGAGGACCCTCTCTTAGTTGCTCTGGAGCAAAATTTATAAACTAAGGACTCTAACTACATTTTCGAGAGACAGAACCCACAGAGGGATCTAGTGAAGCAATTCTCCAACCCAAGGTAACCTAGAAAAGAGTGGAAAGGCTCGGCTCCATGGGATCAGAGGGGTGGCCCGCCAGAGCAAAGGAAATTCTGCCTCCCGGAGGCGGCCCCAGAGCTTTGGGAACTATGGCTCACAGCAGCAGGGGCAGTTTCCTGACCTACACCCTGGGGAGTGTCAAGCACAACTTGGGGGAACAGCAGGGGGGAACCTCTGCCGGAGTATACACATAAAGCCCAGCCCTCAGGGCACACATCCAGCAGCCTGGTCCTCGAAGCCAGATCTAGGAACCAGAAGCAGGCGGAGCCTGTACCCAGGAACCCCCAGGGCATGAGCTGAGCTGAGGGAGGGGAGTGAAGAGAGACTGCTGAGCTCTGTCCTCTGTCCCTGGAACAGGACTCTGGGGCTCTGACCACATTCAGATCCTGATCACAGTCTAAGTCCGCCCCCCACAGAACAGCAGGGGGCCCCCAACCTCAGCCCCATAGCAGAGGGGTATGTTTGTGGTCATTCATAGACCAGGAGGGAGGACAGAGCCTCACACACTGAGACCCTTGTGGGGGTGTCCCAAAAGCTCAGGAAGCACCCCCAAACCAGGCACAGGCTGGGGAAATGAGTAAGCAGAGGAAAAAAGAGGAATATTATAGAGAAATACTTTGCCTGTGATCCCAAGAAGGATCAAAACACTCAATCCGAAGATGAGGAAGTGCAAGCTCCTGAATCTAAAGACTCCAAGAAAAACAGAAATTGGGCTCAGGCCATAACAGAGCTCAAAAAAGACTTTGAAAATCAAGTGAGGGAGATAGAGGAAAAATTGGGAAAAGAAAGGAGAGAGAGATGCAGGAAAAACATGAAAATGAAGTCAGCAGCTTAGTTGAGGCGATCCAAAAACATGCTGAAGAAAATAGCATGCTAAAAACCAGCTTAGGTCAAATGGATAAAACAGTTCAAAAAGTTATTGAGGAGAAGAATGCTTTAAAAAGCAGAATTGGCCAGATGGAAAAAGAGATAAGAAAGCTCTCTGAGGAAAACAAATCCTTCAGATAAAGAATAGAACTCAGGGAGATTGCTGATTTTATGAGAAACCAGGACTCAATACTTCAAAACCAAAAGAATGAAAAATTAGAAGAAAATATGAAATATCTCATTGAAAAAACAACAGATATGGAAAACAGATTTAGGAAAGATAATTTAAAAACTGGAATACCTGAAAGTCATGACCAGGAAAAGAGCCTTGACATCATTTTCAAAGAATTATTACAGGAAAATTGCCCTGATATCCTAGAAGCAGAGGGAAAAAATAGAAATGGAGAGAATCTACTGATCTCCCTGAGAAAGAGATCCAAAAAAAAAAAAAAAACCCCAGGAATATTATAGCCAAGTTCCAGAACTCCCAAAGTCAAAGAGAAAATATTACAAGCAGCCAGAAGGACACAATTCAAATATTGTGGAGCTGCAGTTAGGATCTCACAGGACTTAGCAGCAACTACATTAAAAGCTCATAGGGCTTAGAATATAATATTCCAGAAGGCAAAAGAGCTTAGAATGCAACCAAGAATCAACTACCCAGCAAGGCTGAATATCCTCTTCCAGGGAAAAAGATGGACTTTCAATGAACCAGGGGAATTTCAAATGTTCCTGTTGGAATGGCCAGATCTGAACAGAAGGTTTGATCTTCAAATACAGGACTCAGGTGAAGCATAGAGATTGGAGGAGAAGGGGAAAATGTGAGGGACTTAATGATGATGAACTACATGTATTCCTGTATAGAACAATGATACTGATGATACTCATATGAACCCCATTTAATAGAGCAGGTAGAAGGAGCTTTTATAGATGAAGCACAGGAGAAAACTGAATTTGAAGGGATATTGTGGTGTAAAAATGGAGTCAATAGATGGAAGGGAAATGTAATGGAGAAAGAAAAAGGAGAGGAGGAATAGGCTAAGATATTCCATATAATGGTATTTTTCTTTATTACAATGAGCTATTGCAACAATATGGGGGGAGAGTGAGGGGGAATAAGGGAATCTTTGTCCTCATCAGAAGTGACTAGGAGAAGAAAGAGCATATTTATTCAATGGGGTATAGACATCTGGAGTAAGAAGGAGGGGGGGGACAGGGGGAAGGGGGGAATGTGAGTGATGGAGGAGAGGATGGACCATGGAGGGAGAGTGGTCAGATATAACATATTCTCTTTTTTACTTCTTGCAAGGAGCTGGGATTGGATGGCCTGTTTGGGACCATAGGGACTGTTGGAATCTGGGTAAGGGGTGGTATGTGGGCTCAGGGGCCTCTTGGCCCCAGGGCCAGGGATCTGTCTGCTGTGCCACTCAACTACCCTACAGCAGAGACAGAGTGAAAGGAGAGAGAAAATATAGTAGTAGAGAAGTATGAATGGAGGGAGTTGCGATTAGTAATGGCAACAGTGGAAAAATATGGAAGTAAATTTTGTGATGGACTTATCCTGAAGAATGTGATGCACTTGCAACAGGGCTGGTGGTATTGGAACACAGACTGGAACACAGACTGAAACACATTTTTTTATTATTATTATTTTCTGGGAGGGTGTTACAGGGCAAATGGGACAGGGTGGCCTGCTTGGGACTGCACAGCTGGGTGATTGTTGGGTGTCTAAGGCCGGATTTGGACCTGGGTGCTCCTGGCTTGAGGGCCAGTAATCTGTCTGCCACCCAGCCACCCCTACTATTATTACTACTATTTTATTTTATTTTGGGTCTTTTGGTTTTTTTTGTTTTTGTTTTTTGTAGGGCAATGGGGTTGGGGTGGCTTGCATGGGGTCACATGACTGGGTGATTGTTGGGTGTCTGGGACCGGATTTGGGCTTGGGTGCTCCTAGCTCCAGGGCTGGTGCTCCATCCACTGCATCACCTGGCCATATCTACTACTACTACTACTACTACTACTACTATTATTATTATTAATTTATTTTTAATTTTAATTTTTTCCTCTCCTCTTCACTTTATTGCTTATGTGGGGGTCTATATTTTCTTGGGGGAGGGGGTATCATGTTTACTCTTAAACAAGAATATTTTAGTAATGTATATAAAAAACGTTATTTGTACAAAATAAGAATAAATTAATATATTTTTAAAAAACCTAAGTCAGCAGTTTGGTGGAAGAAATACAAAAAAATACTGAAGAAAATAATGTTAAAAACAAGTTTAGGCCTAATGGAAAGGCAAATGAGGAGAGAAATGCCTTAAAAAGCAGAATTGGCCAGCTGGAAAAGGAGATAAAAATGCTCTCTGAAGAAAATAACCCTTTCAAATGCAGAATGGAACTAAAGGAACCTGATGACTTTGCAAGAAATCAGGAAGAAATAAAACTCTTCCAAAAAAGCCAAAAATTAGAAGAAAATGTGAAATATTTCAGTGGAAAAACAACCAACCTCGAAAACAGATCCAGAAAGAAATAATTCAAAAATTATTGGGCTATCTGAAAGCCACAATCAGGAAAAGAGCCTGGACTTCATTTTTCAAGAAATAATATGGAAAAATTGCCCTGAGATCCTAGAAGCTGAGGGCAAAATAGAAATTGAGGGAATTCACCTGAAAGAGATCCCCAAAGAAAAACGTCCAGGAATATTATAGCCAAATTCCAAAACTCCCATATCAAAGAGAAAATTCTAAAAGCTGCCAGAAACAAACAATTCAACTACCGAGGCTCCATAGTCAGGATTATGCAGGATCTGGCAGCATCTACATTAAGGGCTCAGAGGGATTGGAATATGATATTCCAGAAGGTAAAAGATCTTGGTTTACAACTGAGAATCAACTACCCAGCAAAACTGAACATCCTATTTCAGGGGAAAAGATGGACTTTCAATGAAACAGGGAACTTTCAAACTTTCCTATTGAAACAACCAGAGCTGAACAGAAAGTCTAATCTCCAAGTACAGGACTCTGGTGAACCATAGAGGGGGTGAATGAGAAGGACTAAACATGAGGAAGTTAATGATATTGAACTGTTTGTATTCCTGCATGGAAAGAAGATATTGATAATACATGAACTTTCTCATTTATAAGAGCTGTTAGAAGGGGCATAAATAGAGGACATAGGAAGGAACGGAATACAATGGTATAATATAGTAAAAAGATGGAGACAATGGATGATAAAGGAAAGTACTGGGAGGAAGGGAAAGGAGATGAAGAAGAAGCTAAGAAATTTCATGTAAGAGTCAAGAAAAAACTTTTTCAATGGAGTGGAAAGGGGGAAGGCAAGGGGGGAATGAGTGAGCCTTCATTCTCATCAGAAATGGCTGAGAGAGGAAATAACATTCACACTTAATAGGGTGAGGAAATCTATCTTACCCTAGAGAAAAATGAAAAGAAAAGGATGGGGTAAGGGGGAATGGGGGGAGGGAAGGGGGGAATAGATGATAAAAGAGAGGGAAGATCAAGGGAGAGGGTACTCAGATACAACACACTTTTGTACATGGCCAGGATGAAAAGAGAAAGAGAATAAATGAGAGTGGGGAGAAATAGAGTAGAGGTACAGCTAGTAATAGCAACTGTAGGAAAAATATTGAAGCAACTTCTCTGGTGGACTTATAATAAAGAAAGCAACTCACCCCAGAGACAGAGACATTGGAAACTGAACAGGGACAAGTACATTTTTTCTCTCTATTCTAGAGTTTTCTTATCTTCTTGGGAGGAGAGGGTTTATGTTTACTCTTAATAACACATTCAGTTTCAATCAATGTATAGTATGGAAACAACGTAAAGATTATCAGACTGCCTTCTATGAGAGGGGAGGGAGGGGAGGGTGGGAGAAAAATGGTAAAATTCAAAACCTTACAAAAAATTATATGTAGATACTACTATTATATATAATTTGAAAACAAATAAAATGTTAAATTACTGGGGGGAAAAAAAAGAAAAAGAACTGTACCAGGAGAAAAATAAGAGGATCAAAGAGAGGACTTACACTGGGGTAGATGGGATGATGATAACAGACAACAAAAGAAGAAGAGATGCTAAATTCTTTCCTCAAAGGAAAACATTTACACTAGAAATAACTGAACAAAGGACTGATTTGATGTTAGGGGAAAACTTCCCAGTAAGTAAAGTTGTCCAAAAGTAGAGTAGACTTCCTCAAGAGAGGCAGGTTCTGCTCTCTTGGAGTTCTTCAAGATGAGGCTGGATCATTACTTCTCAGGTATAGTACAATGGGGATTCCTTTAATGTTTCAAAAAAGATGGTGGCTTCTGAGTTCCCTTCCTATTCTGTGATTCTTTGGGCAAGTCACAAAGGCAAAGGATTTCAAACTGGTTGGGTGGCTGTTTCTTTTGTAATTTTTGATGATTTTCACTTTAACTCATATTCATTAAACACCTATTTAAAGAGTAGTTCCTGTCCTACTCTTTGGACTTAAAGTCCCAGGCAACTCAGTGGAACACTTTTTTTTTTTAAAGGTTTTTGCAAGGCAATGGGGTTAAGTGACTTGCCCAAGGCCACACAGGTAGGTAATTTTTAAGTGTCTGAAGTTGGATTTGAACTCAGGTCCTCCTGACTCCAGGCCTGGTGCTCTATTCAGTGTGCCACCTAGCAGCCCCTCAGCAGAACACTTCTGCACACAAAATCCTTCAAGGAACTCTTGCCACAGGGACATAAAGGAAAAAGACACTACAGCCAAGATACCTGGGAGAGTGAGGAAGCAGTGATAAGGTCCTGTTTCCTCTCTTCATATACAATATGGTTCTGTGAATGTAGTGTTTTGAGGGCAAACTTCAAATGCCACTGTTCGAACTTCTGGTTCTTTGTTCATATGTATAGATTGTAGAGCCTTCCAGCATAGGTAAGAGTCTGCCCTTCCTACTTAGCTGGATTGTCTTGCTTTCTGAACTGTCATCTTCAGTAGTAATAAGTACACTTATTTGCTCATACAATTTGAAATATCGTTAAAGGCATACTAACTCTTTGGACAAAATTAAAATCTCATGTAAGGTAAAATCTCATGGTTTTTCTCACCTTAAGGGTGGGTAGAAAAGCTGATCTGGTTTACTGAAGTTTGAATTATAGAGTCTTTGAAGAATGTTTTTATTGACTTTAAATATATATAACACTAATTAGAATAATGATGTTATTCAATAAAGGCTTTTTTGGGACATGCTTTAATGAATATATTCAAATCATTTACAATAACTCCTGTACTGAAAAACTTGCTCACTTGGTTTTGTGCATTTGGAAATTACTTACATCAAAACATATCAAAACCCATCTTTAAGTAAACAGATGTTTCCTAGAGAGTTGCCCAAGGCTCTGAGAAGCTAAGTGACTTAACCATTATCACATAGTTGGTAAGCACTAGAGACAGGCCCGATCTTAATGACTTCAAGTCCAACAGCTACCTTCTTTCATTCACTTAAGTTGGTTAAAAATATCTAAAATATTAAAACTATTTGTTTGGTTAAAAGGCAATATGGAGGGGCAGCTAGGTGGCGCAGTGGATAAAGCACCAGCCCTGGAGTCAGGAGTACCTGGGTTCAAATCTGGTCTCAGACACTTAATAATCATCTAGCTGTGTGGCCTTGGGCAAGCCACTTAACCCCATTGTCTTGCAAAAACCTAAAAAAAAGGCAATATGGAAGAGTGGAAAGAATGTTAGACTTGGAGTCAAGAAATACCAAGGTTATAAATCTCCCTTTTGAGACTTATTAGCTAGATGTTCACTATAAGTCAGTTCTCTAAGCATCAGTTTATTCATTTTTAAAAATGAAGGAAAATTACTATAGATCCAAGGAAGAACAAAACACACACACACACACACACACACACAGAGATGATCACAAAGTCAAAACTCCTGCACCTAAGCATCAAAGTCATCTCAGGCCATGGAAGAACTCAAAAAGGATTTTAAAAATAAAGTAAGAGAGAAATGAAAATGATCACAAGAAAACCATGAAAAAAGGAGGTAAATAACACTTTAGAAAAAGAATAGGACAAATGGTAAAAGAGGTACAAAAGATCACTGAAAAAAAATTTCTTAAAAATTAGATTTAAGCAAATGGAAACCAATCAAGTAAGAAATACAAAAGAATGGGAAAAAAAAGACAATGAGAAATTTCTAATTGAAAAAAACAACTGACCTGGAAAATAGATGCAGGAGAGGTAATTTGAATATTATTAGACCACTTGAAAGTCATGATCAAAAAAAAAGAAGTAGACATTATCTTTCAAAAATTCTCAAGAAAAATTGCCCTGACATCTTAAAACCAGAGGGTAAAATAGAATTTGAAAGAACCCACCAATGACCTCCTGAAAGAGATCTCCAAATTTTACTCTCCCAGATCAAGGAGAAAATGTTGCAAGCAACCAAAAAGAAACAATTCAATTATCTAGGAATCAAAATAAGGACAACACAAGATTTAGCAGCTTCTACATTAAAGAGCTAGAGAACTTGTAACATGATATTCTTGGGGGCAAAAGAATTAGGATTACAGCCACAAATCCTTCAGTGGAGAAAACAGTTTTTCAATGCAATGGAAGACTTTCAAGCATTCCTGAATTAAAAGACTAGAGCTAATAAAATACAAGATGCACAAAATACAAGTCACAAAAACCATAAAAAGATAAACAGGAAACAAAAATCATAAGGGATTCAATTAGGTTAAATTGTTTCTATTCTTACATGGAAAAATTATATGTATAATTTCTAAAAACTTTCTCATTATTAGGGTAATTGGAGTATACCTAGACAGAAAGCAGAGGTGTGAGTTAAATGTGATGATTATCTAAAAAAAAATAAAATTGAGGGATGAGAAAGAAAAATATACTGGGAGAAGGGAAAGGGAAGAAGTAGAATGGGATAAATTATCTGACAACAAAAAAGCCTGAAAGAGATTTTACAGTGGCAGGGGAAAGGGAGAAAGCAACATATGAACTCTCATTGGAATTGGGTTAAAGAGGGAATAATATGCATACTCAGTTGGGTGTAGAAATCTAATTTACCATAAAGGAAAGTGGGGAGAGTGATAAGAAGAGTTGGGAGGGAAGCTGATAGAAGGGAGGACATTTTTGAGGGAGGTAAAAGTCAGAAGCAAAACACTTTAAGAAGAGAGAGCAGAATAATCAGGGAGAAAACAGGACGAAGGGAAATCCATAGTAATTATTATTGTGGGAAAAAAAATTTTTCATTGAGTTTCTTTGATAAGGACTTCATTTTTCAAAACATAGTAAACTCAGATATATAGAAATAAGAACCATTCTTCAGTTGATAGTCAAAAAGATATAAACACGCAGTTTTTCAGGCAAAGCAATCAAAGTTATCTATAGTCATATAAAATGCTCTAAATCACTATTGATATGGAGCTACAAATTATAACAACTCTGAGCTACTACCTCATATCTGTCAGATTTGTTAAAACTGACAGAAAAGAAAAAAGACAGATGTTGGCAGGGATGTGGGAAAATTAAAACATTAAAGTACTATTAGTAAAATTGTACATCGATTCAAGAATTCTGGAGAGTAATTTGGAACTATGCCCAAAGAACTATAAACCATGCAGATAAAAAACAAAATAAAAAAATGACCTCTGTGTACAAAAATATTTATAGTAGCTCTTTTTGTGGTGGCAAAGAATTGAAAATTGAAGGGATGTCCACCAATTGGGGAATGACTAAACAGGTTATTATATATAACTGTGATGGAATACAATTTTGCTGATAGAAATGAAGAGTAGGATTCCCACAAAAAAAAAACACAATAGAAACATGAAAATATTTACACAAATGCAAAGTAAAATGAGCAGAACCAGGTATTATAAAGTAACAGGGACACTGTATGATGATCTACTATGAACAACTTAACTATTCTCACAGCAATACAATAATCTAAGACAATTCTGTAGGACATATGATGAAAAACTTAATACAAATCCAGAGAAATAGCTGATAGAGCCTGAATGCAGATCAAAGATACTTTCCATTACTATCTTTATTTTTCTTAGAAGTTTTTGGTCTATTTTCTTTAACAGAATGACATATTGAAATTTGTTTTGCATGACTACACATGTATAACTTAGTCAAATTGCTTGCCTTCTCAATGAGGGTGGAGAGAAGGGAAGCAAACTGTTTGAAACTCAAAATTTGGGAAAAAATGTTAAAATTGTGTTTACATATAATTGGAAAAGCAAAATATTAATTAATGAAAAATTTTTTAAAACATTTAAAAGGAGATTTTCTGACTAGAAAAAAAAATGGAGGACAACTTCCATAGTACTTACCTCAGTATAGGTTCTTTAAAGAGATCTCTTCAAGATGGCGACAAGAAGGGATCCAGTCTTAGGAGCTCTCTGATAAAACTCATAAACTAAGGACTCTAACTAAACTTTTGAGAGACAGAACCCACAAAGGGACCCAGTGAGGCAGTTCTCCTACTCAAGGTAACCCGGAAAACAGCAGAAAGGCTCTGCTCCCCGGGGTCGGAGGGGCCGCCCACCAGAGGGGTGGCCTGCCAGAGCGAAAGAACTTCAGCCTCCCTGAAGCAGCCCCAGGGCGCTGGGAGCCGGGGCTCACAGCAGCAGAGGAGTCTCCTGAGCTGCACCCCGGGGAGCACCGGGCACAAAGTGGGGGAACAGTGGGGGACCTCTGCCAGAGTGAGCACGTGGAGCCCAGCCTTCAGGGCACACAAGCCAGCAGCTTGGTCTTTCAGCAGCCCAGACCCAAAACAGAAGCAGGTGAAGCCAGTAAGCAGGAGCCCCCAGGGCATGAGCCCATTGAGCTGAGGGAGGGGAGTGAAGAGAGACTGCAGAGCTCTGTCCTCTGCCCCTGGAACAGGACTCTGGGGCTCTGACCACATTCAGATCCTGATTGCAGTTTAGGCCCCCCCATAGAACAGCAGGGCCCCCCCAACTCAGCCCTGTGGCAGAGGGGGGTGGCTTATGGTCATTCACAGACCAGGAGGGAGGACAGAGCCTCACACACTGAGACCCTTGTGGGAGTGTCCCAAAAGCTCAGGAAGCACCCCAAAATCAGGCCCAGGCTGGGAAAATGAGCAGAGAAATAAGAGGAAGACTACTGAGAAATATTTTGCAAATGAGCCCAAGAAGGATCAAAATACTCAGTCTGAAGATGAGGAAGCACAAGCTCCTGCATCTAAAGACTCCAAGAAAAACAGAAATTGGGCTCAGGCTATGACAGAGATTAAAAAAGACTTTGAAAATCAAATGAGGGAGTTGGAAGAAAAACTGGGAAAAGAAAGGAGAGAGATGCAGGAAAAACATGAAAATGAAGTCAGCAGCTTAGTCAGGGAAATCTAAAAAAATGCTGAAGAAAATAGCATGCTAAAAACCAGCTTAAATCAAATGGATAAAACAGTTCAAAAAGTTATTGAGGAGAAGAATGTTTTAAAAAGCAAAATTGGCCAGATGGAAAAAGAGATAAGAAAAGTCTTTGAGGAGAACAAATCCTTCAGACAAAGAATAGAATTCAGGGAGATTGATGAATTTACCAGAAATCAGGAATCAATACTTCAAAACAAAAAAAATGAAAAATTAGAAGAAAATGTGAAATATCTCATTGAAAAAACAACTGATATGGAAAACAGACTTAGGAAAGATAATTTGAAAATTATTGGAATACCTGAAAGTCATGATCAGGAAAAGAGCCTTGACATCATTTTCAAAGAATTACTACAGGAAAATTGCCCTGATATTCTAGAAGCAGAGGGCAAAATAGAAATAGAGAGAATCCACCGATCCCCCCCCCACCGAGAAAGAAATCCCAAAAAACCAACCCCTAGGAATATTATAGACAAGTTCCAGAACTCCCAAGTCAAAGAGAAAATATTACAAGCAGCCAGAAGGACACAGTTCAAATATTATGGAGCTGCAGTCAGGATCACACAGGACTTAGCAGTAGCTACATTGGAAGCTCGTAGGGCTTGGAATACAATATACTGGAAGGCAAAAGAGCTTAGAATGCAGCCAAGAATGAACTACCCAGCAAGGCTGAATGTCCGATTCCAGGGAAAAAGATGGACTTTCAATGAACCAGGAGAATTTCAAATGTTCCTTTTGGAATGGCCAGAGCTGAACAGAAGGTTTGATCTTCAGATACAGGACTCAGGTGAAGTATGGAGATTGGAGGAGAGGGGGGAAATATGAGGGACGTAATGATGATGAACTGCATGTATTCCTGCATAGAAAAATGACACTGATTAATACTCATATGAACCTTCTCAGTTAATAGAGCAGGTAGAGGGAGCTTTTATAGTTGAAACACAGGAGAAAGCTGAATTTGAAGATCAAATATGGTGTAAAAATGGAGTCAATAGAAAAAGGGAAATGGAATGGGAGAAAGAAAAAGGAGAGGGGGAAGAGTCCAAGATATTTCACATAATAAGATTTTTCTTTGTTACAATGAGCTATTGCAATGATATGGAAGGGGGGAGGCAAGGGGGAATGAGGGAACCTTTGCTCTCATCAGAGATGGCTAGGAGAGGAAACAGCAAATATACTCAATGGGGTATAGACATCTGGAGTAAGAAGGGGGGGGGGAGCAGGGGGAAGGGGTGGGGATGTGAATAAAGGAGGAGAAGATGGACCATGGGGGGGAGAGTGGTCAGATATAACACATTTTCTTTTTTACTTCTTGCAAGGGGCTGGGATTGGAAGGTCTGCCCAGGACCATAGGGCCAGGTGGATTCTGGGCCTAAGGGGTGGTATGGGAGCTCAGGGCTTCTTGGCCCCAGGACCAGGGATCTGTCTGCTGCGCCACTCAGTGACCCTACAACAGAGTCAGAGTGAAAGGAGAGAGAAAATATAGTACATGGTAGTGGAGAAATAAGAAAGGAGGGAGTTGTGATCAGCAATGGCAATGTTGGAAAAATATGGAAGTAACTTTTGTGATGGACTTATCATAAAGAATGTGATCCACCCGTGACAGAGTTGGTGGTGTTGGAACAAAGACTGAAGCACATTTTTTGTTATTATTATTTGGGGAAGGGTGCAGGGCAAGTGGGGCTGGGTGGACTGCCTGGGGCCACATAGCAGGGTGATCTTTGTGTGTCTGGGGCCGGATTTAGACCCAGGTGCTCCTGGCTCAAGGGCCAATGCTCTGTCTGCCACCCAGCCACCCCTACTATTATCACTATTTTATTTTATTTTGGGTCTTTTTTTTTTCTTCTATTTGGTTTTTGCAGGGCAGTGGGGATCGGGTGGCTTGCATGTCAAACGGCTGGGTGATTGTTGGGTTTACGAGGCTGGATATGGGCTGTGCTCATGGCTCCAGGGCTGGTGCTTCGTCCATTGCGCCACCTGGCCATACCTACAATTATTACTATTATTTTTTTAATTTTATTTTTTTTCCCTCTCCCCTTTACTTTTTTTGCCCAAGCAAGTCTATCTATATTCATGGGGGGAGGGGTATTTTGTTTACTTGTAAACAAGAATATTTTATTAATGTAAAAAAACATTTGTACAAAATGACAATAAAAAATAAATTAAAAAAGAGATCTCTTTTGTCATATACATATATGCTTACATATATGTGTATATGTATACACACAAATCCAACAGTTATCATCACTATCAAAAGGCTATCAAGAAAAAAGTCAACTTTAGATAATACCTATCTGAATCATAAATTCTGGACCAATGGGGGTTAATATGAAGAGTTGTTATTCAATCATTTTCAGTTGTGTTTAACTTTTCATGACCCATCTGAGATTTTCTTGACAAAGAAACTAGAATGATTTTCTGTTTTCTTCTCTAGCTCATTTTACAGATGATGAAGCTGAGGCAATCAAGGTTAAGTGCCTTGCCCAGGTTTACACAGAAAATAAGTGTCTAAGGCCAGATTTAAAGATGAGTCTTCCTGAGTCCAGATCCAGTACTTTCTCCATTATATCACCTAGCTGTCCCAATATGAAGCTTTACTGTTTGTCAAACACATGGTGTCAAACATATCATACCATATATGTGTGTGTGTGCCTGTATATATGTATATATGAAACAAAATGGACAAATACTTGCATCTGTGTAGAAGAAAATAAATATTTCCAGAACTTACCTGTTAATACCACTTTTCCAGATACAAAGATAAGCAAGACAATCCTTGGCTTAACCATTCTATAAATGAGGCCAGGAAATAGTTCAGGTTCATAACTGTTACGATATCAGAGGAAAAGATTATAAGTCCATAAAATGTATTTTTACCTCATATTAAAATTATAAAATTATATATATATATATTAGAGCATCTTTGAAAATATCACTTGAATATTATTATTATTATTATGGAAGGAATAATTATACAAGAATTTCAGAATTGTAAGAGCTCTCTTCTGACTCAACTGTGCATCTTATACCTGAATAAGAATTCTCTCCATAATGTAATCAGCAAGTAGCCATGCAGTTTTTGTTGGAAGATGTCCAGGGAAGGGAAAACTACAACCTTATAACAGTTGAATATTTCTATATAATAACAGTATGTCTCATAACAATATCTAACACCTCAAAAATTATTGATCTTTTTAGGTTACTGATTTTAACATGTATCAATGTAAAATAATCTGAATAGACACTAATTTAGTTTAAGTAGAACATGATCTTAATATGAATTTAGTTGCAATGGAAACAAACACACGAGTGTTTCTGGCTCTGTGTGTTCTGGCTCTGTACTGAACGCTTGGTCCTTTGGGATGACAATAGTGAATTTTGAGTGATCCCTAGGTCTTCCCACCCTCTCAATATGAGACTTGAAAAGACTATTTTAATTGACTGAAATCTCAACATGAGTCAGCAAGACCTGGCTCCCTAAATTTAGGGTGCATCAACATCCTTAAGGATAGACCTCTGAGTTCCATATTTTTATATATTGGACAGACACATGCTCACTGCTGCATTCATTTCTGAACATTACAAAATTTAAGAATCACTGAAGAGGTGAAATATGTCCAAAGGATTGTTAACCAGGATGGGGAGAAAAATTCTAAGCCATATCATATGAGAAATGGAGATATTAGGAATTGGAAAGAAAATGCTTAGTGCATATTTGCACTGACCCCTCCTCCCCCCATATTTGAAGGATTAAAAGGAACAGAAAATTGAGTTTTGGGTTTGGGGTGTGTGTGTGTTTTTTTTTTTTATTTTTGCAAGGTAATGGGGTTAAGTGACTTGTCCAACGTCACACAATTAAGTAATTATTAAGTATCTAAGGTTGGATTTGAATTCAGGTCTTCCTGGCTGGTGCTCACTCGACTGCACTAGCTGCCCCTGGAGCAGAGAATTGAACCATGGGGCTAGACACAAGATCATTGGTTAAGCTAAGGAAATGCCAAATGGTGAGTTGGATGGTATTAAATTTAGGTACACCTATTGTCAATAGGTAGACTCCTACAGAGATTTAAGCTCAAGTAAAAGAACAAATAAAAGTTATCAAAGGAATAGATTGCATGTCAAGGATTGTCAAAAGGAACTCTGAATGGAACAAAAGATTGAATTTAATGACCTCACTGGGCTTGACAGATAAGATTCTACAAATTAAATGATTATGCATAAAATAGGGGCAGCTAGGTGGTGCATTGGATAGAGCACCAGCCCTGGAGTCAGGAGTACCTGAGTTCAAATCCGGCCTCAGACACTTAATAATTACCTAGCTGTGTGGCCTTGGGCAAGCCACTTAACCCCGTTTGCCTTGCAAAAACCTTAAAAAAAAATTATGCATAAAATATTCATCTGTCCTAGAAATGTAGAACAGAAATAGCCTAAGCAAATTCCAGAGCAAATTCCATCCCCATCCTTCTCCTTTTTGGGAAGGTGACAAAGTGGCAAATTAATAAAAACTGGATTATGAGGTAAAAGTAGATATTCTTTTCTTAATAGTATCAGATTTGTTTTTTTTAAAGTGTGTGTAAATAAAATTCCATATTCCAATTGATTTACTGAATTTCAGGAAAGCTTAATTTATATTTAAGATTTTTTTGCAAGGCAATGAATAGGGTTAAATGACTCTTTATGGTCCCTTTTATCCCTAAATACATTATTTGCACTAACTCATGACTGCAGACAGCTAATGATTCATAAACAGTTATAAGGACAAACCCCTTTGCCTTTTAATTTGGTTAGTTTAGGTTGATATTTTTGTCCTTCATAATTTTTTTTTTTTAGGTTTTTGCAAGGCAAACAGGGTTAAGTGGCTTGCCCAAGGCCACACAGCTAGGTAATTATTAAGTGTCTGAGGCAGGATTTGAACCCAGGTACTCCTGACTCCAGGGCTGGTGCTTTATCCACTATGCCACCTAGCTGCCCCAGTCCTTCATAATTAAAGAAGATATTGTTATTAACCATGACAAGCACATAAATTGGATTTGAGTGAGGGGGTGCTGTGCTAAGTGACCAACTTCATTTTCTCCTTCAGAACCATCTGGATCCAGTGTCCAGATGTGAATTAGGGTCACTGGAGTTGGCCCTCGATGGGAGGCAGTTAAGGTTAAGTGACTTGTCCAAGGTCACACAGCTAGTGTCATGACTGAGGCTGCATTCGAACTACCATCCTTTTGACTCCAAGGCCACTGCTGTATCTGCTATGCTACCAAGCTACCCTGGTTGGTTTGTGTAAGTGGGGGTTCAAATGCTTTTAGCAGTTAGAACTCTCAATAGAACTTTTACTATCTTCTCTCTTACAGAAAGATTAATATGGTAGAAAGCCCTTGGATTTGGAGTTAGGAGAAACCAGGTTCAAATCCTGACTCTGCCACCAATCCTGACTCTTGGGCAACTCACTTATTTTTCTCTCATGTTCCCTTCATCTATAAAATATAGTGGTTGGACCAGATGGATTTAAAGGCTCTTTTTGAACTTGAAATTACTGCCCTGTTGCCAAAGGGTATCTTCTCTTTTTGATATATGTGCCCTTTGGTCTGAAATCTCTATATTTTGCCCTCTTAAGCTCAGGCTGGAACCTTCTCTTTCTTTTCACTCTCTTCTTCCCCACCTACCCCTCAACTGAACAGGGATTGCTAATAGATCTCTAAAGTTTCTCTTGTTTCTCCTATATACTATGTGATTTGATTGTTCTGCACCAGTAACCTATTTGTGAAAAAAAGGATTTGAATTAGATTATCTCTAAATTCTCTTGCATGTCAATATTTTTATGGGATTTTTAAATGTAACCAGATTTTTAAATTAAACCAGAATGATATAACTAGAACTGGAGTTGTCAGGAAAGTCTTATTTGCTGAATTAACCAATGAGATTCTCACAATGGAATACAGCAAAAGACATCAATTCAGGATGAGGGACCTAGCATGTGATATTATGCATTTAATGTTTGTGGAATTGAAACATGGGACTGTATTACTGAAAGCCATGTGCTAAGCTGTGGAAATGCTGAGCTCTGAGTTGGCAGTATTAAGTTCAGGTGCACCCAACTACCAAATTGAACCCCCCTTCAAACATACCAAAGAGCTAAATTAAAACTTGGTTATTTGTGTCAATGGAAGATTATTTTATAAAAATAATTCTCTAAAGGATTCTTTGGAGACATTAAATTCCCTACTTCTGAACATATTATCTACATTAATAAAATATCAGGTTTGATTTTTTTCATTCATATGATCAAAATCTCATTGTAACAATTTCTAAACAGGGTCCGTTATTAATCTTCACCCCTGCTGATTCTCTTTGAAAGAATCATTTAAAAATTACAGCAATACCTTGAAAATGAGAAGTCAGGCATTTCTAATTGCCAAGGTTACTTTAGCATTTGAAGTCTGAATTCAGTTCTGATTTGATCAATTTTTTTTTTGTTTTTTGTTTTGCAAGGCAATGGGGTTAAGTGGCTTGCCCAAGGCCACACAGCTGGGTAATTATTAAGTGTCTGAGACCAGGTTTGAACTCAGGTACTCCTGACTCCAGGGCCAGTGCTCTATCCACTGCACCACCTAGCCGCCCCTGATTTGATCAATTTTCACACAGGTTATTGCTTTACTGCTAGTGACATATCCATTTCAAATTCATCCATGGACAAACTAAGAGGTATTTCATCCCTGGGAATAAATGTGAGGGATGGGAGGAAACAGAACACGTATTTACTGAGTTCCTATAGTGTTCGAGGTATGGTACTAAGAGTTTTGCAAGTATTATCTTATATGATTCTCATAACAACCCTGGGAGACAGGTGCTATTGTTATAATCAATATTTTACAGATGAGGAAACTGAGGCAGACAGAGCTTAAATGACTTGACCAGGACCACACTGTTGTTAAGTGTCGAGGCTGAATTTGAACTTGAATCTTCCTGATTCAAAGTCCAAGGCTCTATCTGCTGTCTTGTCTAGCTGCTTCTAAAAATGTGGTTGATTAATAACCATAGAGTCCCTAAAAATGAGATACCTGCTCCTTTTTTCTTTCAATCCTAGTTGGGACACCTTTGAAAAGTTAAGAAAGTACTTTGTAAACTTTGAAATATTTTGCTGTTAATGTGAGATACTGCTATTAAGTTTTGTGATTAGAACAGCAACACTTCCAAGTCCTTGAGATATTGCTGCTATACTTCCTTCCCTTTGCTTGGAGATGCTTTCCAAAATAAGCATCCATTAGTTCCAAGTCAATTTGATTCCAGGCTAGTTTGCACACAATGTGGAAGTTATGGGACTAAGAAGACCCTGTGCTCAAGAGTTGTTCCATGACCAAATGTAACCCCATAGTCATGAAAATGCTCTAGGGCAGAAATTCTTTTTTATTATTTTTGTAAGACTGTGGGGTTAAATGATTTGCCCAAGGTCACACAGCTAGGTAATTATTAAGTGTTTGAGGCTTCAGGCTGGATTTGAATTCCCATCCTCCTGACTCCAGGGTCAGTGCTCTGTCCACTGCACCCCCTAGCAGCCCCTGTCCCCAACCCCAGCAGAAATTCTTAACCTATTTTAGCCATGGACTCCTTTTGGTGATCTGATGAAGTTCACAGACTCTGACTTAGAGTAGTGTTTTTAAGTGCAAAAATTAAAATCTTTAGGATTACAAAGGAAAACAATTATATATAGTTATTCTATATGTATATACATATGTATATGTATACATGCATATAAATATGTAGACATACACTTCTCAGTCTAAGAACCCTTGCAAATCTAGAGGCAGTTCTGGTTTGTTATAGGTCCTAAAATAGGAATTAGAGAAGATTATTCATATTGTTTAACCATGTGACTCATCATCTTCATTCCATAACCCGTCTCTTCCTACTCTTCCTGAATCTCTGCCCCTCTGTTAACTTTATTAGTCCTAGCAAGCAAACAGTCCTCTTCCTCTCCTGCTTGGTGTCATAGCAAATTGCTTTGCATATATAATGGGTGTCAATAAGGATTTGTTAAATAAACCCACAGATTAAAAAAAAAGATTGGAAATATGATAATTTATAACTACTTAGGTAAGGGATTTCTATTTCTATTGTCTTCCAATTAAAAAAACAAACCTAATATCTTCTAAATGACATACATTATATTATCAAATGATTTTCAACTTTAAATGAAGCAAAGTCATAGAGATGGCTATCATACCTACTGAATTGCTGATGGGTGAGCACCAAGCTTTCCAGTCTGATTGGAAACTTCACATCACAGCTTCCGACCATGTTCTGGATTTTAAAATCCAGAAATCTGGCAGGAAATCCAAGTTTTTGAACCACACGGGCAAATTTCCGTGCTGCAAGTCGAGACAGTTCTTCACTGGAAAGGGGCATAAACATATGAAAGGTTATAAGAAAAATTCCAAAATGATTCTTGATTTATTTAAAATACATACATACACGAATAAAATTACAAATAAAAATAATAAATAATAAATTATGCTAAATGGTTGCTGTATAGTTATATATCAAGAACTGCATCCTTGACAGATTTCCAAAATATGGCCCTTATATAACTTGATTTTTTAATACTTTTTACTTTGGATCTGCCTTTTAACTCAGATTCCAAAAGGGAAAAAAATGATTAGGAAAGTATACAGCAGTGACTACTACTGCCATGACATTGATTAGATGTGAATTAGAGCCAGGGGAGTAAAGAAATGGAGCTGGATGGAGGAGGAAGGGAGTTGATGATCTAAGAAGATCCATTCAAAACTGAAAAGGATAGGGAAAGGGGAAAAGGAGGGAAAGAAGGGTGGCAAGAAAGGGAGAAAGGGGAAAGAAATTCTCTGAACTAAGTAGAGGATAAGAGAAACAATGATATTTAATATCTGTAACCTTTTAAATATTTTATAAATACTTTTCTCTCAACAGTACAGTGAATTGCATAATGCAAGAGTATCCCTATTTTAAAGATGTGAAAACAGAATCAGAGAGGTAGTGCAAGCAGTTTAAGCCTTCACAGCTAGGAAATAAAAGTGATCCTAAATCCAGTATTCTTTCTATGGTGATGATATTTGTCCTTCATTCTTGAAGATACCCATGACATCAGGGAGGTGATGTCATGATAAGCAAATGAATTGGATTTGAGTGAGGGGATTCTGTGCTAAGTCTCCAGTCTCACTTTCTCCTCTGGAGCCATCTGGGTCCAGTGGCTAGATATGGATCAGGATGACTGGAAGTGGCCTTGGAAGAGAGGTAATCAAGGTTGAGTGACTTGTCCAAGGTCACACAGCTAGTAAGAGTCAAGTATCTGAGGCTGGATTTGATCTCAGGTCTTCCTGATCCAGGGCTGGTGCTCGTTCCACTGTGCCATCTAGCTGTCATACACAAAACAACTAACAGAAGAGAGAGATTTCAACATGTTTGGGTAAAGGGAGAATGAAAGCCAGGGAAAACTTGGTTAAAGATGCTGCATGTGGGCTGAACCTGGTATAACCTGAGATGGAAGGAGCAAAAATATTTTTTTTAGGTTTTTGCAAGGCAAATGGGGTTATAAGTGGTTTGCCCAAGGCCACACAGTTAGGTAATTATTAAGTGTCTGAGACTGGATTTGAACCCAGGTACTCTTGACTCCAGGGCTGGTGCTTTATCCACTGCACCACCTCGCCACCCTGGAACAAGAATATTTTAATGAAGGGAACACCATGAGTCTAAGGCAGACAAATATGACAAAGAGTTCAGCTTGTTTGGAACATCATTTTGGAAGAGAGTATGGAGATTAGAGAGATACACTGGTGCTCCATTGTGAAAGATCACAAACATCAGGTTAAGGAATGTGTATTCCATTTCAGAGTCAACTCTAGCCACTGACAATTTTTGAGTTTAACAGTAAGACTTTGGAATTTTTGATCAGCAGAGAGACTAGCTAGGAGGCCATTAGTCATTTGTTAGTGAATGAGGTCCTAAAGTAAGACAATTTGAGATGAACTAAAATCAATAGAACTTTAATCATTGATTAGACCTCACAGGCAAAAGAGAACAAGGATTCCAGGAAACCCCCAAGGATTTAATCATGGGTAACTGAAGTAATTCCTGATTATGTCCTTAGGAAAAGTAAGTAATAACACTTTAGGGTAGTAGAAGATCATGCTTTAGTTTTAGAAATGTTTATCTTTTTTTTTTTGGAGGCAATTGGGATTAAGTGACTTTCTCAGGGTCACACTGCAAAAATAGAAACAGTTATCTTGTATGAATGTTAGGACATTTAGTTGGAGTTCTCAAGCAAGCACTTGCAAATCTGATTCTAGAGCTTCGCAAAAAAAAAAAATGGTGTGGTGAGGGATAGATTTAGGACACATTTGAATTTTTGTGATGATTGGAGTTTAGGAGTAGATGAGATCACCAAGTAGCAAGAAGGGAATGAGTAGCTAATTCCCTTTTCCTTCCTCCCCACCCAAAACTTGAAAAGAATTGGGAACTAGTGAAGGAAAAAAGAGGATTCCTAATATAGAGCTGGTTTTTTGAGCACTTGTTAAATTTATAATATACATATGATAATAATAATAATAGTAGCAACTAACATTTTATAGTATTTCAAGTTTTGCAAAGTGGTTTACAAAAACTATCTCAGTTTACCCTTATAATGCTGAGAGGTAGGTACTATTATAATACTCATTTTATAGATGAGGAAACCAATTTAGAGAGAAGTGAAGTGTTGCCTAGGGTCATACAATTAGTAAGTAATTTAAGTCTGGACCACAACTCAAGTCTTCCTGATTCCAAATCTACTACTCTAACCATTCCATGCATAAACATACTTAAAAGCATTTAACTTAGTAGAATAAAATGCAGCTTTTAAAATTCATATGAAAACTGTGTACAATATAAATGTCAAAGTTATAGAAGATTCTATGATCTATGTGACTAAAAAACTTTGTTCAAATGAGTACTTGAGGGGAAAAATATAGAGACCTATGCTCATTACTGTTATGGAGTGCCTTGAGAAGACTCCTATTTATAGATGAAGCTGTACTATTTTAATCAAGTCTTGAAGAACTACAAATCCTCCTTAGTGAGATCCATATGATTTTGAAAAAATTGAAGTGGATGAAAAACACACTCTGCGAGCACTTTTTTGTTTTTTTAGGTTTTTGCAAGGCAAATGGGTTAAAGTGGCTTGCCCAAGGCCACACAGCTAGGTAATTATTAAGTGGCTGAGACCAGATTTGAACCCAGGTACTCCTGACTCCAGGGCCGGTGCTTTATGCACTATGCCACCTAGCCAGCCCTCTGCGAGCACTTTTCAAAAGAATACATCCAAGTTATCAATAACCATATAAAATAACCATATAAAAATAATTAGAGGAAAGAAAAAGTAACTCTGTTATTAACCTTTTTTCTCCTGCCCAAGGCCACACAGCTAGTTAATTATTAAGTGTCTAAGGGCAAATTTGAACTCAGGTCCTGACTCCAGGGCCAGTGCTCTATCCACTGGACTACGTCGCTGTTCCAATTAAAGCAACTCTGAAGTTTCATTTCATACCCATCAGATTAGCAAGATGACAAAAAGAGAAAATGACAAATGTTAGTGAAGATGTGGGAAAATAATAACACTGTACTATTAGTGCAGAAGTGAATTGGTGAAATTATTTTGGAAAGCAATTTGAAACTATGTTCAAAGAGTCACTATGCCATGTATATCCTCTGATTCAGTGATAGCCACTACTAACCATATATTCTAAAGAGATCAAATAAAGAGGAAAATGACTCACTTGTACAAAAATATTAGTAATCCTTTTTGTAGTTTCAAAGAACTGGAAACTAAGGGGGTATCTATTGGGGAATGGCTGAACAAATTATGGCATATGAATATAATGGAATATTGCAGTGTTATAGGAGATAACAAAAGAGATAGGTTCAGAGAAACATTGAGAAACTTATATGAACTGATGTAGAATAAAATGAGATGAACCAGAATAATAATTTATTCAATAACAATATTCTAATGACAAATAACTTTGAAAGCAACTTAATTCTGATCAATGTAATGACCATCAATTACTTCAGATTACCAAAAATGATGCATTTTACCTAACTCCTGACAAATAAGGTATTGACTCAAGATTCAGAATTATACACAAACATATGTACATATGGCATATATGCATGTATATATTGAACATAGCCAATGTTGAAGTTAATTTTGACTGTGCATATTGTTTTAATGAAGATTTTGTTTTTTCTTTTTTGTCCAATGAAAGTGAAAAAGAGAGGGGGGTTGTATGTTAATGAATGTGAACTTTTTTTTTTTAAAGTGAAGTGTTTAGAAAAAATCATAGTCCCTTTAACAAGAGCCATAGACTTGTGTTGCATTATGCTATATTATGTAGTATTATATTTAATAAAATTGTGAACATAGCTTTAAAAAACAATCTCTTCATCAGTACAAAAGAGAAAAACACAATGCCTGTCCAATATCTTGGACAGCTATTGAGTTAGGCCATCAATGTATTTATCTTGGAAAGGCAGTGCATATAGAATGAAGTAGATTCAGAATTGAGTAGGAAGAGATGGGACTATATTATGTTTAGGAAATTGAATAGTGATTTAATGATCCTGAGCTCAGGAATGTAGACTACTCCAGATAATAATAGTAATGATTAGCATTTACATAAGCACTTTAAGAACTGAAAAATTCTGTTCTCCCATTATTTTTTTTGATCCTTACCACAACCTTTGAGGTAGTGCTATTTAAATTATCACCACTTTTTATAGGTGAAGAATCCAAGTCTGAGAAAACTTAAGTGATTTTCCTAGGGACACATAGCTAAGATTACTCTTTTAATATTTACATCAGTAAAAGGAAGGGGGGGGAAAGTACTGAAATTCAGGAATAGCAAGGATGGAGGAGATTTTGGGAATATTTTTTAAGACAAGAGATACCCAAATATATTTGTAGTTAAAGGAGCTAGTCTTTTTTTTTTTTCTTAGGATTTTTGCAAGGCAAATGGGGTTAAGTGGTTTGCCCAAGGCCACACAGCTAGGTAATTATCAAGTGTCTGAGACCGGATTTGAACCTAGGTACTCCTGACTCCAGGGCTGGTGCTTTATCCACTGTGCCACCTAGCCACCCCCAAAAGGAGCTAGTCTTAATGGAAAATGTGATAAAGTAAGAAAGGGTATAATTGATGGGCAAACTCCATCTTAACTCTGGAAAAGTAGAAAGCTCTTTCCTCTGAAATAGAAAGCAAAGAAGATGGAAGATCTATGGAAAGACTGACATAAAGAAAGAAAAAGCTAAAGTGAGGAAGGCTTCTATTCTTCTCAAAGTGAGTGATTTTTAAAAATGAGGACAGTAGGCATAGAGCTAAAATAGAAAAAGTTTGAATCAATGTGGAGATTTCAATAGGGGTAAGTGAAAGGGGAGCTGAGCAACACAGCTGAGGTTAGATAGTGGGAATTTATAATGGAACTAATTAGTATATGAATGTAATTTTGTTCAGAAATATTAGGCAACTTGGAAACTCATGCTAAGAAAACATAGTGGAATCTACATAGGATTGGGGCTTTGCAAGATATAGATGGAATAGGACAAAGAATTCTAAGACATCAGCAGGATATCGATTGAATGATATCAATGGAGATTCAGTTTGGTTGGAGGGGTGAAGTGGACAGTTTAACCCTCTGCAATATGGTTTCTTCTCCTATTTTAAAATTGATGTGACAGTCAAGTAAGGCTAGGAGGGGGTTGATGCATGGCTTGAATAAGAATATAAGAATAATTTTTAAGACCTAAAAATAACCTAAGACTGATAGATAAGAATTCTAGTCCTGGCTCTATCACTTATTCATATATTTTTAGGGAAATTTTTTTTTTAGCTTTTTTTTTGTAAAATGAGAAGATAAGCATGAAAGAACTCTAAGACAGTCTTCTTTCCCATTATTCTAGTTCCAAGATCAATTATCTGTAACTGGAGGTCACAGTGAAGAAGAATGAGTTCAATAGGAGTGAAAGAACAGAAATTAGTGACCTAGGAGAGTAACTTTAGCTGTCAAGATCTTGGAAGTCATGGAAGGTTTTATGTTAGGTTTTCTTATTGTTGTTATTTTAATTAACAGCAATGAAGCTCTTAACAATTAATCTAACCCTTGGGCTAGAACCACTGTGATCCCCATCAGAACATTTTTCAAAAGCCATTTTTATTTCAATCTGAAAATGCAGTGATCACTCACAGGCACATTACCAATTCTAATCAAGACAGAAGTTGCTTTCTTCCATTTCTGGTCTGAGTCATTTTGAATCTCCTTAGGCAACATGGAATAGAATAGTTGGTGATACAATCCATAGAGGGCTGGGCCTGGGATTAGGAAGACTCATTTTACTGAGTTCAACTGGTCTCAGATACTTCCTAGTTGTGTGACCCTAAGGCAAGTCATTGCATCCTGTTTGCCTCAGTTTCCTCATCTACAAAAGGAACTGGAAAAGGAAATGGCAAACTATTCCAATATCTCTAACAAAAGAACCCTAAATGGGATTAAGAAGAGTCAAAAGACTGGACAGCAATAAAAAGCAATTTGATAGCTCCCTACTCCCTGGGGATTAATGTGTCAGTGCTGAATTGAAGGCAGACACCTGACTAGCATAACCCATTATACCACAGAACTCAATCTAAAAGAATCACATTTTTCTAGTAAAGCCACCCATTCTAGGTCAGATTCACTTTTTTAAGGTGATAATATGGGGGGGACTCATACCTTTTGGCTCCTGTGCAGACCATTTTCCCAGAACTAAATATAAGTGCTGTTGTCCTGGGCTCTCGAATTCTCATTATCACTGCAGCAAACCTCTATGGTTGAAAGATGAAACAAGAAATCATTCTTTTCATGAATTAGAAGCCATCATTCCATTTTAAAAAGCCAGTAAAATCACATTGGTCATTTTTTAAAACATAAAATCTTAATTTTAAAAATGTTTTTTTCCCCTAAGAGGAAAATTTCCTATTTTATCCATTTTATCAAATTAGCTATTAGATGAATTTTCAAAAATAAAGATGAAATACTAATTTATTTTTCTTGACTCTGATTTCTGAGCTTTTCTCAAAACAGGCAGGGCAGACTTTAGACAAGTTCATATCATAAGGTTTTCAGTTTCTTTTTCTTTTCTTCTCTGTTGTGCCTTCTCCCTTCAAGGATTCTCTATCTTCTTTCAAAAGTCCTCAAAATAAGAAGTTAAACTAGTTCAAATCAAGGTGAAAATGACAATAAAGCTTAATATAAAACTTTCAAGGCTCTAACATCTTAATTTATAAAACAATAACTTTCTATTGTGAAATTTATATATCAGGCAAAGTTATATAGGAGATATTTGGAGGTAGGCTAGAACCAGCTTCAGAGTATGGATATAAGCCATAACTGCTAAACTCAGGCAAATTACTTAACCTCTTACTGCCTCAGGCAACCTAAGACTGGTAAAGGGAGTTTCCTCATTGAAGTTCCCAACACTACTGCAGTCACAGGTCCATGTCAAAGAAAAAAGAGGGTGGAAACCATCAGCAGACATTTTATTTAGACTTTATTTAATAGAATGTTTACATTTCTATCAGAAGTATTTTTGACTAAAAGGAATAAAATTTGTTCCCTGGGGCAAAGAAACTTCGAGCTTTAGGTAGCTTTATCAAGTAAAACATGAAAATTGAACTCTAGGACATGTTCTACATTCAGGGTAAGTTTTTCTTTTTCTCTCCAGCTTCATGAAAGAATGATTTAAAAAAACCTTTATTAATCACTAAATATATACCAATCACTGAGCTTGTAGTCATGTTCTAATAACACATATAAGAGGGTGCAGCTGCATGGGAAAGGCCCACATGTTCTTAGATGAATGTAACAGAGACAGTAGTCTGGAGATCAAGTATTACAGTTTATCTGAAATGACCAAAGAAAGAGCCTAAACATCATATTTCAAGAAATTATTGTTGATATCTCATATCTTGGATCCGGAGGGTAAAATAGAACTGGAAAGAATCCATCAAAACCACCTGAAAGAAGATCCTCAAATGAAAACTCCCATAAACATTATAGCCAAATTTCAGGACTCCCAGATCAAAGGTTGGGGGTGGGGGGGACAAAAAACTTTGAGAAGCCAGAAAGGAACAACTCACAGTCAAAATTGATGCAGAGAACCATGGGCATAGGGAATACTGAAATTAATTGGAAATAAATTTTGTAATTCTTTTGTTTGCACTGTTAAAATCTTGTAATCTATTGATCCTTGAACACTCTGTTAAAGCATTTCACCTTCCCTCCAATTTGACTTTGACCATGTCCTTATTGGTAAGGCAAGCTAGATTATGCAGGAGGGGAAAAATCAATTTGAGACCACCCAGACCAGATCAAATTTCTCCAATGTAAGACCCTCAACCCCTCCTCAAAGGCAAACTCTCCAATGCAGGACTTGGACAACTCCCAAGACACCAAACATTCTCATGGACCTTGAGGGGACATTTAAGGAGATTCTGGCAGATGCTGCACTCTCTTTCCTTTCAGACTTCCTGCATTAATCTTGCAGCTGGCCTGCCTGATTAACTAGCTATCCATGAGGCCTTTTAATCTCTTTTAACCTCTCTATCACTGTGTGGTAATGACTTTGCTATTTTTCTTTTTACACCTGCATTCCTGGGGTGATTAGTGATTCATCACAGGAAACATGGAGCCTCTGTCACAAGGTCACAAAAAAATTAGTGGCTTCCACATTAAAAGAATATTCTGGAAAAGCAAAATGCAAGAATCATGAATCACCTACCAGCAAAACTGAGCGTAATCCTTCAAAGGATATGGATATTTAATGCAATGAAGAAATAAATGAATTTCATTCATTGGATTCATTGGAATCAAGTATTCCAAATGAAAAAGTCAGTTGAATAGAAAATTTGACATTAAAACACAAGACTAAAGAAAAGCATAAAAAAGATAAACATGAAAGAGTAACCATAAGGAACTCAATACACTCCCCTTTGGAAAGATGATACATGTAAATATTAAGAACTTCAACATTTTTAGGGCAGTTAAAGGGAATTTATATGGACAGACAACATGAGTGAATCAATTATGTTGGAATGATTTCCAAAATGGTAAAGGAGTAAAAAAAGAAGGTTGCATTAGTGAAGGGAAGAGGCAGAATGGGGACACATAAAAGAGGCACACAAAGAACTTTTAAGCAGAGGGGGAAAATGGGAGATGGTGGTTGGCACTGCTTAGAATACATACACATACCCTCATACCAGTCAGTTGTATATAGAAATGTAATTTACCCTGTTGGGAAATAGGAAAGGAAAGGGATAAGAAAAACGAAGGTGAATAGTCAAAGGGAGTCAGAGTGAGGTATGCAAATTTGGGGATCATCTGTAAACTTGAACTCATGGGAACTGATGACAAGGTAAGGGAGGAAAGATTAATAAAGGGAGGGAGTATAGACAAAAGAGAGAAGTAGGTCCAAAACCAAGCCCAGCTAAGGAGAATAACAAGGACCAGACAGATAAGAGAACCAGGAGAGGGCAGTGTCACAAAAGCCAAGAGAGAACCTATCCAGAAGGTTGGGGTAATTCAGCATCAGAAGCAGCAGAGAGGTTCCGAAAAGATGGGTACAGAAAACAGCCTGTGATATTTAGCTGTTAAGAGTTTCCTGGTAACTTTGAAATGAACAATTCAAAATAAAAATGATTTTAGTTGAGATAGGCTCAGAAGTGAAGTTGCAAGGGATTGAGAAGCAAATGAATGGTGACCAAGTGTAAGTAGTAAGGGTGACAATTTTTTTTGGTAGTTTGATAATAAAAAGGAGAAAGATAGTATGCGAGCTTGAGGAGATAATAAAATGTTTTATGTTTTTTTTCCCTCCTTTTAAGAATGGAGCATACAGGGGTGACTAGGTGGCACAGTGGATAGAGCACTGGCCCTGGAGTCAGGAGGACCTGAGTTCAAATCCAGCCTCAGACACTTAAAAATTACCTAGTTGTGTGACCTTGGACAAGCCACTTAACCCCATTGCCTTGCAAAAAAAAAAAAGAACAGAGCATACCTAAGCATGTTTGTCCAACTCTTCATCTCCTACCTTGCACATCAGTGAGTACTGTCAACAGAATTGTGAGAAGAATCCATGGAAAACCAGGTGTCACTAAAATAGCAACATTCAAATTTGGAGCTTGGAATTCTGGGAAAGAAAAAATGAAGGGAATCTATCTTGTTACATGGAGGAGTGAGGCAAAAGAGAAACAGAATGATGGATGCAATCCCTAGGGTCCCTGCTCCTCTGCTTCTTCCCCTGGGATAATAATGGGGAGCTGTTGTGGAAAACTGTGTAAAGGAGCTAAAGTGGAACCATCTAGTTGAAAACTGGTGGAAATGTTTGTCTAACTCTTCATCCCCTATGATAAGACCACAGATGAAAATACTCTCCTTCTCCTCCCCATCTGTAAAAGGAGGCCCAGTTAGACCTTCTCTTTGATGATTGCCTCCAATTTATCTTATCTTTATCTTATTTATACATAGGCATTTGTATTAACTTCTAACAAAGTGTGAACCTAATAGAGCATTTGATATGCACTGATTGACTCAAAATTTGTATTCCCCACTAAACTACTAAATGATTTCTTCTCATTTCCCCTTCCTCTGGAAAAGTAAAAGAACGTATTCTATATGAATTCCTAATATCTTGAACCAACTTTTCTTCTCCAAAGACATTTCCTATAATATTGCTATTACTTTGTATAAAGTACATTTCCCATTGCATCTGCACATGTAATTTTTTTACTGATAGCATCCTGTTCATCATTTCTCATAATAGAATAGCATTTCATCTCAATCACATACCACAATTTGTTCAACCATTCCCCAACCAATGGATATCCCCTCAATCTCCAGCTCCCTACCACCAGAAAGAGCTGGGCATAGTTCCAAATTACTCTACAGAATTGCTGAATCATTTCACAACTCTTCCAACTGTATATTAATGTCTCATTTTCCCTATATCTCTCCCAACATGTCATTTTCTCCCTTTGTTCTATTAGCTAATCCAACAGGTATAAAGTAGTACCTCAGAATTGTTCCAACCCACATTTTTCCTATCAATAGAGTTAGGACATTTTAAAAAACAATTTTGCAAGGCAATGGGGTTAAGTGGTTTGCTCAAGGCCACACAGCTAGGTAATTATTAAGTATCTGAGGCTACATTTGAACTCAGGTCCTCCTGACTCCAAGGTCAGCGTTCTATCCACTGCTTCACCTAGCTGCCCCATGTTAGAACATTTTAAAAAAATGATTTAAGCAGATAGCATTGATTTTAAAAACTGTTAAATCCTTTGATTATTTATCAATTAAGGAATGGTTCCTGGTTTTTTACAAATTTGACTCAGTTCTCTATGTTTGAGAATAAGTCTTTATTTTAGGATTTTGCAAGGCAAATGGGGTTAAGTGGCTTTCCCAAGGCCACACAGCTAGGTAATTATCAAGTGTCTGAGACCGGATTTGAACCCAGGTAACTCCTATCTTCAGGGCCGGTGCTTTATCCACTTTGCCACCTAGCCGCCAGAAATAAGTCTTTATAAAAGAAATTGTTTCAATATTTTTTCCCCCACAGTATTTCCCTCCATCCCAGTCTCTCCACCCCCCCCCATTCATTCTATTCTGTCTCTTCTTTCACCCAGTCCCTTCTCAGAAGTATTTTCCATCTGACCATCCCCTTGCCACAATTTTCTCTCTCTTCTTTCACTTACCCCACCTTTTACTGAACCCCTTTCTCCACTCCCTTTCCTCTCCTACATTCATCCAGGGCAAGATAAATTTCAATATCCAATTGAATGAGTATGTTATTCCCTCTCTGTGCCAGTACTGAAGAGAGGAAGGCTCACTTCTCCTTACCTTCCCCCCACTACACAGCAAAAGCTTTTTCTTGCCTCTTTTATGTGAAATAACTTATTCCATTCTACTTCTCTTTCCCTTTCTTTCAATATATTCTTTTTCTCACCCATTAATATATTATCCCTTCAAATTCAACTCCCATCTCTGCCTTGTCTATATTTGCTCCTTCTGTCCTAATAAAATGAAAAAGTACACATGAATTTTCAGTATCATCTTCCCAAGCAGGAATATAAACAATTCAGCATCATTAATTCCCTTATGATTTACCTTTCCTGTTTACCTTTTTATACTTCACTTGAGTCTTGTATTTGAACATCAAATTTTCTTTTCAGCTCTGGTCATTTCATTAGGAAAGTTTGAAAGTCCCTGATTTCATTGAATGTCCATCCCTTAAAGAATATGTTCAGTTTTGCTGAGTAGTTGATTCTTGGTTGTAATCCAAGCTTCTTTACTTTCTGGAATATCATATTCCAAGTCCTACAATCCCTTTATTAGAAGGTGATAAATCTTGTGTTATCCTTATGTGACTCTACAATATTTGAATCATTTCTTTCTGACTGCTTGCAGTATTTTTTCCTTGACTTGAGAGCTCTGAAATTTGGCTATAATATGCCTGACGGTTTTCTTTTGGGGATCTCTTTCAGGAGATGATTGACATATTCTTTCGATTTCTTTTTACCCTCTACTTCTAGAATATCAGGGCAGTTTTCTTTGAAAATTTCTTAAAAAATGATGTCTAGGCTCTCTCTCTCTCTCTCTTTTTTTGGTCATGGCTTTCAGGTAGTCCAATAATTTTAATATAATCTCTTCTGGACCTGTTTTCTAGGTCAGTTGTTTTTTCTAATGACATATTTCACATTTTTTTCTAGTTTTTCATTCTTTTGGTTTTGTTTTATTGTTTCTTGATTTCTCAAAGTCATCAGCTTCCCTTTGCTCAATTCTATAGTTTAAGCAATTATTTTCTCTAATGAATTTTTTGTATTTCCTTTTCTACTTGGCCAATTCTGCTTTTTAAGGTATTCTCCTCATTGGCTTTTTGAACCTTTCTTCCCACTGGATCTGTTTTGTTTTTAAGATGTTATTTTCTTCAGTATTTTTTTTTGTAATTCCTTTGCCAAGTTGCTGACTTGGTTTTCATGATTTTCCCCACATCACTTTCATTTCTCTTCCCAATTTTTATTCTGCCCCCTTTACTTGATTTTCAAAATCCTTTTTATTAGCTCTTCCATGGCCTGAGACCAATTCATATTTTTCTTGGAGGCTTTGAATAGAGCAGCTTTGACTTTACCTTCTTAATGTGCATTTTGATCTTCCAAATGACCATATTGTCTATGATTGGATTTTTTTTTCCTTCTGTTTGCTCATTTCCCCAGCCTAAATTTTAACTCTTTATTAAGGTAGGGCTCTGATTCTAGGGTAGAGAATACATTCTCTTAAGTTTTTGAGGATTTTTGCAGCTACTTTCAGAGATACTTCTAGGGATCTTCAAATTTTCAATTTTTCCAAGGTCTCATGAAAGGTTTTGATTACTTACTCTTGGCCTGTTCTAGTCTATGGGTGATGACAAGCATTCCTTTCTTCCCTGGAGCTGTGAGGAGGGTCCCTACTTTGCTTCAGCAGGAAGTTCTGTTGTGCTTCTGCTCCTTTTCCTGAGACTGGAGCCCTAGACTGTGACTCAGATCTGAGTATGAGCAAAGTAACAGAGTCCTATCCTGGTGACAGGAAAGAGACCCCTGCAATCTCCTCCAGACCCCCTTACCATTTACAAACTTAGAGCTCCAATTCAATGATTCTTGAGGCCTGACCCTGGTCTGCCAGGTCAGATCTGTGCTGCTGAAGCCTGCACTGTACTATGCTTCACTCTCACTAGGGTCTGGAAGAGTTTTCCTACTGATTTTCCTACTGACTGCCATTTGGCAATCTCTGGGCTGAGAGGTCTGGAAACTGCCACCATCCTACTGACCCAGTCACCCGTGCAGTCTGGGGCCATGTGGCCCAGACTGTACTGCAGGTCCTTTCTAACCCTGTTAGACAACTTTCAAGTTGTCTGGGGCCAGAAAATTGTTTCACTTACCATATTTCCCCATGAATAAGATACACCTTAATTTTGGGGCCTGAAATTTGAAAAAAAATGTATTACATAAAGTTATTGAACTCAAGTTTTATTCATCATGAAATTCAAGCTTTCAGGCATCTTTTGGGCAAGTATGGTACAGATGCATGCTCAGTGCATTCTGTTTCATGAATCTGAAGCACCATTTGTGTCCTGCTTTGAAATCAGTCACTTCTTGTTCATCACAATTCTTCTGGCCTCCTACTGAACCATCTTTGTGGACACAGGAATTCCACTGGCCCTTTGCTCTTCAGTGCATCTCTTCACTTCCCTCTCTAACTCAGGCCCTTTTGCTGACTTGCCTCTCATGGCCTTCTTCTGCTGGGGCATCTTCAGTAGGGTTTCTTCTTCCCAGAACCAGGCTCGGATTGTTTTCTCAGTTGGAGGAGGACCAAACTGACCTTCAGCAGCATAGTTTCCATTCACTTTTGCAAACTGGATCACTTTGAACTTGAATTCAGCACTGTATGAAAATCTTTTCTGAACAATTTCTGGGCAGAACATGGCAAAAATGTAACCTAATATACCAGTAACAAACAAGAAACAATGAGTGCAAAGACAACTAGTGCAAAAATAACAGGAAATGCAAGTAAAAAAACTACCACCACTGTATAAGACGTTCTTAGTTTTTATACCTCAAATTTTTCAAGAAAGGGTACATCTTATACATGGGGAAATATGGTAGTCTTTTTGTGGGTTTTTTCTACTCTGGAATTTGGTTAGAATCATTATTTAAAGGAATTTGGAGTATTGTGGGGGAGAGATTGGGTGAGTTCCTGACTTTATTCTGTCATCTTGGCCTTGCCCCAAAGAGGTTTCCTTATTGCTCACTGTACTTGTTTGTAAGAGATTTATCCACTGAAGCCTGGGAACAGAATTATCACACCTGAAACTTCCCTATCCCTAGGTATAGCTGAATTTCATTTCTCCCTTGCTCAAGGCAGCAGAAAAAAGTAATAATCTATACATAATTAATAATATCACAAGGATAGAAAATGCCATCCACATTCAGAGAAAAACTAAGGAATCTGAATACAGACCAATTTTTTTTTAAGGCAACAGGGTTAAGAGTGACTTGCCCAAGGTCACATAACTAGGCAATTATTAAGTGTCTGAGACTGAATTTGAACTCAGGTTCTCCTGACTCCAGGACCAGTGTTCTATCACTTAGCTGCCCTGCACAGACCAAACTTTAAAAATTTGTTTTTTTCCCCCCTTTCTCATGGTTTTTTCCCTTTTGTTCCAATTCTACTTTCACAACATGACCAATATAGAAATATGTTATACATGATTGTACATGTATAAACTTTATCAGATTACTCATTGTCATGGGGAAGGGGGAGGGAAGTGAAGGAGGTAGAAAAAAAATGAAATGCAAAATCTTACAAAAAAATGAATGTTGAAAATATCTTTACATGTAATTGGGAAAAAATAAAAATAAATGTAAAAACAAAAACAAAACCAAAACCTATATCACAAGGATAGCTATATCACAAGGATAGCTATGTAATGATATATGTAAGCTGCTGTATTTTTAGGCAGAGGAGAAAGAAACAGCAAATAGAGTTTCATATATTGCAAAAACAAGTATCTACTAGACAGATGAAGTAAACCTGACAGAAGCTACTGAAACTGGTAACGACAGAAGAAGAAAAAAATCTGGTAGTAGTAGTGGGGAACAAGCATTAAACCTGTTCTGCTTCCTGAATTAGTATGTCAGGAAACATGAATGAATAGTACCAGCTCTGAAGGGTGGCCAGAGAATAAGGCTCTTCTAGGGACAGCTAAGTGGTGCAGTGGATAGAGCACTGGCCTTGGAGTCTGGAGGACAGGGGTTTGAATCCAGGCTCAGACACTTGACTCATATCATCTCTGTGACCTTGGGCAAGTCACTAAACCCTGATTGCCTCACATCCAGGGCCATCTCCAGTAGTCCTGATTTATATCTGGCCACTGGACCCAGATGGTTCTGGAGGAGAAAGTGATGTTGATGACTTAGCAAAGCACCCCATCACTCAAATCCAATTCATGTGCTTGAAATGGCATCACCTCACTGATGTGGTCATTCTTCAAAAATAAAGGACAAACATTATTAGGTGGTGCAGTGGATAGGGCACCTATCCAGGAGTCAGGAAGATCTGAGTTCAAAGCTAGCCCCAGACTTGGGCAAGTCAGTTAACCCCAATGCCTTGCAAAATTCTCCCCCTCCCTCTCCAAAAAATCCCCAAACAAAAAAAAAATAAATTTCTTCTAGAGAGAACATTTTCTATGAGCAATAAGATAGAAAAATAATGAAAACAATATAAAAAGTGAGAATTTCATAGGACTTCATGAAAAGAGAAGTCTGAAGAAGGAAGGAACTTGGAAAGTATAAAGTTCAACTGATAGGGATAAGATGGATTAGAGACAGATTTTGTTGCCTTGGGAGTTGGCAACACTGAAACACTTGTTAGAGGAATAGGAAGCTCTCATTCTAGATTTTGGGCAGAAAGTACCAATTAGCTGAGGTTTCTATCCTCTAATTTCTTGTAATGGAGGAGTTCTGCTAATGAAAAAGCTCTCCAGACAACTGAGAGCTGGTAGTTACCAGGAATTCAAGTGAGAGATCTCAGTCTCCAGCAATCACTCTAAGTTCATATGTTACCAGCTTTGCAGCCATAAACTAAGATGGGGATGACGCATACCCAGAAGGTATCTTACACACCAAACATGCAGTCCTGATAAACTTGGTTGGTATGGTATCAGAGCTTGAAGTCTTTTTTGGCAAAGGCTGTGGGTAAACCCTGTTTAAAATTGGGAAGATGGCATTAATTTAAAGTTTAGGTCCCTAAGTAAAATTTTACTAAATGAAATGTTTTCTTTTCCCTTGCGTTCCAGCCACTAACTTAATATAGTAATGACTCCATGGGTAGTAGTTAGACTTGTGTCTAGGCAAGCCTTAGGTGCCATACCTGAAGCTGGAAAAGTTGGTATCTAATACAAATGACTAATTCCTTCCCAGTGAAATTGTCCTTTTGAACAGATTCATGTCAGTAAGTCTTTATTATGGACTTGATAGATTGCAGTCACTGTGCTAGGCCCTAGGAATATAATACAATGAGGAAAAAGACCTTACCCTCAAGGAGTTTACATTCTTTTGGGTGAAAAAATATGTACAAATTCATGCATAGAGAGGGGTGTAGGAGTGCTGGATGTGTATACAATGGAGTGGCCAATGAGGACCCAGGCTCTAAAGAATGCTTGAACTTGTCTTTTATTGTGCAGTGTAAAGACTATTTTCAGTATTCACTGCTTATTTCTAATCTGCAGGCTGGAAGAGACTACCTTTTGTCATCAATGATTAGGAGCTAATGCTGCTAGGTGATAAATGTTTTAATTCTAATTCAATAAGGAACTAGAAGGAATGATGACTCAGAAGACAGAACCACAATTGTGTTCACATATCGAAAAGAGAATGTTGCTCCCTTGCCCATAGAGTTTTTTTCCTTTCTAATACATATATATTAATATTACACTTATATAATATCTATATATAACACACACACTCTCTCTCTCTCTTTCCAGGTTAATTCCCAACTTCCACTTTGGACAGGTAGGCCGGAGATTTAGGGCAGCTATCTCTCTTTAGTGGCCTTCTCTAGAAGTCTCCTCTGCACCCCCCCCCCCCACTATCTATTGATTGCCAACCAGTCAGAATTAGCTTTTAGACAAGGATGTATACTGAGATGTTAAAAAATAGTTGATAACAAAAGCATCACCCTAAAAATCTGCGACAGATTTTTCTTCCAACTAGGGTGAAAGGGGAGAGAGAATAGGTTCAAACTTAAGGAACATCTATGGCAAAGGGAACAATTCACAGCTCCTGATTTCTTAAAGTTTTTCTCTTTCCTTCTGGATTTCCCCGTGAAGTTTCCTTCAGGAGGATGTAGCTTCCTGCTAGCCTTGAAGGTTTGATGCCCGTGTAGACAGAGTGTAGAGAAGCAAATATTTTTGTTGTTAAGTCTAGTATGCCTTCTCTTAATTTCTGCCTGGATGCATTGATGTTTAGATAGATTTCTCAATGACTTATTCAGGGAGAAGGAAGAAGAAATTATGTGATGCTTCCTCTGGACTCACTTCTCCATATTCTTCCAAGCCACTACTTTCTGGTTATAGGTCCAAAGAATTGGTTCATTAAATACTCCCAAAAGCTCAAGTCTTCAAGTAGTTGCTAGCAGCTCCTTCTCTGATATACGTCAGCCCAAAGATGTGCAATTCTTTCAATCATTTCTAATATGTATTTTTTCCACCTTAAATGTACTTCATTCCTTCCAAATTTAAATGGTTCCAGATTGGAAAGGAAGAAATCTAAGCTACAAGTAGCTTACTAATAAAAATTAAAGCTACTCTAAATTCCTCCTTCATATCCATCAGATTGACAAAAGTGACAATACCAGAAAAAGACAAATGCTAAGGGACTGTGAGCAAATAGGCATAGTGATACACTGCAGATAGAATTGTGAACTGGTCTAGCCATTCCAGATAGTAATTTGAAACTATAACCTAAAAGTTATTAAATTATGCTTATTCTTTAGTAGAAAAGAAAGAAAAAAAAGGACCCATAAGTATAAAAATATTTGTATCAGTTCTTTTTGTGGTGGCAAATAAGTTGGTACCTAGCAATTGGGGCACCCAATTTAAACTTAAGCCCCTGTGTAATAGATTATGGTATATAATATATAGGGATGTGGCATATATATGTAAAAGGATGGTTTCTGAATCAACTGGGAATACATGAATGAAATGATACAGAGTAAAGATTAACCAGGAGAATAATTTGTACAATAACATTGCAGAGGCACGTACCTTTTAAATACTTAAGAACTGTGATCAATGTAATAAGCATCCATGATTTCAGAGTACTAATGATAAAGTATGTTTATCATCATCTGATAAGATGATGGACTCAAGATGCAAAATGGGTAGTTTTGGAAGTGGTCACCTTGAAAATTCATTTTTCTTGATTTTACATATTTGTTACAAAGGTTTTATTTCTTTTCCCCCTCCACTTTCTTCTTTTTGAAGGGATTTTTTAAAAATATTATTTTATTTTGTTTTTTCAGTTATTAGCAAAAATAGCCCCCCTCCACTTTCAATGGAGTGGGAGATATAGGAGGGTAATAATATAATAATATAAATGCTTATTAATTGAAAAAATATTTTTAATTAGCTTGTTCCTTTAATTAATGAATAGATGTGTCTAGGAATTATAAATAACTATTTTACACCTTTGATCTGATTGATTCTACAACTCAATAAAATAAACATTCTCACTCAATAAAAGGTATCATGGCACCAAACATCTTGTTAGTTTCAGCAACTGGGACTAAAGCCTTAGATACCTTTCTTCCACAATAACTGCTTTAAACCACCAACACAAGGGAAGGAGCAATAGCTACCCAATCCCCTACTTGATCACCATTACCTATTTATTTTAAATTCATTCTTTCCTGATATTACAAGTTTTATGAAAGCAGAGTACCAAAGTAATCAGTGAGACTGGAAAAGCCATTAAATTCATCCCACATCCAAGGTGGTACCAAAATTGGTAGCCAAATCCAGTGATGAGCTAGTATCACAATTAAGTGACCACCTTGACCAGAGTTAGTAATAGAGAAATTGATCACCTAAGACAACTTAGCTTCGGAAAAAATCAGCCTAACTGGGTAAAGGGTATGATTCATCCTGAAGTCAACTTGGTTAAGGACTGTACAAGGGAGAAAAGGACTCCAAGAACCAAAATATACAAAGGATTCCTCAACTTTCCCAGAGTGCCTCATTCCCTTTGTTAAGTTTGAATCCATTCTCCCCAGGGATTGTGTGATTGTGATTGTGTGTGTGTGTGTGTAAGGGTTGGGGTGTGTTATACTTCCTCACTAAAAACCTTTTTTAAAAATAAAAAAAATTAACGTGACAATTGGAAATTGGAAAACAACCTGGTAGTGACTTGTGAGTGTAGTATTAGAAATCATGACCCCTTCAAAGCTATACCTAGAATTCTAAGAAGAGAAGTCTTTTATTCTATGGAATACTATCTTGCTAGTTCAGTGAAAGTTAGGACCATCAGTCCAGAGGGGATGATACATATGTATATAAAAAAATAAATTCAAGACAATACTGGAAGGAGTCTAAGGGACAAAGATGAGAAAGGAGTATATTTCAGGCAGATGGGAGATAGAAGATTGTGTGAAGAAAAGAAAGGATGCCAGTGCTGAGATTACAGTGTGAAGGCAGAAACCAGAAAGAACTGAAACCAGATTATGAAAGGTTTTAAATAATAAAACAAGGAAGTTTGTATTTTAATCTATAGAGAGCTACTTGAACAGAAAAGTATCATGATGTATATTTTAGCAGTTGTATTAAGATATGTTGGAAAAGACAGAGAAATTAGGTAGGAAGGTCAATTGAAAAGCTATAGTAAATTAATTTTAACCCAGTTTGACCCTTCTCAAGGTATTAGATATAGAACCCTAAAAAGCCTTTCAGTTTAATTATATTTAATATTTTGATTAAATAGTATTTTTAAAACAATTTCCCTGAATCTTATTCTGACCTGATCCCTAAAAGGAATTCTATCATAGTTAATAGAATTAATTTACTGAATTTTTTACTTACTCCATACTTATTTAGCAAAAGAAGGTAAAAATATTCTCCCCTCAAAAATGATGCAGAATAAATGGAGCATAAATCCTTCTTATAGCACTATTTTACTGCTCTAGTTCACCTTCTACCAGTTCTTCCCCCCAAAGATTCAAAATTCATTCTCACATAATCACCTTGAATTAAGTTTTTTTTTTAGGTTTTTTTTTTGCAAGGCAAATGGGGTTAAGTGACTTGCCCAAGGCCACACAGCTAGGTAATTATTAAGTGTCTGAGACCGGATTTGAACCCAGGTACTCCTGACTCCAAGGCCGGTGCTTTATCCACTACACCACCTAGCCGCCCCTTGAATTAAGTTTTCAAGATGATTTGGACATTTTCTTGTAATTACATTTTTTTTTTAGATTTTTTCAAGGCAATGGGGTTAAGTGGCTTGCCCAAGGCCACACAGCTAGGTAATTATTAAGTGTCTGAGGTTGGATTTGAACCCAGGTACTCCTGACTCCAGGGCTGGTGCTCTATCCACTGAGCCACCTAGCCACCCCCTTGCAATTACATGTTAAAAAATCCTGAAAAGAATCTTCTTAAATTGGTCAGTGGCTTTTAAACGTATTTTTTCAGCTCTTTTCCAAATACTCAAAAAGTAATACATGAAACTACTTAGCTTTCTATGCCTTAGTTTTTGCCATCTACAAAATGGGAATGACTGCTCTAGCAATCTCACATGGTCTCTGTATGGATGTAGGGACAGAAAATTTACAAAAGTACTGTGAAAACATACAAAAAAACCCCCAAAAGGATTATAAAAGACCACTATGAACCTCGTCAAAATCTTGCTCATTTTAGTTACTTTCCTGCTTTTGTTATTTTAGTCTCAGAATTTTATACTTACTGCTAAAACATTTTAATAAATTTAGGATCTATCACAAGGCTTTGGCTCTAGGGCAAGTGACAAGTCACTTCTAAGCAATATACCACTTTTGACAAAACTTTTGTGATGGATTTGAAGACTGTGATTACAACATCATTTCAGTTGTAACAGGATGCTGGAGACAATATTCATTGGTGGGTAGAAACTTCCAGTAACCTCTTAATCCTGCCTCTTCTAATATTATAATGGATTGAGACTGTGTGCATGACTTTCTTTTCTAGTACCTGGTAAGCCTTGAAAGCTTGGTTTATATTTTTTATTTATATTTTTATATTTGCAATACCAAGACCAGTCCTTTTAGTTTTTACCAGTTTTCTGAAATCAATAGTAATTATGACTTGATCAGTCTATGCTTTCTTTTCCAATTCTTCCTGCTCCTATAAAAACTAATTGGCAAAACTCATTAGCTAAAGCTAAAGATACAATATGAAATAATGAGGTCAAGCAGAGTTAGTGTTGTACTAATGGAGTTTCAAAAATAATTATAGGGCACATAAAAACATAGAGAGAGGTAAAGAACCATAGAATTTCAAGAGTTGAAAGGGAGTTCAAAAGGTCATTTCTTCTAGTTTATATCTACTGTTCTTTAAACTTTCCTAGAATATCCCTGATAAGTAGCCATGAAGGCTCAACTCAAAAGCACCTATTGTAAGAGAATCCACTAACTCAAGTCAGCTCATTACTTTTCTGGACAGCTCCCAAAGCTTAGCTAGCTTTTCTATTGATTTGATTTTTAGTTTTTTTCTGCAAGGCAATGGGGTTAGGTGGCTTGCCCAAGGCCACACAGCTAGGTAATTATTAAGTGTCTGAGGCCAGATTTAAACTCAGGTACTCCTGACTCCAGGGCCTGTGCTCTATCCACTGTACCACCCAGCCACCCCCTAGCTTTTCTTTATATCAAATACAAGGTTGCCTCACTGCAACTTCTGCCCATTTCCTCTACCTAGTTCTGGTTTTCAAGGTTAAGTAGAATAAGTCGATTTTTTTTCTTATACAAAATAAGCATTTTCAATGTTTATAGGAGGTTGTCACTTTCCCCAAATCTTCCTTTCTTCAGGTTAACCATTTCAAATTCTTTCAATTATTCCCTATATGGTTTAATTTTTAAAAATAAAATATGGTTTTTCAGGAGTCCAGTGATTTCTAAATTAGATCAGTGGATATTTCCCCCCCCCAATATTAGCTATCTTATTTTTTTGTTGTTGATATTTTTATTTTGTCCTAATTTGTCCATGTTATTTCAGCCATTTATTTCAGTCTAGTATATTCAAATTTTCAGGGAAATCATTACTGGAGTAAAAATCCATTTTATTATCTATTCACCTACCATTTCTTTCCTTAAGAACTTTGATGTCATTTTAGGGCAACTAGGTGGTGCTGAGGATAGAGCACTGGCCTTGGAGTCAGAAGGATGGGAGTTTGAATCTGACCTCAGACAATTACCACTTACTAGCTGTGATCTTGTACAATTCACTCAAATCCGATTGCCTCACAACCAGAGTGATTCATCCTCAGTGGTCCTGATTCATATCAGACCACAGGGCCCAGATGGCTCTGGAAGAGAAAGTGAGACTGGTGATTTAGCACAGTATTTCTCCCCCCCCCCCACCAACTCAAATTCAATTCATGTGCTTGTCATGATATCACCTCCCTCATGTCGTGGTCTTCTTAGAAAATGAAGGACCAACATCACGATGTCATTTTAAAACCCATGCTTTTGTTTCTTCTTATAATTAATTCCTATAAAGAATCCAATTTTTCGGGGATAGCTAGGTGGCACAGTAGAATAGAGCACTGGTCCTGGAGTCAGGAGGACCTGAATTCAAATTCAGTCTCAGAGACTTAATAATTCCTTTTCTGTATGGCCTTGGGTCACTTAACCCCATTGCCTTGCAAAAACAAAAAAAAAAACCCAACTAAAGGAAGAATCCAATTTTTCCATGTAAATGTTAAACATGATTATACATGTACAATCTGCTTCAGATTATTTGCTACCATGAGGAAGGAGGAAGAAAGGGAGAGTGGTAGAAAAATGTGAAACTCAAAAACTTGCAAAAGGAAGAAACTATCTTTGCATGTAACTGGGGAAACATTTTTGGAATTTAAAAAAGAAAAAAAAAGAAAAAAAAAGGAAATCCATTTTTTTCCTTTAATTCTCTTTATAGTTGTTACAAGGAAATTCTCTCCAGATTGGTAACAATGTTTTCTTTGGTTTACTCATCTCTCCAGCTTTCATTATTGAACTGGGATTTTATGCTAGGGGAAAGACTCTGCCCTTGCTGTACTTTCAAGTGAGGATGTTGTACCCCTTTGGTTTTATCCCAACTTTCCTGGTTTTTTCCACAGACCTCCCTTGTGAGGTGGTTAAGCTTGGCTCTGGGAAAGTACCTCTGTGGCTTAGAGTACTGGCATCTCTTAGGACAGGTTCTAGAAATCTTGAACCCTTTATTGTCTTGATCCAACATGTTCCCCATTGAATGTTTACCATTGCCTTTCTTCTTCCAAGGATTTTCTTAAAGAATTCCCTTGGGTTCTTGTCACCTCTAAACAGAGAGACTTGAAGACTATGTTTCTCTGACTCTCCTCTGGTGGTGGCTAAGAGGCTATGGGTTTATTTGCCTGAGCTGTCTCTCACTTTGTTGGCAGCCTCCTTTCCTACTGCCCATGATAGCAGATTTACTGTGCAATTCTCTGGTTGAAGTAACTTATTGTCATTTCTTTTAATGGATTTCTTGACCGTCAATCAGTTTAAGGTAAATTTCAATGTTTTTCTAGATTAGGAGTCAATGACTTGGGCAGCCTATCTACATTCATGCAGCCATCTTGACTGAATTTATAGGGTATAGACTTAAGGACCCACAACATCCTAGACCTTTTCCAACTTATGTCCTCAGTAAAATATAGTGCAGAGAATAGATGACCATTAGCCCTCCTCTCACACAAAAAAGTTCTGATGAGAATGATATAGAGTGAGACTATGATTCCCACATTTTGTATACTATGCCTCTCAATTCTTTCCACCAATTTCACTCAGCAATAATTTTATCTGGTTGCTCTATCATGGCTAGTTGATCAGATACCTACAGGAGATAACCTCAGAAACACATGAGAAACATGTCCTTTCTCCACCTGTCTTCACCAATTTAGTTTTCCAAGCAGCAAACTGAGGCTACTAATACACATAGCTAGCTGCTTTAATCTGACTGTAACCAAGTGTCTTAAGTTACTGGGAGTGGAGCATAGGTTTTTTCAATTGGGGCTCAGGTATCCTCATTAGGCAGTGATCCCAAATGTTCCCATGTGGTCATGGCTCTCTATAGAAGTTGATGTGCCGGGATTAATGAGATAAGACCTGGGATACAAAACATTCAAGGACAGTATTAAATTGGAAAAGGAGTGGGACTTCATTAAAATGCTGACAGAATCCTAGCATGCCTAAACTCTTAGTGATACCATCTGGCTTTCCTATATTGAAAATTTACATTTTTTCTTTTCATTCTGAACACTCATATATGATTTACTAACTGGCAGACTAAGTTATGTTTGGATAGAAATCAAATTCTACTAGAAAATCAAAGTCACATTTTCCCTATTTAGACTAGAATCAACAGAACTACAAACTTTGGTATTTGTATTTAAGCTTCCATTGTCACCTGCTGAAAAAATTTTTAATCAAGGACTATTGATAAATGAAAATTAAGGTTTTGGCAAAACCCACAAAAGATGTAATTTTAAAATTAAAGTGTAAACTAGTAAGTGAAGAGTTTCAAAATTTATATTTTCTAAAAACAAACTCCTCCAAAAGAACCTCTAAGTTTGGGAATGATGGGAATTACCTAGATATCATGGAGAACCTCCCCTTTAGTCACAAAGTTCAAGTAGCATATACTAGAAAATCTTTGAAATCTTTCTTGCTCTTCAGTCCTATGATTATTCATTTTTATTTCCAGGAATGATTCCAAATTGAATTGTTTTAAGAAAGTCAGTATTCCATCACATATTCACAAAGATATAGTTTTAATAATTAGAAGATGTAAACTTGTTTTTTGTTTTACAAGGTAATGGGGTTAAGTAATTTGCCAAAGGTCACACAGCTAGATAATTATTAAGTGTCTGATGCTGGATGTGAACTCAGGTCCTCCTGACTCCAGGGCAAGTGCTCTATCCACTGTGCCACCTAGCTGCCCTGAAGATGTAAAATTTTTTTTTTTGTATGTCCAAGTGAAATTTATTTATTTTTCTTCAGATAACTTTGGATTTTATTTAGGGAGAACTTTTTTTTAATTTTAGAAAGGTTTTATTTATTTTGAGTTTCACAATCCCCCCCATCTTGCTTCCCTCCCCCTCCCCCCTACAGAAGGCACTTTGTTAGTCTTTACATCATTCCCATAGTATGCAGTGATCTAAGTTGAATGTGATGAGAAAGAAATAATATCCTTAAGGAAGAAACAAATTGTGCCTGATTGTTGCCCTGGTGGTATATGTATATGATGGAACACTATTGTTCTATTCAAAACCAGGAGGGATGGGAATTCAGAGAAGCCTGGAAGGATTTGCATGAACTAAGGCTGAGCAAGATGAGCAGAACTAGAAGAACATTGTACACTCTAACAGCAACATGGGAGTGATAATCAACCTTAATGAAGATGTAAACTTTTAAGCGTCACTCATCTTATTAAACATATCAAGAAAGGCTTATGAAGATTTATCCACAGAAAAATATACATTTCAACAATTTATCAACAAAAAAAAGTTTCTCCAAAACATTTTACTGACTTAATTCCTCTTTTTTAAAAAATAAGACTACAAGACAATTTGGTGATACTGTCCTAGAAAGATAAAACATGTGAGATTCTATTAGCATTTGCTAAGATACTGAAAATTCTTACCTTTGGGTTATATTCTGCATTTTTAGCATATAAAGCTATTTTTTTCAAATCTAATTTACAAGCCAAGTTTACAGTGGATACTATATTCCTAGAAAAAAACAACAACATGAAAACTGTCAAGTTAAAAATAGTAAAAAGCTAAAAAATGCAAGACTATTTTTTTTTTTGCAAGGCAAAGGGGGTTAAGTGGCTTGTCCAAGGCCACACAGCTAGGTAATTATTAAGTGTCTGAGACCAGATTTGAACCCAGGTACTCCTGACTCCAAGGCCGGTGCTTTATCCACTATGCCACCTAGCCGCCCCCAAGACTATTTTTAAAATAGTTTTATAAGCTAACTTCAAGATACTCTGTGACAGGTCATAAGCATTTAGTTATTTCTTTCATAAAAGAAGTATTTAATACTTAAGGATGCTAGTATGTAGAGCACTGGGCTTGGAGTCATGAAGATGAGTTCAATTATAACCTCAATAATTTACTAGCAACATGAACCTGGGCAAATCATTTAACCACTCTCTACCTCAGTTTCCTCAACTATTAAATGGGGATCATAATAGTGACTTTCTCACAGAATTATTGTGAGGAGCAAATGAAATAATATTGGTAAAGTTCAAGAAACAATAGATAACAAATGTTTTCCACTTGTGTTTTTTAAAAGAATTATTCAAGGCATGAAATATTATAATTACACAGAGTCTCTGAGTGACCACTTTTAAAGTGAACCTTTCAATCTCTGTTGAATTCTTTGTATTTCATGGCTTTTCTCTCCAGTAAGCACTACGTCTAAATGCAATGATCAGCTGACTACATTGACTACTTCTTTTGGGAGATGTGTGTGTGTGTGTGTGTGTGTGTGTGTGTGTGTGTGTGTATAAATGAACAGCTTTAATTCATGAATTTGCTAAATTTCCTTTGATTTAGTATAGCAGGACAAAAACTGGAAGGAACCTAAGAAGTCATCTAGTCCAAACTGTTTTATAAATGAGAGAGTGGAGGCAAAGAGTGCTGTCAATAGTACAGATAGGATTTGAACCCAAATCCTCTGACTTCAAATTCAGCACTCTTTTCATAGTGCCATATAACAAATCACATTAATTCTTTGCTTGGTGGATAAACAGATGAACTTGGAAATTGGCAGGTTTGAGTTTGAATTCCACTTCAGACATTTAACTATGTTCCTGGGTAAGTCTCTTTGCCTCTCAACCTCTTCTTTAAATTGGGATGATAGCCGCTGTCTCATTGTTGAGTTCTCATTTAGATACCTACTATAAAGTGCCTTGCAAATCTTAATGTCCTATATAAATCTAGCTATTTTTCATGCCCTAACTAGTGGCCAACAATTATTGCCCCATTCTACAAATGGGAAATAGAAACAAATAGTAGTATTGCCTAAAACATAAACCATTACTAGAAGAATCATTGAGTCTAGACTGCTATTCCTGTTTTAGCCTTAAAATAGGAATTAGTATCTTGTAAGACCATGTACAATATGTACATAGAGGTGGGAAACATTAAAACACTTACTGTAATTGGGGAACAATTCCAGAGCCTTCTGAAACAGGAGTCACTGGCATCAAAGGAGTCATAGATGTCAAAGGAAAGAAGTTGGAGCTAGAATTCTCTGGAGAAGACCAAGTTGAATTTCCATCTGAAAGTGGGTTTGAACCAGAATTTGACAAGCTGACATCATCTGTGCAAATGCCATTACTGTTCTTCTTACTTAGTGATTGTAACCTAGATGAATCCCCTTGTGTTTCAAGGTTTTGCTCTACAGCTTGTTTCCCTTCAGTGAGAGTATGTTCTGTATTTTCTTGGTTTAGTTCATCCGGCAGGAAGCTAAGGTCCACAGATGAAAAATCAGTAGAAGGTTCTTTGGGAGGTTCAAGATGAGAAGCAAATGTCTCTTGATTAGATGAGATATCTAAGTATGAATCATATGGCACAATGGGGCTGAAGAGATGAGAGCTGGTAGAGGCAAGCTCATCCTATTTTTTTGTAGAGGGAGAAAAATATCAAAATCTAGCATATTGTATCATAATACACCATGTTTTAATGAATGACCAAGACTTAGTACGATGAAGATTCCTTGATTTCAGCAGGAGTACCTGTCTTAGATATGTGATATTTTGATAACATTTTTCAATCTATTCTATTTTCTTTGCAATATTTTATTTATCTAAAAACTTTTTTTTTCCTGAGATAGGGTCCATAGGTTTCACCTAATTGCCAAAGAAGTCCATGAAATAGTTAACAATCTCTAATTGTAGGCTTTTCAATACACTTAAAATATTGAAATTCTAGGTTTAGAAGGGACCTTAGGTATTATTTAGTCTAATGCCATTATCAGTAAAGTAAACTGAGTTCTTTTCATTAAAAGAGGGAAAAACTCAACCACTCCCAAACAGATCTTGACTTTCAAAACCAAATGCCTTCCTTGCAAAATGGCAAATCAACTGCCATTTCCAAAACAAGTGTCAGTGGGTATGTAAAATTTAACAACCATTGCTGATCTGTGCATAATAAAGGAAAACATTTTATTATATTCCTCAGAGTTAAACTACTGAAAAACAATTGTGTACCAAAGTGTTTAATTTTAAGATTACTTTTCTCTAACAGATTTATAGATGAGGGAGTGGACCCCCTTTTGGGGGGTTATTTCCTAGGCAGTCTGGTGAAGCCTTTGGATGCCTTGTCAGAATACTTTTTAAAAAAGAAAATCATAGAATTAGGAGGAAACTAATCATAATGAAATAGTTATTTTTTAAAAATGGTACAAAGATCCTGGGTTATTGTGTTAAAAATGGAGAGTAATCATATAGAACTTACTCTTCAATGTCCACATAAACACAAATGATAAGCAAAAGTCAGTGTAGATTTAAAAAAAAAGTTCATTAGCCAAACAAATAGGACAACTACCCCCTCAAAAAAAAAACTTCCTACAATCAGAATATATCTGAGAACTATAGTTTTTTTTAATTCTGAAGAAAAGCAACCACAAAAGTTCAAAAAGTACAAGGGGTCTACTAAATTGATTAATCTTTCTTTGTCCTGGCAAAGGAAAGGGCAAAGGCATCTCTAAACACAAAATGTTAAAAGCCATTATTCCTCCCCCATTCTCCCAAATTGCTCCTTAATTATTGAAGCTTTTTAGACAATGGCTAAATTATAGCAGGTAGTGTTTCTGGAGCAAACTGCTATAAGGAAGCTTTCACAGAAAATAGAAAGTCGTGGTTCAAAAGCACAATGAGATTAGCCTCACTTCACATACATTCTAACTTTTGACCCCTGTGGGACAGAAAGGAGGCTAATTTGGGCTTCGGAAAGGTCAGTTCCCACGGCATCCCCGCTTCTCCCTAGCTTCAGTGACTTAGTGCTGGACAAACACAAGTTGCAAGACCTGCTCAGAATTCTGCAGATTGTAAGATGCCAATTAAACTAACCCCGGAGACCCGAGCCAGGAGAGGAGGGAATCAGATTGCTTTTAAAAACTGACTTGGGAGAAGGCAGCAGAGTTTGCCAACCACTCACCTGATTCATGCACTGGTCTAAATAAATCTCTAGGTATGGTTCCTCTTCCATCAGTGCAAGGAGTGGACTTGGAATCCCCAAACCCTGGGGCTTTTACTCAGTTTAGGAATTGGGGGTGAGGATGGGGATGGCAAGGGAAACTGGGATCTCTTATCTCGGGGCCTGGCTGACCAGCGCAGGTCCAGGGCACCTAGGAGGGTGTGCCACTGTTTCCAGGACAACTAGGACCCAAAGGGAGAGGCCACCGGTTGGGCCGAATGAAACAATCAGCCTCGGCCAGGAGCAGAACGCATTACCTACAGTAATCAAGGTAAATAAAATGGGGCTGTTTGCAGGGTCGTGTCACGGAAAAAACGTGCTGTGTTATCACTTCACTGGGGTCTGAGGAGTGCTGCTCATGCTCTCTTTCCTTTGCCCCCTTTCCTCCCCTCTTTTCTTTTTTCCCTTTCACCCCACCTCTTCACCCTCTCCTCCTCCCATCTCCTGTATCCCCCACCCCAGTCGTAGCTACTCTTGACAATTTGAGATCTTGAGTTAGTTTAAAAGTTGTCTGAGAATCACAGACTTTATTAATAGCGAATTGATTATCGTTCTTTAGACAGTGCATAGCACCCTCATAAATTTTCTTTTACTTAAAAAAAACTAACAACTTTTCTTATTACATTTCTTCTGCTGACTACCATTTTTTTCTAATTGGCAGTTGCCAGGTGCTAATTCTTGTCTAATTTCTGATGCAAGGAGAAGAATAAAGTGTGGCAAGCGGTTTAAGGGTGAAGATAGTTAAAATCTGTGAGTGCAAGGAGTTACTCTAACAATAAACTAGTTTTTAAAAAATTATATATAATGTGTGCATTTATATATATGTATGCTATGTTTCAAGAATCTTCTTACTTAAGTAAACTTCTTACTCAAGAACTTTCCCAAACCATATAAATCCAAGTGCTTCCAACAATCCAATAAAAACCTTTTATAAATCCTCTTACTTTGACAAAATACATATATAATATATGTATTTAGTTATCTATAGCTATCATATATATGTGTGTGTGTGTGTGTGTGTGTGTGTGTGTAAGGTAAACTATTTGGCCTTGATGTGAATATGAATTTCCCTTAATCACAGTGACCCAGCTTGACAGGAAAAGGCCCATATTAGGAAATTATGATTATATAATTAGGGCAGACTTTCAGTCCTAATTTGGGCATGGAGTCCAGGCACAGCCAGTTACACTCCTTGTTTATAGTTGATGATACTTATGTAAGTCTCAGACTTGACATGATGCTGGCTTTGTTCTCTGCCCCTCTAACTGACCATGTCGTGTTATGTGGGCAGTGGTGGACAATGAATAATTAGACTTGGGTTATGCAGATAGATTTATGTGTGGACTTGACCCTGCAGCCTTCCACTGTCAAGGGTGTACAATAAAAATATATAACTCTCTGCATTCCTTCGGTCTCTCTGAATAAAGGACCTAGAAAGCAATAAAGACGGGATTTGTTTGAAACATCCTGCTCCCCTCAACTAGATAAGGAACTTACTGAACTTAACATTTGCCTTACATTGCATTTTGATTTGCTTTACATTATGTATACACATACATGTGAGTATTGTTCTACAAATACAAGCCATCTCACCAGTTTTTCCTTGAAACCAGCAGTTCCTTCTTTTTTTTTTGCAAGACAATGGGATTAAAGTGACTTGCCCAAGGTCACACATCTAGGTAATTATGAAATGTCTGAAGTTGGATTTGAACTTCAGGTCTTCCTGATTCTATCCACTGCACCATCTAGCTGCCCCAACAGTTCCTTCTTTAAAAGACTGGTTCGTAAAAGAAGAGACTGGGGCTAAGAAAGGAGGATAGTTTGATCCCTGCAGGAGACCAGCAAAGGAGATGCTGTTAAGAAAATCTTGAAAGGGAGCTGCAGATCAGGGGAGCTGACAAAGGTTTATGTGACTGGGAAGAGAGAAACTAGTTAAGATATATTTTTCTTTGAATGGAAAACCAGAGATCGATGTTCAGGTCAGAGATTTCCCAGAAGTAAAGTTTGGAGTCAAGGATAAAACAGAGGAACAAGAAATATAAAAAGTTATTTTTATAGGGATCAGAAAACTAGAACAAGAATTATGTGAGTTGTAATGAAACTAAGAAATAACAGAGGATGTATTCTTAAAAATATATTAAAAATTTAAAGAAGACTACTTTTTGGAGTAATTCTCCAGTAATACAGGGTGGACTTCTTAGAGAACCATTTAATTAGATCTTTGATCCTCAGAAGTTATCTAGTGCAGCATTCATTTTACTCTATTTTTATTTTTTTTCAGACTGAATCTTCCTGTTTCACTCAGGCCAAAAGTGTAGTGGCCCTGAATGAAGTCAATTCTGCTCTTTTCTAACCTAAATCATCTATGCAGTCTGGTGCTCCCTGCTTCCTGGAGCCTTACAATATTGGTTCCAGAGTTCAGTGAAGGCTTAGCCCATTGTAGCTGATAACTCTTGTACTCAAGTAAGTTATGACTGGCCTCAGCTCCCTATAACCAGGATTACAAGCATGTGCCATCACAGCTAGATCTTTTTTTTTTTTATAACAGATAAAGATGCTGAGGTCTGGAAAGCCATCCTTCAGTGACTTGCTGAAAGTCATAAAAGTAGCAAGTGGGTATCAGAACTTCAACCTAGGTCTTGTTCCATGAGCTTTCTACTGCATCAGAAAAGTAGACCCAATGAATGCTAATAAAGGAAAACACACTTGGTTATAATTACTTTTTCCTCCCAGGACCAGCAGTTAATTAAAGAAACTTAGTCAAGTAAATAGCATTGAAAGACTAGTAGTATATTTTTAAGGATGACTGCAGAATTTTATTGATTGTGGCTATATCATTCAGTATTTAAATTTTTTAATTAAACAAGCATTTATTATTTGCCTTAATATAAAAGAATGATTTGGGGAAAAAATGAACTGAGTACAAACTCAGACATACACAATGACAGTTCTTAGATGATATACTATCTTTTCTACCCCTACCTCACACCAAAATCCCCAGTCTGGAAACTTGAAAATAATACAATTACATTGTCCCAAATATCTACATTGTCTCAAATATCCCATAACACTACTACATTGTCCCAAATATCCCATAGGAATTCCAAAGTTCTCATTTATATCAGTTTAGTTCCTTTTACTTATCTAGTGTTTTCTTCCTTAATTTCCTAAACAACAGCTAGTTCTCTAATGATTTCATATTTTATTGGGGGCTGGGGGTGGGAAATAACTTTTTAAGAATGAGTTTTATTTATGTATTTGATTTTTACATCACCATAGTTTTCCCCAGCATTCTTTCCTCCCTGACAGTCATCCCTTATAGCAAATGGTATTTTTTTTAAAAGACAAAAAAGGAAAATGAAGGGGAAAAAATCAGCATAATGGATGAACTTTCACATTCTCACCTCTGCAAATGGGTGTGGTGAGGTTATCTTCTCATACATCTTCTTTTGAATAGTACTTATTCTTTATAATTTTACAACATTTAGTTTTGAGTGTGTGAGGAGGTTGTTCTTTCCATTCACAATATTGCAATCACTCTGTGTGTATATGGTTTATTTTTTTGTCCTTTACTCCAATCTGTATCAGTTCATTTTCATCTTTTCATACTTCTTTCTATTTGTCACATTCACCATTTCTTACAGTACAATAATATTTTCTTCCATTCATAGACAACAGTTTTAGACATTCCCCAATTGAAGGGCATCTATTTTGTTTCCAGTTTTTAGCTATCAGAAAAAGTGTTGGTACAAATATTTTGGTATATATGGGAACTTTCTTCTTATCAATGGCCTCCTTGAAGTATAAGCCCAGTAATGGAATTTTGGGGTCAAAGAGAGAGTTATCTTTTATCAAGGCAGAGCAGAATAACTGGAAAAAAATAAAGGCAAATTAAAATATCTGGAAATTCAGATACATTTTAGAATTTCCATATATCTCTAACCAAGTCTACAGGAAACTTTCTGGTAAAATTAGAACTAATTTATTTCTGTTGGGCAACTGGGTAGTACAATTTTGGGACTGGGGTCAGGAAGATCCAAGTTCAAATCCAATCTCAAGCACTAATTGTATGATCCTGCATAAATCACTTAACCCTAATTGCTTTAGTTTCCTCACCTGTAGAATGAATTAGAGAAGAAAATGGCAAACTACTCCAGTATCCTTGCCAAGAAAATCAAAAAAGGACTCACGAAGAATAGGGTGTGACTGAAACAACTAAATTCATTTATATAATCCTTTCATTTTAAAAGTGTTCTGTCATAAGTGATTAAAATAAATAGAATACCTTTTCAATGATTTATCTAAACAAGACAGGCAAATTCAAGAACAGTGTAATTTTCACTTAGATTTCAAGGAATCTTGGATCTAGTAATTTTCTAAATTGTAGCAAATGGGTAGGGACATGAGTGCAGTTCAATTAATCATAAAAAGTTAACGGTGAAAGGGGCCTTAGAGAATAACCAGTTCAACTCTTCATTTTACAGTAGATAAAGAAACAAAGGTCCAGAGAAGAAAAGTTACTTTCTCAAGGTTACATAGCTAATAATAATAATAGCTGGAACTGGAGCTCAGGTTTCTCTGACCTCAATTCAATGATCACTACATACACTAAACACACTAAAACACTTATTGTTCAGTCGTATCTGACTTCTGGGTTTTCTTGTCAAAGATACTGGAACAGTTTGCCATTTCCTTCACCAGTTCATTTTATAGATCAATTAAATGTAAAAACAATTTTAAAAATTAATTTTAAAAATAATTTTTAGGTTTCTAATTCCCTCCTTCACTTCTTCCCCTCCTTGAGAAGTAAGGCACCTTGATGATACCTGTGCAATAATGTAAAACATATTTCCTTATTAGCTATGTCACAAAAGAGAACAAGACCAAAAAAAAAAACCCACACCAAGAAAAATAAAGTTAAAAAAAGAAGGTTGGGGTGGCTAGGTGATGAAGTGAATGGAGCACCGGCCCTGGAGTCAGGAGTGCCTGAGTTCAAATCCAGCCTCAGACATTTAATTCTTTCTTTGGAGGTGGATAGCATTTTTCATCCTGAGTCCTTTGGAAATTGTCTTGGATCATTGTATTGCTGAGAATAGCTGTCATGCAAAGTTGGTCATTGCTAGTTACTGTGTATAGTGATCTGATTCTGTTCAGAAATCTTTTTGCCTCATTTTGCATCAGTTACTGGGTCACAATTGTACAAGTTGTTAAGCAATATATGAAGTTAATCAAAGGTAATGAACAATCTCTTTCAGGGGAATGATAGTAACAGAGGGTCACCTGGACCTGAAAATTACAGGGATAGTAAATGGGATCATACCCCATCCAGAAACAATGGTAGAATTTATTTGATCATGGTTCTGAAACTGTGGGATAAGAAAGAGTGAAAAGATGAGAAAAAAGTACACAGTAGGGAGTCAAGTGAGACATGGTGACTGGGGTTTTCCAGAAAAATGATCCAATAGGACAGAGGGTCTCCTCCTCTAGAGTATAAGTTAGTTGACAAGGAAGCATTAGCCTGAAAGGAAGGAAATTCAGATTTTTACCAGAAGCTGCAGCTCAGTCTACAGTTGCTTTATTTCACTTTGAATTACTGTAGAAAATAGATTTTTAGCCAGAATGGGGGAGTCCTTTGGGGCTCTTAAAGGGAAATATGATTGGTGACCCCAAGTGGATGGGGCAGTGAGATTGCTATGCTTTTTCTCATCTGGGAATTAGTCAATATCCTTGGAATGGAACATGGAAATTGTGTTACTGGGGAAAGTCAAGTGACTATGGAAATATTTTTGAGCATGCTCAATTAGAAGTGAGCTGGCATAGCTTAAGCAAACCTGTTGGATTGCAGAGCCATAGCACCTTTTAGCAGCTGTTCTTTATCACCTAGCAGAGATATACTACATATGTGCATTCTCTGTGGCATATGGGGTTAGTGCTTCATAAGAAAGGATATTTTAATGCTAATGAATTTACTTGTCATATAGGCAATTAAAAGACATGAAATTAAAGATTTATGTCAAACTAAATATATATGAAATTAAGACTAACTATATTACTTGTCCATTTTGCTTCATGTCAAAACTAATTAAAATGCCATCTGGGGAAAAATCAAATGTTTCTATTCGTCCAATAAATATTTATAAAGTATTTACTATGTACAATCTTATCTTAATTACACCAAACAGGCTATTTCTATTGTTTTTAAAATCATTATAATTAATATGTATGTAAAGGAAATTTGGTAATCCAATCTATAGCTGAAAGAAAGGAAAACCATTATATTATGATACTTCATTTTTGGCCACTTCCTCCTCTCTTAGACTTTGAATACTGAGGTTAAGTTACCAAGTCTTCTATTCAGTTTCTCATCTTCCAAAAATGAATTATTTTCCAAAAATTAATCTACTTGTTGAACTCGGGAACCTGTACATTAACCCATAAGACAGCTTCCTCATAATATCTAGGTAGAATAACAAGCATTCTTTTTCTCTGTTATATGAGTTCTCAAAAACAAATACATAATGCACATACACATATACACTTAAATATCTAGCTATATATTTATTGCATCTTATTGAGTTCAAATGGAGTGCTCTGCTTTGGCTATCCTTCCCTCAGCTATCAAATTGATCTTCCTAAAGCACAGATTTGACCATATTATCTTCACATTCAGTAAGCTCCAGCGGCTTCTTATTGGCTCTAGAATGAAATATAAAAATCCTCTTGTTGACTTTTAAAGCCTTTCATACTCACCCCTTTCTACCTTTCCAGGGCATTTTTACTGTCTTCCTCCCTACCTGGAATGCCTTTCCTCTTCAATTATGTTTTCTAGTTTAGGCTTCCTTTAAGACTTAGTTAAGAGAGCATACAGCAGAGCAGAGCCAGTGTCTCCGGAATTTGTTTTTAAATTCTATTGAAGTTCTTTACTTCTTACATGTTTGACATCTTGCTAAATTTTTCTACACCTGAAAAATGGTTACATTGAGTCTCCAACAATTATAGTTTTGCTGTGGATCAATTTATTTTTCCTTCAAGTATTTATATGCTATGTCCTTTGATACATACATCATTAGCATTGGCTATAGTCTATAGTCATTTATTTCTTTTAATTATGTATCTTTTACTTATTATCTGAAATTATGATTAGTACCTTTTTTAAGTTTACTAGAAGAATAATTTCTGTTCTAACTATTTAAATTGTCTGAATCTTTGTTTCATGTATTTTTTTAATAACATTGTTGGGTTCTGCTTTCTAATCCATTCTATTACTCTCTTCTGTTTTATTTGTGCATTCTTCCCATTCATGGAATTTACCAGCTACTTCTCTTACCCTGAAAGGAATATACACCACCATTCTGTAACTAATTCCAGTTTATAAGTATGTGGTGGAGCAGCATACTGTTGACTGATTAGTAGGGTTAGAGCTGGGTCACAATCAAGAGTCACTAATGAGCCAAAATGAATGTCTTGCTCTTCCTCTTTTCAGCTATATTTAAGGATGGGGGCATACCGTAAGCCTTGGGATGGAATGAAATCTTGGCCCCTTGGCTGAGGTTGATATGTGTCCTCTATTTCTTTGCATTTGTTTTTGTCTTTTTTTAGGTAAAAGGAGTCTTGAAGAAAGTTATGATCCTGTGAACTTTAAAAGGTCAAAATGCCAAGCCATCATAGATACATGAGATGGAATCTATGATAAGATTTTGAGGTCAGCCCAGATGGAGAAGAACAAAGAACTGAGCTATCTGCTTGATATAACATAGATTGAGTCAGGTAACCAAGTGGAAGTCACAGCAATTTACCCATCAGCTATTGCTAATTTGAAAGTAAACTTGAGGGGCGGCTAGTTGATGCAGTGGCTAGAGCAACAGCCCTGGAGTCAGGAGGACCTGAGTTCAAATCTTATCTCAGACACTTAATAATTACCTAGCTGTGGGTGTGGCCTTGGGCAAGCCACTTGACCCTATTGCCTTGCAAAAAACCAAAAAAAAAAAAGTAAACTTGATGGGACAAATGTTATATAGAATGTTATATAGAAACTGCTTTAAGTTTATGAGCTCACTTTTCTCAGGAACCAAGATGGTATCAAGGAAAGTATGCCTCCAAGTATTTTGGAGAAACAGTTGTACTTTATTCTTGATGTAGCTTTGAAGCAAATATTCATTGTAAAAGTTAATTGATTTTCCTTGGTTAAATGGAACTGAAGTTCAATCACTGGCAATCACCAGTGGGGAGCTCATTAGAATTGACTTGAACCAATAGCATTAGAAATAGATACCCCTAAATCCACCCCCCCCAAGTACCTCTAGAAACCTTAGGAAGAGATATAGTTGGTCTTGCTATGGAAGAGTGATTCCAGATTATTGTTACATATGGTTTCCTCTCTCTCTTTTTTCTTTAATCATTTTTTTGGACTGTGCCTTTTGTTTTTTATTTTCTGTATGGGCATTGAGCTGTTCTATTTCTAGTCATACTATGTCTTTTTGACTAGAAGTTTCACGACTATTTTATGTTAGTGCTAGGTTTATGTTTCTTGAATTAAAATTTTGGAAAGCATTATAAAATTGTGCTGTTAATATTTGGGAATGTTTCCTAGAATATGGTACATATATATATATATATATATATATATATATATATATATATATATATACACACACACATAGCATATATATATAAATATACAAAAACAATGGTTTTATATCTATATATATTTATATAGGCTTTGGAGAATCTCTGAGGTAATTTGAGTATTCTGATTTCACTATGAATTGGAATTAGCATGTAGGAGAAAAACTTGTTTGAGGATATGGTATGATATCTCTGGTTAGTGATTATCCTTATGTAAACCCAGTTATAACATGAGTCGATTTTGATTTTGGTAAATATTATAAGAGACCTTGGAAATACTGGAAATTCTATCACATAATAGAACGTGAAAACAGTGAAGTTCACAAGGACTAGGAATATTTGGAATGTAGTAAAACATGTGAAATAGACTCTCTATACAATATTTAAATGATAAATTTGTTGATTTGTCCCCTAGAAATCTGAACCATATTGTGGTTTTCAAATGACTTCCCTGATCATCTTCTTCACGAAATCCCACAATGTATGGTGGAGCTGTGAACTCATCCAACCTTTCCAGAGAGAAATTTGGATTTATGCCCAAAGGGCAACAAAAACGTGCATAGCCTTTGATCCAGTAATACCACTACTGGGTCTATACCTTGAAGAGATTATGAAACAAAATATTACTTGATGGAAATATTCATAGCAGCCCGTTTGTGGTGGCAAAGAATTGGAAATTAAGTGAATGTCCTTCAATTGGGGAATGGCTTAATAAACTGTGGTATATGTATGTGATGGAACACTATTGTTCTATTAGAAACCAGGAGGGAAGCCTGGAAGGTTTTGTATAAACTGATGCTGAGCAAGATGAGCAGAACCAGAAGAACATTGTACACCCTAACAGCAACATGGAGGTGATGGAGTTGCTCATTCCATCAGTGCAACAATCAGGCACAATATTGGGGTATCTGTGATGGAAAATACCATCTGTATCCAGAGAAAGAATCATGGAGTTTGATCAAAGACCAAAGACTATTACCTTTAATTAAAAAAAACCTGTTATCTTATGTAATTTTGCTGTCTCTTATACTTTATGTTTCTTCCTTAAGAATATGATTTCTCTTTCATCACATTCAACTTAGATCAATGCATACCATGGAAACAATGTAAAGACTAACAGGCTGCCTTCTGTGGGGGGTGGGGGGAGGGAATCAAGATTAGGGGAAAAATTGTAAAATTCAAAATAAAAAAAAATCTTTCTTAAAAAAAAAGAAATAGGGTGGCTAGGTGGCGCAATGGATAGAGCACCGGCCCTGGAGTCAGGAGTACCTGAGTTCAAATCCAGCCTCAGACACTTAACAATTACCTAGCTGTATGACCTTGGGCAAGCCACTTAACCCCATTGCCTTGCAAAAATTAAAGAAAAAGAAATCCCACAATGTAATTATTTACTTTTTATGATTATTAATGCTTGGGTTAGGGGCTAGTCTAGCTCCAGGAAATAGACTACAGGTCCCTCTCATGGATGTATGACATTCTACAATGTGAGGTACTAAATAAGACTCATAACTACCCATACACGAGATTAGAGGTGGAATAGTTTTCTCAGAAATCCAATTTTCTGACATTGGCTAGGTAATTTAGAAATAGAATTCCCTAGGTTAACTCCACAGTTAAGGCCATAAGCTTTCCCATTATTTGGGGGAGAATATTTATGACTTTTTCTTACTACTTCTCAGTCTCCATTGACCAGTGTAGAAGATCTTACTCTGCTGCAGTTCTAGACCCTGATTGTCACTAAGGTGACCCTTCCTTATTTTATTCTGTATTTCAGAATATGGTGTTTATTAGTTAAAGTAGGGCTTTTTAGAAGTGGATAGTGTTTCTACAGTCCAAATTAATTTTACAATCCAAGTTTTTCTTCAATAATCCAACAACATTTCCATACCTGTACCATCTGCCTAGTATATAATATTGGGAAACCAGTTGAAACAAAAAAGAATATCTCACTTCGGTTAACATAGGGGTAAAGATTGGGACTGAATCTGTAATTTCTTTAGTTTAGAAAACTTCTGAGTGAAGAATTTCCAACTATCAATGCAGGTTGGCACCTTCTCTGTAACATATAATTCTAGAGAGTTTCATAGAGCACTTTTAAATGACTTACCCAGAGTCACACACCCTTTATATTTCAGAGGAGGGACTTGAACCAGGGCTTATTGGCTTTGAGGTTAACTCTCTAGCCACTATACCATAATGCTTTTCTAGGTAGATTAATTTTATTCAGATGCCTAAATGCTATAATTACTAATATGTTCTTATAATATGTATGTTTTCAGAATGTGTTGAAGTCTATTCTATTGCTAAAGCAGACTCCAAAGCTATTATAAAGAACATGAGACATGTTAATCTGGTACTGTCAATCAAATTCCAAGGTCTCCAATATTGAATCCATATACCCCACTGTAAATTAATTTCTGCCATGATGGAGTTTGTAGCAAAAAAGTTAGGGTAATTGTGCTATTAACCTTCACCCTGCCCAGAGAATATATTTATCATTCCAGAAGGAAGAGAATGTACTACAAGTGATATAATTACTTCTGGGACAAAATGACCTTACATAAACCCTTGTGACTAATTCTGATGAGATTTGTTTGTTGGGAATTGTGAAAGGCTTAGTTGGGAAGGTATGATTACCTCAGCTTTTGGACTAACTAGATGCCCCTATGGTTATGTACTTTCCTCAGGTACCAAGGTGGATGCCAAGTAGAGAGATTTTGAGGGCTGCTGCCAGCAAAGCTACAACCATTATTCTCTCATTAACCCATCTTTTTCCTAGGGAGGACATTATCCTGCACTTAGAGTAAGAATGTCTCAAACCAGAAGTGTGGAGTGGAGTGGAATAGGAATGGAATTAAAATGTGGGAAATGTTTAACAAAATAAAAATACAATACATTTACATAAATGTCAATACATACATAAATGTAAAAATACATTTATTTGTGATTTTCCTTCAGTCAAGTTTTCCTAATTCTCCTGCATGACTGATTTTTTTCTCAATTTTTCTTCTTCTTTTTGTTCTTGTTTTTACAAGGCCATTGGGGTTAAATGACTTGCCCAAAGTGATGCTGCTAAGTTAAGTATTAAGTGTCTGATACCAGATACTCAAGTCCTCTTGACTCCAGAACTAGTGCTCTATTTACTAACCCAATCCTTTGGTTTTTAAAATCCTTTTTTGAGTTCTTCCAAGAGGTCTTTTTTGGATTTGAGACCAATTCATAAACCTCTTTGAGGCTTCATATGTAGGCATTTTGCCACTGTTTTCCCCTTCTGAGATGAAATTTTTATCATCCCCATCAGAAGAGTAGTTTTCTATGGTTAGTGCTTTTTTGGTTCATTTTGAGAGGTGAGCTCTGCTCTTGGGATACAGGGGGTATAGTCCCAAGTTTTTTGTGCTAGGAACTAGGGGTCTGGTCCCTGACTTTCTGCTCTGGTGTCTCAGGCGCTCATGGTTTATTCCCTGTTAGCTGTCACTGTTGACCCTTTGAGCTGAGACTTAAACTATGCTTGGCTAAGAGCTCCCACTGGCTTCCCAGCTTTCCCACCCACTCTGGGCTACAGTCCTTTTTAACTGAGTGAGGCAGAGCTTTTCTGATGTTCCTCTATATCTTGAGGTGAGAAATTGCTTCACTCTGGTTTTTTTTGTGGGTTCTGATTCTTTAGGGTCTGTTATAGAGGCTTCATTTAAAGTTGTTTCAGGAAAAGGTCTGGGAGCTTCCTAGTTTTGCTCTGCCATCTTGGCTCCACCCAGGAAGTCTGTAATTTGAGGTTTTCCAAGTAAATATACTGCCAGATCTGTTTCTATTTGAGTTTGATACCACTGGCCCAGACCATCATATTTGCCCTACAAATGTAGTCTTTAAGATTGATAAGTATTTATACCCAGGTGAGACTGATTCTCCTCTATTCTAGGCATTGCCTAGAGATCAGAATGTTGGAGATAAATTCCTGACGTTTGTACAAACAGTAGCTTCTCCTTTTCCTTGGAACTGGTGAAGGGGGATGATCTGAAACATAGACTAGGAGAGGTCTAGGAGCCAGGAGAGGGAAAAGCTTGGAGACTGAGCTCCATAGAAGCTTACTGCAGTCATGAACTCATCAGTAACAAGTCAAGTCACCAAATATATATTAAGAACTTTTATGTATCAGGCACTAAATACAAAAAAGGCTTCCTTCATATCAATGATCTCACAGTATTTTTAGTCGTGATCACATGCAGTAACTATAAACAAACAAGATATATACAGGATAAATTGGAGTTTGGAGATAATCAATAGAGGAAAGGCACTAAACTTTAAATTTAGTGCAAATTTTTTAGCTGTGACTTGAAGGAAACAAGGAAGTGAGGAAACAGAGATGAGGAGGGAGAGGATTCCAGGCCTGTAGCCAAGCTGGGAAAATCCATAGTGTTAGGATGCTCTGATGCCTTAGGGTCTGTATAGAGGCTTCATTTAAAGTTATTTCAGGAAAAGGTTTGGGAGCTTCCTCTTATTTGAGGAAGAACCAGGACAGTGTTGATGGATTGCAGAGTAAGGTGTAAGAAGATTAAAAAGGTAAGAGGGAGCCTTGTTATGTGAATTGACATGGTAAGACATGTTTTAGGAGGATCCATTTGACAACTGAGTGAAGGATTGACTGGAAGGTGAGCAACTTGAGGCAGGGAGTCCTCATCTATTACAATAAATGAGGCATGAGGTGATAAGTAAAGGTCTGTACCAGGGTGGTGGCAGTGTCAGAGAAGAGAAGGAGGTGTTTATAAGAAATGTCATGAAGCTAGTCTAGACAGGATCTGGGAATTTGTTAGGTATGGGAAATGAGAGAGAATGAGTTGAGAATAATACCTTGTACAATAATAATAAATTTAGGAAGAAGGAAGGACTTAGGGAGAAAGACAATGAGTTCAATTTTGGTCATGTTGAGTTTAAGATATCTTTTGACTATCCAATTTGAGATGTCCAAGATCAAACTCAATGTTGGAGTTGTGAGACTGGAGGTTAGGGGCAAATTTAGCGCTAAATAAGTAGATCTGGGGATCATTAGTATAGAGATGATAACTGAATACATGGGAACTGATACAATCACCAAGGAAATCAAATGGAGGTAGAAGAGAGATACCTATAGTGGGCATGACCTAGACAAAGATTTAGCAAAAGACACTGAGGAGTATACTGTCAGATAGGTTGGAGGAGAACAGAAAGAAAGTAGAGTCATAAAACCTAGAGAAGAAAGAATATCAAAAAAGAATGTGATCTAGTGCAATGGCCTTAGAGAAGACAAGAAAGGGGCGGCTAGGTGGTACAGTGGATAAAGCACCAGCCCTGGAGTCAGGAGTACCTGGGTTCAAATCCGGTCTTGGACACTTAATATTACCTAGCTGTGTGGCCTTGGACAAGCCACTTAACCCCATTTGCCTTGCAAAAAAACCTTAAAAAAAAAGAAGACAGGAAAGATGAGGATTAAGAAAGGGCAATTTAGAGATTTTTGGTAAGTTTGGAGAAAACAATTTCAACTGAATGGTGAGATTGAAGGAAATGGAAGAATTGATTGTAGATGACCTTCTTAGAGATTAGTAAGAGAAAGGAGGATATTTATCAAAGTTAGAATCAAGTAAGGGATATTTTTTTAAATAGAATAGGAAGATATCGGTGTATTTATAGGCAGTAAGGAAAAACCAGTGGAAAGAGTGTGTTTGAAGATAAGTGAGATTAGAGTAATGGAGGAAGCAATCTTTTTGAGAAGTTGGGATATTGGAATAGGATCTTGTATAGACATTGTTCAAGTATAGATAAAGCCATCTCTGCTCTCTTCAGGAAGGGCAGAAACATGATACTCTTCTCTGGATTTAGGGAAACTTGCTTTTTAAAAATCTGTTTACCCTTTTGTGTTTAGTTGCTTTGTCTCATATCACATTGCAAAATGTGATAAAGTAATTCTCTGTTTGCATTACTAAATTATGTGCCATTGTTTGAGTATAACACTGAGAGGAGAAGATTTCTTATCACAAATAAGTGAGACTGCCAAACTGCTAAGGTATTGTAATGAGACAGAACATAATCTGTCTAGGAGTCTGTGCATGACCAGCTGTGGATTATAGAGTAGACCATCAGACTACATTGATGAGTTAGGTCATCATTGTTGACCTTATGTACACTGTCCATAATGAATCAGGAGTCTCTTCTGACTTAGAGCTATGGAAAAGAAAGAGAGGTTGGTGACAGTGTACAGCCCTTCTCCACTTAAATCCAATTCACTTGCAAGTCATGGCATCACCTTTTCAGTGTCATGATCCTCTTCAAGAATGAAGGACAAACAACAGCAATAGCTATGAAATTATGCCTGGTGGATCTCAGCTTGGAAGTATGCCCATTCACAATGTACCTTTCAAGTCTAAAATTTCATTGAGGGACAGACTAGGACCCTGACTTTTAGGACCCTGCCTTTAGGCTGGGAGGGATGCATGTGGGATTTGATAGGCTTCTGTGATAAGTAGGAGATTAGTCTCCTAAGGAAATTTAATTGATTCATAATCAGTGCTCCCAGAATAATGGTAGATATTTTCTATGGAATAGAAAATCTATGGATTTTCTGGTATTTACAAAAATCTAATTCTACCAGGTTTAAAAATATAGAGGAGATCTAATTAAACTTAATGATAAGATTTGTTAATAAATATGTTAAATAAAAAACAGAAAGAACATTATCTAGATGAGAGTGTTTTAAGGACCAATAATACTCTATTGGAGTAATAAGGCTCCATTTTATAATAACTATGACTAAAGGGAATCAGACTGGCTATGGTCAGCTGTCTTGCAGAATTATGATCCTTAAGTTCCAAGTATCCTTTTAATTTTGACCATCCTGATTCTAGACAGCTTCTCTCATCTTAAAAAAAAAGCCTTCTGGCCTCTGTTCAGGAGATTAAAGGATTAGAGAGAAACTGAAGTATGTTTGAACAGAAGTCTTTGGTCTCCACCCACTGCATAATTTACTGGTTGTACACCCACCAATATAGCATGTCATGTTTTCAAGTATTTATTAAAGACTTACTTTGTGCTGAACACTAAACATGTTGTATGGGTGGGGACAAATAGAAAAGCAATAGCCCTCAAATATTCTCAAGGACCTCACATATAGAAGAATTCAACTACAAGGAAGATGGAAAGACCTAGAAATATTTAAGTGCAGCAAAAAGGGAGATGGCAAAGCAAAGAAGTCCTTAGGATGCCTCAGTAAGTACAGATGCAATGGGTGGCATCTGCAGTATATAGTGGTGGTGCAAATATGCAATAACTATATACAAACAAGATATATACAGGATAAATTGGAGTTTGGAGATAATGCAAATAGCATAGTCCAATGGATGGTAGGAAATAATGAAGGACAAGATGGTGGTCCACCATCTTATCAGAAGGATTGTAGCTGGGAACTCCCTATGTGTGCTAGAGATGGGAATGGTCATGCTGTTGACCCAGTACTGTTGGGAAGGGGTTTATGAGTCTGAATGGAGCATGGTTCAAGGTCGGAGATATCAAATATGCAGTACAATCTGGAACCAGAATTAAAACATAGTTCCTATTTTATTTTAACGTGTTGCTATATTACTAAAAAAAAATCTAAATTGTAGGGTTTTTTGGGGCATCTAGATGATGCAATGGATAGAGCACTGGACTTGGAGTCAGGAGGATCTGACTTCAAATTCAGCCTTGGACACTTAATAATTACCTAGTTGTGTTACTTTGGGCAAGTCACTTAACCCCATTGCCTTGCAAAAAATAAAAAAAATAAACTGTATGGTTTTCTAAGTCAATATGTGGCCTTTCTATTTTTATCTGAGTTTTACAGTCCTGTTCTAGGTTACTTTTTAGGAAATCAGTAGGGCTTCCAATTGCTAAGAGTAGGGCAGGGGGTGAGGAGTGGGTGGGTAGGGAAAGGGAAGTTCCCTGGCAGAGATTGCTGCTGTTGAATCTTAAGTATTAGTTGGTAGATATGTGTAGCAAGCAAGATGAGGTAAAGGAGGGAAAGATTTCAGTTTCTTTGGTATCAGCTCCAGATGGTTCCATGGGCCAACCACTGCAATCCTGTGAAACAGCAATCTGGGGTAGAAGACTGGAAGGTCTTTGGAAAAATGTGAAAGGGTGGGGAGGTGTATTGAATGAATCATCTACCATATTCCTAAGAAATAACTTTAGTCATGATACCTCTGTAAAGGTGGGGCTCCACTGATATCCCACCCACTTAAAAGTAAAACAATTCTTGTTTGACTCCTGAAGTATGTTAGCAGTGTGTAATTGAAATGCTCAGATCATGGATTTCCCCAAAATAGAAATGACAAAATTTGGCAATTGATTGGATATGAGGGTTAAGTAAGAGTAAGAAGTAGAAGATGATTTGAAGGTTGTGAAATTGAGTGACTGAAAGGGTTTTAGTGTCCTTGACTGAAAAAGGGAAGTTCAGAAAAGGTTTGAGTTTTGGGAAAAGATGAAGAATTCTATTTTAGACATATAGAGTTTGAGATGTCTAATGGAACTTCCGGTTCAAAACTTCTAATAGGCAGTTGGTGATTCAAGACTGAAGCTTGGTAGAGAGACTAGGCTGTGCATATACATACATATGGGATATATAAATATGGATATATATATATTGATATAGAAATGTGAATAGTTTCTATATCGGGCCTATCCAAAATGCATCCCACAGGACAATTTTATGTGACCTCCTGTAGGTTTACTAAATGCTTTAGTAAATGAAGTCAACTACTGCAGAGCTCTCACTAAAATAGCAAATCAAAATATATTGTCTATCGTTTCAATAAAAACCTTTAAAAGTAAGGTTGGACAGCCCTGATCTATATCTATAATAATGCTCAGAGATTCATCTGTATAGAAGTGATCATTAAACTCAGGGTCTGATAAAACTGATCAGGAAATCCCCCCACATTATTCTAGTCAGAATGTCTGACTCCAGGAAATTTCTCCAGACCAGCAAATCTGGGGTTCCCCATTCACCTCAGCTGCATCTACCCCGCCATTATCAGTTATTAACACTTTAACATTGGTTTATGAAATTGCTTCCTAGTGGAACAGTCAGTTGAGTATAGGATTCTGAGGAACTGAAACATTTTTATTCCTTTAAAATTTTTGGCTATTTTGAACTTGACAAATACTGATTAAAAACAAATATTTTCATCTTCTTTGAATAATAGAAAGAAAGTTTATACTATGTCTAGTTTATTTTCTTTAAAATATATATATATATATATATATATATATATATATATATATATATATAATAAACTCAAAACATTAGTTTCAAAGCTTCCATGATTGTTTGGTTTTCCCCCTGAACTTTTCATTCTCTTTTGTCCATTCTTTTAAATATTTTATTGATGTTCTTTTCTTTGGTCTCACTATCACTAGCTTCCTCTCTCCCCCATCCCCTCATAATTGTTAAAAAAAGACTCCTCCCTTGTAACAATTAAGCATGATTAAACTTATTTAAATAAATTTTAGAGTAGATGGAAGGGACAGAAGCATGGGGGCATTGACTACAGAAGGCCTTGAGCAGTCTGCGTGAAAATACTTGATGCTTCATGATGCTAGTGGGCAGCTAGGAAGAAAAAGTACCACCTGAAAGGACAGCACTGTAAGAAAAGTCGGGAAATTCTGAAGATAAACTATTTCACAATGTTTCCTTCAGACAAGCCATTTGTTGCACTTATGGTGCAACAAAGGGTTTAAAGTACAACAAACCAAGATATATCAAGGATCTAGAGAAATTAGGATAAATTCTATTAAAAGGACAATATCTTCATTCTTGGTAATGCATTTATTACCAAGTCAATGGGCTAAAAGATCACTCTAAGCTCCTTAATGAATGGCAGAAATAACAACTTAAATGAAATAAATGGAGAAATTTTGTCTTGATCCTGCATAAATCTAGTTTCACATATTAGAAGAATGTGGTTTCCCTAGCCCTTTAAAAAAAATCTACTGATAAATACTTTTTTTTTTTTTAGGTTTTTGCAAGGCAATGGGGTTAAGTGGCTTGTCCAAAGCCACACAGCTAGGTAATTATTAAGTGTCTGAGGACGGATTTGAACTCTAGGTACTCCTGATTCCAGGGCCAGTGCTCTATCCACTGCGCCACCTAGCCACCCCTGATAAATACTTTTAAATAAATACTTTTAAACTCCTTTTCTCTATAACACAAGAATGGTACTAAATACAATACTCCCAAGGTGTGAGGTTGAAAAGTAGTTAGCAAGAGGTTGCAGAGAGAAATTCCTTTACCTGATGTTCAAATGACTAGTGAATAGTTTGCATTTTGGTTTGTGACTACGTTTGATTTGTGACTACACTGTTTCCTTCTCTACGTCTTGTTATTCTTTTCAGTTAAAAAGCAGCAGGTCTTCCCTGAATACTTCCCATCATGTTGTTTTACATGCAGGTTTTGAAATCTATCAAAAATACATTATGGTATAAGTCCTAATTCAAGGTATCTGTACTGTTCTCCTGATTGATCTTAGAGTTGACTTGGCAACTACTTATTCACCATTTAGAAACTGTTGCATGATGAACATTATATACCATATTATGTCTTTCTCACATGTACAGCTCTGAAAATGTGCCCCATGGGAATGCCACTAGATATTCTGTGTTTCCAGGACCTTGGCATTAGGTTTCTTACTGATAATAAAAATGTCATATAAATGTCACTAATGAAATTTGTTTTAAAGCTAAAAGAAATATATAGAAATTATTTAATATATATAGATATATTAGTAAATTTTAATCTGGTGTGTATGATTTCAATTTGTTTTTGAACTCTTCAAAACACATTGGGCAATGGTGAAGTTTCTCTATTTATCTAATTAAAATCTTCACAATGATATGATACTGTTATCCAAAGAAAGCCAAGTAGGGCTTTTCTCTTTGACTTAGAAAACAAAATATCTCCAACTATGGTATCATCTAAGCTTAAATCAGACATTGATTGATTTTACCTTCTGTCTTTAATTAGAAAGCATGTTGGTTTTTAAGGATTATTTATTTTCATCTAAGAATAATACCTCTTTTTCAAAGGTCTCCCTACAATTTCTTTTGCTAACATGTTTTCAGAACTTTGAATTTATTCTATTTTCCTAATCTTTGATGGTCTATCCTTAATTAACAGGATAGTACTGAAAATGATTTATCATTGATCCCTAGATCCATTGATCCATCCAATCTGTGTTACTTTTAAACCTTTTAAATTGATAGGATAGAAATATTCTGTGCTAGGTAGAATTAATTTATCTATGGATGAAAGAAAAAGTCAAGAAATATATAGTCAAAGAATGGAAATATAGTATTAGGATTTTATTTTTCTTTAGTTAAGAATTGTTTTTCTTCTCTGGTCATCTTACTTTGATCGATAAGGCAGTAGGTATCTTACATGATTGTCTTGATTGACAGCAAATATTGCTAATAAGCATTATAGAACGTAGACTTTAGTATGCATTTCCAAGTTATTAATTTAGTCTGTGGCTCACTGTTTCTACCAATTCCGCTTTTATTCATTAACTTTGCATCCTATTTTTTTTTTTTTTTAGATTTTGCAAGGCAATGGGGTTAAGTGGCTTTGCATCCTATTTCTAAGTGCATATTTCTAATGCCTTTTGGAACTCACTACATTGGATGCATCCATCTCAAGGTTGCAGCTTGGTTACCTACTCAGGGAAACAGAAAAAGAAACACAAAAGAGGTAGTTCTAACTCAGGTATGCTGTCCTAGTCAGGACAAGAGTTTAGGGCCTCATGAAGACTGAATGCAGGAGGAAGACCAGTTATCTTATCCTCATCTCACTCTTTGGAGGCAGGTCAAACCAGTCTTTGTGCTTCAAAGCCAAAAGGAAGAAAGGTTGGCAGAAAGTCAGAATGCCCTCTTTTTTTTTATTACCTGGCTTTTGACTCAGCAGCCAGTTGGGAAACTTTTTATCAGCTCCTCTCAGTAATGAGTCATAAATGACTAGAAGCTGACTTTAAAAATTGCTGACTTCTAATGTTGATTTTTCTAGTACTGACATAAGTGACTAGAAGAAGGATTTCTAGCATGACTAGAAATTCAGACTTTAATGTGATTTCTTTGTGTCAAACATGCTTCATGGGGGGGGTGAAGGAGAAGGCCTCAGATTAATTATCTGAAAAGTTAGGGTGGCACTAGACTGTAATTTGGGTTTAATGAAGATTTTTAAACAGAAAAGTAAGGGGTGAGATCAACACAAGAAAGATTAATCTGGCATACTGAAGGGAGAAAAAAGTGGAAACAAGAAGACAACATGTCGAGAAGCAGATTTGATTGGCTATAATGGTGGAAATGAGGACCTCGGTAGGGTGGTGGTTATTGGAATAGAGAAAAGAGACCTGGTGTAACAGTAATGGAAGGATCAATAAGACTTTGTAACTGATTAGATTTGAGGGAAGAGGGAAGAGTCACAGACAACTTTCAAGTTTCAAATATATAATATATATTTTCAAATAATAATTGACATATATAAAATGTTTCATGGTTTACAAAACTCTTTAAAATATTTTATTTATTCTTACAACTCTGGGAAGTAGATGGCATTATTATTTCTATTTTATAGAGATAGAAACTGAGATAGAATTTAAGGGACCTGCGTGGGGTCACACAACTAAAATGTTCTTGAGACTGGATTTGAACTTTATTCTTTATTACTACAGATCCAGTGTTCTTTCCATGGTGTCACCTAGCCACCTACACAGCTTGGGGACCCGGTGAATGGTGACTCAATAGAAAGAAATAGTCAAGTCAGAATGAGTTTCTTATTTAGGGAGAAAGATAATAAATTCAGTTTGGGCATATAGAGTTTGAAGTGCAGGTGGGGCTGAAAAAAGCCATTTGACAAAATGATTAAGAGACCACTAGAGATCTGAATGCATATTTCAGGACAACCAAGAATATAGGCAATGTTTTTAGGAAGCTTTAAGAAATAGGATAGAAATTGGGTGAAGTAGAAGGGTGAAGGTAAGACTATAAAAAAAGGGTTGTGAGGCTTCTAGGAAAATGGGTGGAAATAAGGATACTTTTTTGTAATTAGAGGATAGCAGGGAGCATAGTGAGTAGTAGATAAATGTTGAGAAAGGGAGAAGAGAAGCTAAGGGATTTATACAAAGGTCTTAATCTTTTCAGGGAAGTAGAAAACTGTATATTTCACAAATGAATTCTCTAAAATGTTCAAAAGAATTCTCTCAAATTGTTAAAAAAACAGTTAATTATAATGACATATGAGTTATTTGCAAAAATAGAAAAAGAGTTAAGCAACATATTAAAAAGATTATTCATTATGACCAAGTAGGTTTACATCAGGAATTCAAAACTGATTCAAATTATAAACAAATTATATAGCAAAAATAATACACATAATTTGATATCAATAGATGCAAAAAAAACCCCTTTTGACAAGATATAATACCCATTTCTGTTTTTAAAAAAACCACACTGAAAAGCATGAGAATAAGCAGACTTTTTCTTAATATGCTAAATCTAGCATTATATGTAGTGGAACTAAACTAGAGACCTTTTCAGTAACATCAACGGTAAAACAAAGGAGTCTATTATCACTACTGATGATGATGTTTGTCCTTTCTTGATGAAGACTATGCCAACAGTGAGGTGATGCCATGCCATGTACGTGAATTAGATTTGAGAGAGGAGTTGCTGTGCTAAGACACCAGTCTCACTTTCTCCTCCAAAGTCCTCTGGGTTCAGTGGCCAGATATGAATCAGGATGACTGGAGATGGGCCTGATTGTGAGGCAATCCAGGTTAAGTGACTTGCTCAAGGTCACACAGCTGACATGGTGTTAGGTGACTGAGACTGAATTTGAACTCAGGTCCTCCTAACTTCAGGTCTGGTAGTCTCCCCACTGTACAATGTAGCTGCACTACAATTATTTGACATGGTGGTGGAAATGCTATTTATATCAAATAGAAAAGCAAAGGAAATTTTTGGAATGTGGGAAATGATTTAAACATTTCTGCCCTTATTTTATTCCAATCAGTGTTGTTTAGTTTAGTGTGATTTGTAGGAATATTGATTATTTCTTTTATACTTGTCCATTAATATACATTTAGTTGGTTTAATCAACTAATGTTAATACATATATATATATATATATATAATATATATGTCCACACACATATATGTATCTTATGCTTAGATTAGATAGATTTTTTTCCTTATATTAGCCATCAAAACTTTGAACTACAGATTATAAATCCACTTGCTTTTTATAAAGTTCTTGTCTTACCACAGAATGTTGACGTGACAACCTCCAGACTTTTTTACCTAACCCTTGGGGCCAAACCCAGCTTGGGTGGGATAATCTAATGATTAGGAAAGTCCCCCAACTTATTTTTTGTACTTCTTGACTATCCTCTGCTGTCCAACATGGGGAGAAGCTCATCCTATGACCATTTTGCCAGCAAGATGTCCCTTGCCTTGCCCATCCTATGATCACCCAAGTAAATACATCATTTCTGGTCCTTCTAGAGAATCAAAGTTATAGGCTGTCAACCAATAAAATCCAGTATTTTGCTCTACTTCATCTGCATCATCTGGGTATGAAACTAAGATCTAGTAAAAAGGGGCATCTCAGATCATGAGGAAATCTGTGTTCCTATTCATTAAAGTGGGTCATGTACTTTTAATAAATGGTTATTGGTTATATTTTAATAAATGGTTATCTGCCTTGTTGGGTCTTTTATTGTAGATTAGATATTTTTGTGGCCTACATTATGGCAATTCTTGTGGAACAAATATAGACAAAAAGGGAACAAAATGATCACTTTTGTAGTCAATGTGATGTTTCACATGGGGAGTCAACTAAAAAATTGATTGAGGAAATATCTTCAGTAAAGTGTCAGGATAAAAAAATTAGCATGTCTGTGTATTATCAATAAAACCCAACAGGAAGAAATAAAATACATTCCATTCAAATTAATTATAATATATATATATATAATATTAAGAACATCCAAGATAAATATAGGAACTCTATGAAAACAACTTCAAATGACTCTTTATAAAAATGCAAACCAAATAAGTGGTTAGATATTAATTGTTCATTGTTTAGCCATGCCAATATAATAAAAATGACAATATTTCTTGAGTTATTTTTCTTATTCAGTACCACAATAGATTACTTTGGAGAATTAGAAAAATTGACAACAAATTGATAGTTTAATGTAATGGCTACCTGGATACCCAATATCCATATACCTACTTTAGCAAAACATCAAAGTTCATCCCAGACTGAATAATAATCAATAAATATAATGATGAACTAAAGTAATTGACTTATTTTACTCCAGAATTTTGCAAAAACTACAGCCAGCAGCCTACATGGAATTGGAAAAGGAGATCCTGCAGCAAAGCAAATGTTGACTCTGAAACTTTCTCTGAAAATTGTCTCTTAAAGAAGATTTTTCAAGTTTTCTTATATCTTACTTTCCTCCAAATCTTCATTCCACTAACATTGACCTCCCTGTCTTTCTATGAGCAAAACCCTGGCATGTCTAATTTAGGTGGATCATTTTGGGAAATCAGAGATTAGTGTGGCAGGCTGGAAATGAGTAAAAGCAGACAGATATATATTCTAATAAACTATATACATTTAAATAAATTGGGATTGTACCAAGATATGTGAAGTCTTACTCTATTCAAAATTTTTCTTTCAATTTTTTTTAGTTCAGTTTGAAACATTGCAAGTTACATGCACTATTTTTTGTTTTCTTGATACAAAAACTTGAATTGAATAATCTGAGGACAGCAGGAAGCAGCATGATGGACAGAAAAAATATTGGAAGAATAATCATGATAGAATAGTAATAGCATTTATAGAGCAATTTAAGGTTTGCAAAGAGATTTATGTTATTTCATTTGTCAAGTTAGTCAGGTAGCACTGTATTTTGAAAATCACACATGATCTCAGAATTTGTACATAAAAATATCTTCATATACAAAATACACAGCACTGTGATTTGTATAAGAGTAGAACACTTACATCATACCCAATTTGGATCAAGGTACAACATGGAAACAAAGTAAAGACTGATGGAGTGCTATCTGTGGGGTGGGGGTGGGGGGAGGGAAGCAAGATTGGGGGGAAAATTGTAAAACTCAAATAATATCTTTAATAAAAAAAAGAAAAAAGAGTAGAACACTTATTCATTTGAAAGTGGGCTAAGCTCATATATCCATATTATCTTTATAGTTTGATAACCACTATGATTAAAAGAATACTTTTGTATCATGGTAGAGTTGCTACATGCTGATCTCGTGAGCAGATCTGCAATATCAGACTTTATACTTCTACCATTAGTCCTTTGATGTTGTGAAGCATTCTATCCACGTGCTCCCCTTCCTGAGAAAGAATTGATATTTTCTGAATACAGACTGAAATATGCTATTTTCATTTTCTTCCTTTCATTCTTTTTTGACATTTTATTCTTCTTGTATAATATGATTAATATGAAAATGTTTTCATGATTGCACCTATAAAGCTTTTATCTAATTGCATATCATCTCAGGGAGGAGGAGGAGAAGGGAAAAGGGAGAGCTAAAATTTGGAACCCAAAATAGAAAAAAAATTAAAAATTGTTTTGATTGTAATTGAGAAAAAAGATATATAAAAACAATTTTTAAAAAGTTGTCTCCTGGAATTTAATTTTAGATGTCTGAAAGAGAGTTGAAGATTCAGTATAGAAGTCAGTAGAGATTTGGAGGCAGGATGAGTATATTTGAGAATCATAAGCATAAAGACAGTAATTAAATGATGGAAGCTTGTGAGATCACCAAATGAGGTGGTATGGGAGTAAAGAGAATAGAGCCCAAGACATTATCCTAAGGCATACATATTATTTTTTTTTTTTGGCAAGGAAATGGGGTTAAGTGGCTTGCCCAAGGCCACACAGTTAGGTAATTATTAAGAGTCTGAGGTCGGATTTGAACTCAGGTATTCCTGACTCCAGGGGCGGTGCTCTATCCACTGTGTCACCTAGCTGCCCCGGAATACATATTATTAACATCCTAAACATATTTAGTAAAAACCAAGGTTAGTTTATATGTTTGATGTGATATTGGTGATTATCCCCAACAATGGTCTTACTAAGACATTTTACTATATTTCATAAGATGTACAGCTAGAATGGACCTTTTCATTGTTCTTTCAGTTGTGTCCTACTCTTCATGACCTCATTTGGAGTTTTCTTGGCAGTGATACTAGAATGGTTTGCTAGTTTCTTCTCCAGCTCATTTTACAGAAGAGAGCCTTCTAGGCCATCTAATCTAACTCATTTTACAGATGAAGAAATTGGGGCATAGGGAGATTAAATGTCTTGTCCCAGGTTATATTATTTTTTTTTTTAGATTTTTGCAAGGCAAATGGGGTTAAGTGGCTTGCCCAAGGCCACACAGCTAGGTAATTATTAAGTGTCTAAGACTGGATTTGAACCCAGGTACTCCTGACTCCAGGGCTGGTGCTTTATCCACTATGCCACCTAGCCGCCCCAAGGTTATATTATTTTAATTGACTGAAGTAGAATCCAAACCTAGGTTCTCTGATTGCAAATCCATTACTCTTTTAACTACATCATAGTAGGGAATATTTGTTTTGTTAAATCAAAAAAAGACATGAGTTGTAATAATTTATTCATTTAAAAGCTTTTGCATGAATTTGATACTCTAATTTTATAGATTAATTTTTTAAAGGACCCTCTTCCCAATTACACACACACACACACACACACACACACACACACACACACACACACACACATATAAATGAAGAAAAATATATAGCCAATGAATACAATCCACATATAAGTGAAAAAAAATCCCATTTTTAAGCATTTACTTCCCATAATCAAAGTTCTGAACTTTGAGAAAGCACTATTTTCTTTGTCTGGGACCTTCAGTAGATGAAGGGCCTTAGTTGTATGATCTTTGAATATATTTTAGATATGGGAATTCTATCTTCACCACAGAGACATCTAGAACTATGGAGGTGAGAATAGGGAAGAATGGAGTGAGGTGAGGAGCAAAAAACACTTTAAAGATAGAAGTAACATTTAATTCCAACAAAAGACTACAATTCCAGCATGAACTCAAATATTTATTAAACACCTACTAAATACAAGGTATAGTGAAAGGGTATGAGAATTCAAAAATATATTAAAAAAGTTTCTAACCTCATGAAGCTGACATGCTACTGGAAAATCAAAAACTCAGAGTAAACTCATTGTTCAAGAAACAATCTGTGATGACTGCAAGTCTTTGGAAATGTTGGGAAAGCATCATCATAGTGTAATGGTCAACTTAGACAATTACTCTACTAAAATTGAAGTGACAAAATACTAATATTTTAAACAGGTATGAACTCTTCTCAATTGATCACTGGATATGGTCAAGAACTGAAAACTTTCCACTCACTCATTCAATCATAGGCTTTAGATTTATGATCAGTTTAGATGTTTTTGAATACCACTGTATGAATTGGAATGAGGCATAGAAAAAGTCTTTTCAGAATGTTTGAGGGACTTGGTCATGTTCTATGTTACTTTTATAAACCCAATGAGGTATTTGAAATTTAAATATGTGTCTACTAGCTTATAGAAGTCTCTTAAGGAGAAATTATTGAGGGGTAGAGGAGGGAAGAAAGCACCTCCCTTTGGTCTCTTCTCCCTTCTCCCACATCACCTCATGAACTTCAGAAGGTCAGAGGTTTTGGAGCATTGTCCCTGGGTCAGCAACAGCTGGTGACAATGTCTGCATCAGGAGTGAAGGACAAATTGGATAAGTTGAAGAAGAATAGATTCAAAGTATTAGGAGTCCCTAAATTTTTGTTTATATTACTGCCTATTTTGCCTGTGGACCCCTTCTACAAATAATGTTTTTAAGTGAATACAATCACAAATGAAATACAGTTATCAAAATAAGTTCATGAACCTTTGTTCTAGAAGGAGGCCAGCACATAAGCTATATTTTATCTAAGGGGAACATTTTGATGATTTCAGCAAAATAGTTTCCAGCAGGTATGAGGTTGCCTTTTGTCAAAAGTGTTGTCTAAGCTTGAGTCTACCATCTCCTGGATTGTGCATATTGATTGGGAAAGGGTTGTTTTGTACTAACTGTACCAAATTAAACCACTGAAGTAAATATCTGTTTCCAAAAGCTAGTTAAATTTGCCCAGCTAATTAATATCAAAACATAATCATAAGAAAAAGCATAAAAAGGGAGATGTGTGGGCTATCAACATTAGAAATGACAGCTCTCCATCTCTCAGGGCTAGGTATAGAGCCCTTGGGGGATCCTGCCTGCTACTTCAAGTCGGGAATGGATTTGCCCATCAAGAGCATGTGCTGCAATTTTATTTTTGAAGAAATGGAGCTCAAAGTTATTGATTCTGAGAGGCTCCAAGACCTAATGGTATGAAACTTGGGAACTGTAGCCCAGAATAGATGATATTTTTTTCCCCTCACCCTTCCTGGGAATGATTGGAAGAGACCTTTTTGGAGTTTTTGTACTGACACAGACAATTGGGAGGAGACACTGTCTTGGGAGATTCAAAAAGGAGGGAACAGCAGAAAACTTCTGGCCAGAGATTGATGGTCAAGGAAAGACAGAAAAGTCCCATCAGGTATTTTGAATGGGAACTAGGATTGAGTGAATGAGAGGACTTGAAGTTTTTCTTCAAACTCATCCCCTGTGTCTCTCTGAATTCCTCAGAAGAGAGAGTGGAGTGAGGAAATTTCTAATCCCTCCTTCCCCCTCTACCTGAAGATTATAGGTATCACAAGACATTTTTATTCCTTAAATTGATCCCAAATCCCGATTTCTGTAGCTTGATGGGAAGCTCTTTCCCCTTCATATAAAATTATAACAACTCATAAATACTCTTTGACTTCTGTTTGCTATTAATTTGTGCACAGGTGACTACAATGGAGTGGTTTAGTGAATGGGTGAGATTGAGATGAAGACAGAAATTTGATCCCTTTATATAAAATAGCTATTTTTATCCCTGCTTGGGGATTTTTGAGTTATGGTAGTGAATTTTGAGGAATTAGTTTCTTCAGTGAGTTTTTCCTTTTCCATTTGGCCAATTCTGCTTTTTAATTAATTAATTTTTTTTGGCAAGGTAACAGGTTAAGTGACTTCCAGGACCAGTGCTCTATTCATTATACCATTTAGCTGCCCCACTATTCTACTTTTTAAGGAGTTTTTTCCTTCAGTGAAATTTTTGTGCCTCTCTTTCCATTTGACCAATTCTACTTTATTTCTTCTATTTGTTGACTTTTTGTACTTTTTTTAATCACTTGGTTTTTTAAGGAGTTAATTTTTTCAGTATTTTTTGTATCTCTTTTGTCATGCTGTTGACTTTTTTGTATCTTTTTTTATGTATCATTCATTTCTTCATTTCTCTTCCCAATTTTTCTTCTGCCTCTCTTACTTGATTTTCCTTTTTTTTTTTTTGCAAGGCAGTGGGGTTAAATGACTTGCCTAAGTCACATAGCTAGGTGTGAGGTCAAATTTGACCTCAGGTCCTCCTGACTCCAGGGTCTATACTCTAGTCACTGGGACACCTGGCTATCCCTTACTTGATTTTCAAAATCCTTTTTGGCCTCAGACCAATTTATATTTTTCTTGGAGATGTTGGATGTAGAAGTTTTGACTTTGTTACCTTCTGAGTGTGTGTGTTTTTTCTTCCTTTGTCATCATATTAACTTTCTATGGAGGGATTTTTTTTTCTACTTGTTTCCTTATTTTTTCAGTATATTATTTGACTTTTGACTCTTTGTTAAAGTAGGGCTCTGCTTCCAGGATGGAGGGCATACTGTCCAAGCTGCAGGAATTTTGTGTAGCTGTTTTCAAAGATACTTTTAAGGACTTTTGTGTTTTCAATTCTTCCAAAGTGATACAATCCAAGGAGTGACCACAAGTACTCTCCTGTGAGTGACCACAAGCACTTTTTCCTGCCTTGGAACTCCTGAATGATGTGAATGATGTGCTCCTGCTCTTCCTCACCCTGGTACTGCCACCTAGAACTGAGACCTGGATCCAAGAATGGGAGAAGCAAGAGTCCTGCCTTAATGGAGCAAAGAGAACCCTGTCATCCCCTTCTGACCAGTTGTTCACCCCCCCCCCCCCTTAACCTACCTGTGGACTCAGAACTCTGGAAGCAGCTGCCCCCATTGTTGATTAAATGGCTTCCAAGGTCTGTTTCTGGTTTGCTGGGGTCTGGTCTGCACTGGTGGCACCTGGGCTGGACTGCCCTTCTCAGGGCAACAGACTTTCCTGTTGACCTTCCAAGTTGTCTTGGGTTGGAAGATTGTTTCCCTCCATCTTTTTATGGATTCTGCCACCTTAGAATTTGTTTAGTCATAATTTAAAGGAATTTGAATGGGTTTGAAAGGAGAGTTCAGGAAAATGCTTGCCTTTACTCCTGCCATCTTAGCTCTGACCCTCTGTTACAGAGAATTTTTTTTTTTTTTAGTTTTGATAATCTTCCTAAAATCATCCAAGATTTACTTTCTGCCTCACTGGATAAAACTCCTTTATGTGAACCACATTGTCTATGCCCATTGTTTCCTCTTTGAGCATGCCCCATAAAGTGAGAGTGGCAATTGAGGAGCTTTGCTCAGTGAGAGTTGAAAGGTATGGGAAGAGTAACTATGCCCCAAATGCTAAAAATGAAAGGTAGAATAGAGAATGAATACTTCTCTCCTTTTTTTTTTTACTCTCTGTCTTAAATTTTCAAATCTTGCCTGGCAGTCCCACTAAGTGGTTATACTTGCATTACCCCCTTTATAGGGTTGTCACATGGAAAACTATTAAACCTTTTTTTATTTCTGAATTATAAAGATTTTATTTATTTTGAGTTTTACAATTTTTCCCCTAATCTTACTTCCCTCCCCCATCCCCACTTCCCACAGAAGGCAATTTGCCAGTCTTTACATTTGAAAACTATTAATCCTTAATATTTATTGACTTACTACCAGTGCCTACTCTGTGATAGGCACTCTACTGAGTGCTGGATATGAAAAAAAAAGATAATTCCTGACCTTAAGGAACTTGCAGTTTAATGGGAGAAGATAACATACAATAGGAAGATGGAAAGATAAGGGAAAGGAAGGTACCAGTAGGGACAGATGGGGGGCCATGATGGAGAAATCCAAAGGATCACAGCTGAATAAGAGTTAGAACCTATCAGAACTTGTGATCCATTGACATAGGTGCTTTTTTTTTAGTTTTTTTGCAAGGCAATGGGGTTAGGGGCGGTTAGGTGGTACAGTGGATAGAGCAACTGCCCTGGAGTCAGGAGTACCTGAGTTCAAATCCGACCTCAGACACTTAATGATTACCTAGCTGTGTGGCCTTGGGCAAGCCACTTAACCCCCATTGCCTTGCAAAAACCTAAAAAAAAAAAGGAAAAAAAAAAGCAAGGCAATGGGGTTAAGTGGCTTGCCCAAGGCTACACAGCTAGGTAATCATTAAGTGTCTGAGGTGGGATTTGAACTCAGGTACTCCTGACTCCAGGACCAGTGCTCTATCCACTGTGCCACCTAGCCATTCCCATTGACATAGGTTTTGAAAAATTAGTGTGCCTTCCAAATTGCGGGGAGGTTTGCAAAAACTTCCTGCAGGAGGTTTTGTCCCTGCAGGACAATTTTAATGTTGGAGAGGTTTTAGTTGCATGTATATAAACTATATATACATAGCATAAATATATAACTCCTAAATACTCATCTATAAGAACTCTCTCTCTCTCTCTCTCTCTCTCTCTCTCTATATATATATATATATATATATATACATATATATATGTATGTATAAATATATGTATAAATGTCAGTTTAATGTTTTGTCCTTCATTCTCAAAGACCACAATATCAGGGAGATGATGTCTTGACAAGCTCATGAGCTAGATTTGAGTGATGGGGTGTTGTGCTAAGTCACCAGCATCACTTCCTCCTCCAGAACCATCTGGTGGCCAGATATAAATCAGGACCACTGGAGATGGCCCAGGATGCAAGGCAATCAGGGTTAAGTGACTTGCCCAAGGTCACACAACTAATATGGTCAAGTATCTGAGGCGGAATTCAAACTCTCATCCTTCTGATTCCAAAGCCAGTGTTCTATTCACTGCACCATCTAAGCTCCTCATGTTTTATGATGAGGAAATTGAAGCCCAGGGAAGTTAATGGTTTGTCCAAGGTCACAAGGCAGTTTGCATGAGAAGGATAAACATTATATATATATACCCATTATATTTTTCCAGGTCTGTTATTTCACTGATGTGAGAAACTCCCAGAAAGTTACCATTTTTCTCCCATTGGAGAGTGGTACTTTCTGCTGCTAAGTGGTGTAGGGGATAGAACATTGAACTTGGAATCAATGGTGAGAGTTTGAATTCAGCCTTAGACACTTGACTCTTACTAGCTGTGTGATCTTGGGCAAGTCACTTAACCCTGAATGCCTTGAATCCAGGGCCATCTCTAGTTATCCAGAGTCATATTGGTCACTGGGCCCAGATGGCTCCAGAGGTGAAAGTAAGACTGGTGACTTAGCACACTCCTCACTCAAATCCAGTTCATATTGGTTGGTTCTTGTCTTTTGTTATCCAAGAAGACTAAAATGACATCACTATGTTTGAGACAAATTACAGTGTGTCCTAATGTGGCTCATCAGAACAATATAAGCTCAGAATACTCTACAAGTCGGGCACAAATAGTCCATGTGCATACCAGGGGTAAGTACTCTAAATTTACAGAAGTCACTTTTCCTCTCTGCTGCTTCAGTTCTGCCTTTCTCATAGAGTGCAGCCCCTTCACTGATGAGGGCTTGCCATGCTGGATGATTCTGTGCCACTATCTCCCATTCTGCACAATCAATTCTATATTCTTCAATGAGACCTTCAGGGTTTCTTGGTGTCACTTCTTCTGATCCTCTTGTGAACACTTGCCCCATGTGAGTTCTCCATAAAATAGTTTTTTGGGCAAGTGTATGTCTGGCATTCTAACATGTCCAGCCCATCATAGGTGCATGGCATCACTTCCCTGATGTCATGGTCTTCTTCAAGAATTAAGGATAAACATCATCATCCTTGGAAACCATAAAATTACATTTTTGCTACATATGTAACATCCACACTCACATATTAATGTTTAGACTTGGAACTGGGAAGGAGAGATGACAGAAAACAGAAACAAACACCCCCCCCATGCTCATTTTGCTTATAGTGCCCATACCATGGGCATGATAAACTGTATTATATTTATATCTATCTTAAGAACTGTTGTTAAAATACTCCAATATAACATTACTCACCACTGTGACAAGATGTATATTTACACATATGTAACTTATTATATGCATATATGATATATTTCATTGCATATGTATATACATACATTTGCATACAAACATACATTTAAAAACCAATTGTTCAGCCACTGATTACTCACTCCTATTTCCTCCCATTCTTCCATTGACTTATTTCCTAGATAGATAGATATTCTGGAACACTCTTTTTCTACTTGGAAAATTGAATTAAAGGACCTCTCCTATTCCCTCTTCTCTGAGCCCTCAGACAGAAAGACCAATCTGACAAAATATCTCAATGTCAAAACTCTCTTTCTGAGGATATTTACTCCTTAACTGCCCTTCTCAATTGTATTTGTAATGGTATGTGCAGTCTAGTCAAGGAAAAGGAATTTAAGCATCCAAAACAATAAAAGATAAACATATTTTCCCCATGTCCAATGAGAAAGTTTTTAAGTCCTCATTGAGAGACTCAATGAGAGAAGAGACATAAGATTAACAGTTTATAGAGTGTATTGGAGAAGTAGTAGGAAGAATTTAAGAATTTATATTGACTTGCAAGTATCTGATCAGAACAATCCTGCTCCCAAAATCCTGACCCTTTTCTGCCAGTGACCAATTCTGCCAATATTTGGTTCTCTCAGCTCCCACACTCGGACCCACCTCCATTTATCTCATGTCTCTATATTTTGAGCTTGTGTTGGTGTACCCAGTTTGCCTAACATAGAGTTGCTCTGGTAGCATTTTTGGACCATGTCCAGATTGCCTAATGTGGATGCCTCAAGGGTTCCCTATTACATATATGGGGCAACTACCTTTGATTTGCTGCCTAGTCTTTAAAGGTAATTCTTTCTGAGATTCTTATCTGCTGCATCCTGAGGGTGAAGTCCTGAGGGTGGAGATCACGGTTCACCGACAACTTGGTACCATGTACTGAACCTGTGAGAGAAATGGGGGTGTTTGTTCTTCCCATTTCTAGAAGCCTGAAGTTCCCAGACAGAGGTAAAGCCAAAACATTGGAGTAGAGTGAGAATTCCAGTTGAATTTTTCCAAGATTCCCCTAAAAGCAATTTTAAAATAACATATCAAATCAAATTCTGGAGTGGCATAGACAACAAAAGGTCAGGGTGAGACATTTTTCCAATTCAAGCCAAATTGGAAGATTGGAGAGGTCTGAGATGCTGGGGTGGGGGCTGGCCTGGGAGTGGGAGGGAGCTGTGTCGTAACAACAGCTATGGGCCTAGGAGGCTGGGGCAGAGGGGAGAGTAGCTGCAACAGTTCTGGGAGCTCTCTCTTTGTTCAGACAGTAAGAGGGCTGGACAGCTAATCAGAGAGAGATGACTGGGGACCTATGTACAGGGAACCCCAGGCACTGGGATGGCTTGAGAACGACATAGCTTTCTACCTAGCAATTTGGATTGCAGTTGAAAGGGCAGAGAGGAATGTTTGTGGTTGCAAGGGAGCAGGGGAACCAGAGAGAGAAAGAACAAAGACCCTGATTTCTAGTAGCAGTTCCAGAGAGGAGTATTAACATGTGTGGTCACAAGGAAATAGGGATCCTTCCTAGGTAAAAACCAGAACAGAACAGAAGGGTAATGACCATTCTCCCTGGATCACACCAACTTGAAAACAGAAAAAAACTTATAGACACCACTCCCTCATCCCCCCCCACAATGAACTGTGAAAAGAGTAAGGTGAAAAAACCTAAAGCTTAGGACAATGACCACTTCTCCTGACCCTCAAGAGGTGAAGAGTCCAAATCTTACATGAAGTTTCATGTCAGGAAATAGGCTGGGAAAATGAGCAATCAAGAACAAAAAAAGAACCTAGCCATAAAAAGTCACTGTATTGATAGGGAAGATCAGGAGACAAACTCAGAAGACAATAATGTGAAAACTAATATAAACAAAGCCTCAAAGAAAAATGCAAATTGGACACAAGTCCAAGAACCTCTAGACCAACTAAGGAAAGATTTAAAAAAAAGAGAAAACTTTTTTTTTAATCAAATAAGAGTAATAGACCCAAAATTGGGAAAGAAATTAGAGAAATGAAAGCAAATTATGAAAAAAAGGAACTAACCACTTGGGAAAAGAGGCACAAAAATATTGAAGAAAATAACACTTTAAAAAGCAGAAGTGGCAAATGGAAAAAGAAGTACAAGATCTTATTGAAGAAATTAGAATTAAAAATTAGAATTAAGTAGACTCTAATTATTCCATGAGAGAGCAAGAAACAATAAAATAAAGTCAACAGAATGATTAAAAGTAGAAGAAAATATGAACTTTTCATTAGAAAAACAACTTCCTAGAAAATATATTGAGGAGAAATAATTTAAGAATTATTGAACTCTCTTAACACCATAATCGATAAAAGACCCTACATATCATTTTTCAAGAAATTATAAAGAAAACTTTATAAAACAGAAAGCAAAATAGCCTTTGAAAGAAACATTATAATCTAATTTTAAAGCATGAATGAGTCAAAGAAGAAATCATAGAAAAATAATTTTGTTAAAGAAAATATCAAGACAACATACCAAACTTTTTAAAAATATAAATATTTTGTTTGTTTTCTAATTATATACAATAGTAGTTTCTACCTATCAGTTTTTGTAATGTTTTGAATTTTACAATTTTTCCTCCACCCTCCCTTCCCTTCCCTTCCCTTCCCCCACCCCTCACAGAATATAGTTGGAGATTAGGGACATTTGTTGGTATGGCCACCTGGTGATCTTCACAGTATCCTTGAAGGGGTGACTCCTGGACAGACTCTACATTGATCAAAATTGAATGTGTTGAGAGAGAAATCATATCCTTGAGGAAAAATAAAATATAAGAGATAGCAAAATTATGTAGCATATAAGGAACTTTTTTAAAAATTGTATTCTTCATCGCAGATACCCTAAAATTGTCCCTGATTGTTGCGCTGGTGGAATGAACAAGTCCATTAAGGTTGATCGTCACTCCCATGTTGCTGATATTGTATACAATGTTCTTCTGGTTCTGCTCATCTCACTCAGCATCAGTTCACAACATACCAAACTTTGTGGGATGGGGCCAAAGCAGAACTTAGGAGAAAACTGATATCTTTAAATGTTTCCATCAATAATAGAAAGAACCAATCAATGAATTGAGTATGCAGCACAAAAAAAAATGAGAAAAAGAATAAATGAAAAATCCCCAATTAAGCACCAAAATAGAAATCCTGAAACTCAAAGGAGAGATAAATAAAATTGTAAGTAAAAAACAAAGAAACCCAACAACCACTGAATAAATAAAACTAGGCACTGATTTTACGAAAAAAAAAAGTCAACAAAATAAATAAACCATTGGCAATTTGATTTTTCAAAAAAAGGCACCCTGATTTTTCAGATCTTTTTTGAAGGGCTGGTTGGCTGTACTAATTTTTTTGGGAAATCTGATTCCAAGGTTTCCATGGCTCCAACACCAGAGAAGCATCCTCTAGGATATGAGACTGAGAATGATAAATAAGAGACCAGAATCAAACACCCCCAGGCTCAATTCTTGGAACTAGGGTAAGAAAAGGTTCAAGGGAATGAAAGACTTCCCCTTTTATTAGTTCTGTTCATAATTTCACAACTTTCTTCATAAACTATCATCTTAACACAAACTACCCTGGCCCCTACTGCCTGAAGGTTAAATAGTCTACTTTTCACTACTCCCCAATTCTCTGGTACCACTGAGAGGATTGGTGGTAGTGTCTAGGCCTCTGCAAGTGGTTCCAACCCTGTTGATTTTTTTCCCTCAGTTGTGGGTTTCCTGTACCCCAGTTCCATTTAGTCACTATCAAATTAGTTTTTACACAGAAATATTTACTTCAAAAGGTATAATCACAAATATACAAATTTGCCCTCCCAAAATATAGGAAGCATAGTTTCCTTCTCCCTTTGCATCACTCCAATCTCCAATTGGAAGAGGAGTTAGGTCTATACTATAGGTTAGCTTGGTTCCAGTTCCAAGTCCAAAACTCTGCTCTGGTCCCAGTTTCAGGCACTCTGACTTCTCAGGTCTTCCATGCTAGAACCAACCAGAGCCAACTAGATATGCCCCAAAAGTCCCCTCAGGGTGCCATGCTTAGACAATCTTTATTACATTTTTATATTAATTAATCCTACAGTTTGTCAAAACACTTTGCTCCATTTCTAATATACTGAAAGGATTTATTTGTGATTTAAAAAGGGATTACCTGGTTGCATTTTTGCTTTTAACACCTGGTTTATCATCCTCTTGATGGTGATTAGATCCTGGATTTTCAAGGACCAAGTCTCTTGATATTGTCTTGTATTTTTTTGCTTTTTCTACCAGGCTCAGGTACAACTTTTTTTCTTGACGCGTTGCTATATTGCTATTATCTTTTTTATATTTCACTTGCTACATTCCTACACAGTAAAAAAAATAAATTGTTTTTTTTTTTTTGGTAATTGAATAAAAGTTCCAGAATGTTAGTTCTATAGGTTCTCTGAAGGCAATCCTTAAAACTCCAGTAGCTGACCCCACAAGGATGATATGCATCATCCTATTCCCCATGATTTTGATCTCCTCTCCTCTGCTAAGTTCCTATATTTGGAAAGCTTTTTTTTTTTTCAATGTAGTTGGAGATTAGGGACGTTTGTTGGTATGGTCACCTGGTGATCCTCACACTATCCTTGAAGGGGTGGTTCCTGAACAGACTCTAAAAACTGATAAAAATCAAGAGGGAAGCGTGGTTTACACTATAATTTGTGTTGTCTTTACATTATTGGGTGAGTGTTGGTGAAAGAGGTGCTTGTTTATTTTTATTTTTTTTGTGGGAATCTGGGCAGTGATGGGGTAGGCTACTGGACAGTTGATGGGAAGCCAGGGTTGTAGATCTGGGAGATTACGATGGAGGGGGTTATAAATCAGGGTGAAGCTACCACAAAAATGCTATTTCTGCTCCTGCTGCTTCTCTTCCTCCCCCCCCCCCAAGCAATAGGCTTGAAATAGGCTCTGTAGCGCTGCCAACCATCTTTAGATAGTTATCAAACACTTGGGGTAACATGTAGTCCACAACACTTCCCTGGGCAGACCAAAGCAGATGAAAAAGTAATTGGAAATTATTTAATAAAATTACTAAAAATGCAATTAAAATATAGGTAATATTTATATAGTTTTTTATTTTAAGCTTTGAAAAGCTATGAATTTTAAAATTTTATTTAGTATTTTATTTTTTCCTGGTAACATGTAAAAACAATTTTTAAGATTTATTTTTAAAACTTTAGGTTTCAAACTTTTTTCCTCCCTCCCCAACCCCTACTCCCCATTGTGGAAGAAAGTAATTTGATATGTTATACATGTGTAGTCATACAAAACATTTTTCTAAAAGTCATGTTGTGAAAGAAAATATAGACCAAAAAAAAAAACTTTCAAGAAAAATAAAGTAAAAAAAGTATGCTTCAGTCTGTATTCAGATACCATCAGTTCTTTCTTTGGGAATGAATAGCATTTTTATATAAGTCCTTCTGAGTTGTTTTGCATCATTGTATTGCTGACAATAGCTAAGTCATTCACAGCTGATGATCTTACAATAATGCTGTAACTTTGTACACAGCATACTTAAACATGGCTTTCTAAGGCAACATGCACCCAGAGGGATCCTTATGTAGGATTTAATGACTCAATTTCCATTTGAGTTTAACTCTACTCTTCTAGATATTGGGGTTTAGTGCTTTTTTTTTTTAGGTTTTTGCAAGGTAAATGGAGTTAAGTGGCTTTCCCAAGGCCACACAATAATTATTAAGTGTCTGATGTAGCATCTGAACTCAGGTCCTTCTGACTCCAGCCATTTCTCTAACCACTGCACAACCTAGCCAGCTTTTTTTTCCCCTTAAGTAACTTACTGGGGAGAGCATACCTTGCAAAAATTAAAAAAGAATAAATAAAAATAAAATAAAATGACTGTACATCCCTCCAAATATTACTCTTTTTACACAGTTCCTTATTTCCACCTGGCTCTCTTGATTTAGCAGGTTAGTTGTACTACAATTTATCAGTGTTGACTGATAGAACCTTTTCTCTTAGAAAGAGGGATCCTCCTGGGGTTCCACATTGTTGCTCATCATTGGGGATATGGGTCTCTGTTTCAGGAAAAACCAAAGACTGAGAAACAGGGGTCAGTCATTGTCCAGATCAGTGACACAGGTTTTTGTGATCATTCTTCTTCCCAGTAACCTCTTTATTTCTGGCAGGCATACTCTTCAGTTCTACCACACTCTTTTGAGTGTCTTCCTTGCTGATCATCAATTGGATATACCATGGACAGCTGTTTTTTTTAAGGTTTTTGCAAGGCAAATGGGGTTAAGTGGCTTGCCCAAGGTCACACAGCTAGGTAATTATTAAGTGTCTGAGACCGGATTTGAACCCAGGTACTCCTAACTTCAGGGCCGGTGCTTTATCCACTGCGCCACCTAGCCGCCCTATGGACAGCTTTTTATGAATGCATTTGGGAACATGGAGGAAATGCTACACCTATTTCTCTACACAAATTTTCTTATATGGGTTTTTTTTTTAAAGCTGAGGAGACATTTGTAAACCCCAGGAAAATGAGATCAATTTTGTAAAATTCCATAAAACAATATCATATTTATAAACTCCAGTTGTTACTCTGTAAAGTTCAGAGTGGTAGAAAAAAATCTGTAAATTTTAGAGGAGATACTTTGTGAAACTTGGGGAGTAGCCTTCTTGGGACTGCCTTAATACATCCTTGAGGTAGAAGCACAACTTCAGATAGTGAGGAATTTGCTATGTCATAGTGTGAGTAAATGCAGAAAAAAATTTTCATATGATGTCATAGGTGTAGGATATGCAAGGGGAAAATTTCCATGTGATGTAACATGGAAGGTGTAGATGATGTCATGAAATAGAACAAGTGATGTCATAAGGGATTACGCATGGTAATTCTCCTCCTCCTCTATTTTATCCAGATGGTTAATAATAATAATAATAATCCAGGGGTTGATAGCAATAGCAATAATAATAATAAGAGCTAACACTTATGTAGTGCTCACTATGTGGAAGGCACTGTGCTAAGCATGATGATTTTTTTCTCCTTTTACCTCACAAAAATCTTGGAAGGTAGATACTATTATTATCTGAATTTTTCAGATGAGAAAACTGAGGCATACAGAAGTTAAGTGACTTGCCCAGGATCATACAACTAATGAGTGTCTGAAGCCAGATTTGAAATCAGGTCTTTTTGAATCCAGGCCTCATGTTTAATCTTCTGTACCACTTAGCTGTCTCAAACTCAGAGCTAGAGTGATTCAATGTGGACTATTATTACCGTTTTCTTGAATAATATATATTTATCACTAATTACAGTCTTCTTAATAACTGTTTTATAGTTTCCAGAATATGGTCTGGTATTGTTACTAGTTGTTCTTCATTTCCACAAACAAATATGTATTATTTAACCTTTCCTTTTGGTGCTCCTTTGTCTACATATTGTTGACTAAGTTCATGGATGTATCATCCATGATAGACATTTTAAATCTCTTCTTGGGTCTGTGCTATTTCATAGGTATTCTCCAGAGAGAAACCACTTTTAGTTAAATTCAACATATCCAATGGCATGTACCTATCATTCAATGAAGTGATAATGGCTTCCAAAAACCCTTGTGTAGATTTTTGAAATATCTATCATGTGCTTTAAGAATGCCTACTAATTCTTCTTCTTTTTTGGTAAGGAAAAATTAATCTTTCTATAATTGCCTCAGGGCTCTGTGTTTAATATCACACAGATTTTTGTTAAGATATCTTCCAAAACTCTCATGGTCTATTTTACAGTTTCAAAAATATACGTTGAGATCGGTATTTTGTAGGCGTTAAATGTTTTAGTTCTTCCCATTCAACTTTGATTTTAGAATGCCAGTAAGTCTCTTAATATATTAGCTACATAGTCTTTTCTTTGATATCTTTATATTTGGTGTTTCTTAACTGGAGGAGACCAAAAATGTATGGCCTTCATATGGGCTCAAGGGTCAGACTTGAAGCCTCCAAACTTTATGTTCATGTAGTTCAGTGGCATCAAACTCAAATAGAAATGTGGATCAATAAACTATATATAAGAATACTTACAGACTGCATATTAACTTAAAAAAATCACATATGTATTTTTTGTTTCTTTTGTTAATTACATTACATTTTAATCTGCTTTAGGTCCCATGTTTGACATCTCTGGCATAACCTTTAGATGGTGTACATTAAATATTATATACTTCACTACTGGAAAAATATTCCACAAGATGAAAGAACTATTTAATAAGTTTTCTGGAGGGGACATTTAGATGAATAGCTATCTATGTATATTAAAGGATTAATAAAATGTTTTAGTTTAACTCATTTTTTAACTTGGAAGGCATGTATAGCTTTTTTGGGAAGATATGATAATGTATTTAAGACTAGGCAGAATCATAATGGACTTAAACTGTCTTCCTGAAAAATATTACATTTTATAACAATTGTTCTTGCCAATATTATATTGGTGACCTGTTTTTTAAAAAGAGGACAAAAGTTTTCCATGTGGACACAAATAATGCAATGGTTTTAACTATTTAATATCTGGAGTACAAAAACATTCCATGAATGCAGGACTCTGTCAAAAACTGTGATATAAAAACATTGTAGATGTTATGGCACTTTCTATAAGTTACTTTTACTTCTCAGTCTATATATTGTTTTCTTTTAGCTTTTTGACTTATCTTTTTAAACTGTTATATAAGCTATGAATGCTTTATATAAAGTATATAAATAATTGGCATGTATTTTAAGGTATTATTGATGTTTTTAATTTTTCATAGTATAGTATAAAGTGTTGGTAGTCTGACACTATTATTCTCAGGGCTACCATAAGGTGATTGTAGATACCTTTTTTTGGTATTGCCATAAACTCAAGCCCACACTGTCTACATTCTTCCCTATTCTTAGGGACTATTGACTAGCATCCCAGTTTCATGTAACTACTTATCATTGGGTAGTTTTTTCAAAGAGGTATTTATTTTAAAAATGGAACAATGAAAAAGTAGAAACATATCACCCATTACCTCTAGGGCATATTTTCCCTTAAACCATCTCAATCTTTGGAGGAAAACTCAACTCAGTTTCTACAGTGGTATTGATTCCAACAAATTTGTGTTTCAACATGACATAATAGATATAGATGAATTCCTATTTCAGCTTTCAATAGCATAGGGTCCAAAAGGTTGCTCCTGAAGATCACTCCTTGCTCCTCAAGGTCTCAAAAGAACTTCTCAAAGAACTTCCCATTAATCACTTAGTTAACTGGTCAGAACCAGTCACAGAGCTGTTTAACACTGTCTTTTCAAAGCATTTATTTCTCTTATACATCATCATAGTTCTACCAGTGGCAACTTGCTACCATATTCTACATGGAATTCCATCAGCTGAGTAAGCTAATAGGCTGTATGAATATGTCCAATCCCCATTACAGTTCTCTATTTTAAAAAAAAAATCTGTTACTTCATAGAATAGGCAGAGGGTATTTTGAGTAAATTGTCCATGTCTCTAATCCAGGGCAATCCTCTGGATTCTCTGGAGAGGCATACATTTTGTCTTTTTATTTTTTTCCCCAGAAACAATCAGAAACGATCTAAAAAATATATAATTCAAATGATACCATCCCAAATATAGAGGCAAAAATCACAATTAAAGCCAAATGCAAAGTCCTGAAAATTCATGAAATGGCTATTTTATAAAGTTTAACAAAAATTACTCAACAGGTGCCTAATTTGGTCCTCAAAGATCCTTCCTTGCCCCAAAAATGGGGAAAAAAGAAAAGCAAGTTTTCTAAGAGAAAATCTAGTCCACATAGAGCTTTGCAGAACATTTAGAGCCTAACCTGAAGGTATTTAGGACTTTAAGTTGACTGGACCCTTCACCTTCAAGAAACCATGCCACTTTGGTTTCCTGCAGGTCCTCCTTCTTTGCTCTGGATCCACAGATCAAGTTCAGTGAATAAATCCTAAAGAAAAATAAAATGAAGTTTCCTTATCCCAAACCTATAGCATGTGGGACTAATTCTACAGGGATTAGGGACTGGGAGTGGACTAGAAGTCACCTTTTTTACCCTCTAGAAAGAAGCTAACTGTCCTGCATGAAACCTCTTTCTTGATTCCTTCAATATCTAAGATCATCCAACTGGAGTCGAGACAAAATTTCCAAATGTTTCTTTCTCTATGCATGGGCACACCAACATTTCTCTAGGAGAGCCTGTACCAGGCTTCTTATGGATCATTATTCCAAAGAACATTGGAAATTTCCCCCAAAGAATCCCAACCACTGATAAGAGAATTCAAATGGAATTGCAAACTCAACAAACAGGACAAGTAGGTTGTTAGAACAAGGTCATACATGCCCCAGAGATTGGGTGAGGCTCTCAAGAAAAAGAACCAAGCATTAGAGATTGCTTATTTGAAATTTCTTGGCAAACAGGCAAATTTTGGATATGAATTTCTAAGTCATAAGAATCAAACAATTAGGCAAGCAGGCTAGGTCTATTTAAATAAAAAAATAAAACAAAAGCAGAAACATTTCTCAACTAGGGACTGGCATTCTAGTGAATGCAAACTCCCTATTTTTCTTAATAGACTCAATATCAATAAGAATTAAGTAAAAACAAACATCTGTTTTTAAACACTTAACAAATCAACAAATGCAAGTTTTGCAAAATCATCTCAAATGAAACTGACTGTTAAGGGAACACACAATAGAAAACTGACTGCATAATTACAGAATGATGTTTTTGGCCCATATATCTGGGCTCCTGTAAAACTAGGCTACCCTAAATTTAAAGTCCCAGCTGGAGAATCACTCTAGGGTTCCTCACAAATGTGAAGGACCCAATTTTAGAACAGATGAGCCCTCACAGTTTATATGCTCTAGCTTTCTCTCCCAGATGCAGGGATTTACAAATTACATTAAGGGGTTGGAATTTCTCTAATGCCATAGTTCAAACCCTCAATAGCTGTGTTCCTTCTAAGTGTTAGCACCTCAGTTCCATTTAGCCACTTAACATCAGTTAGTTTTTACAAAAGGATATTTATTTAAAAGATTTAGTAAGAACATACTTAGAAACATTTCCTTTAATACCTCTAGGGAATAAAATTCTTTTCTACCAATTCAGTTTCTGAGGAAGTAGTTTCAAAATGAGTTCCTACATAGTATTGTTCCCAAAAAGCTATAACATGACTGCTTAGTGAGTCTTTCCACTGGGCTTGAGTCCCAAAGGTCAATTTTAAAAAAATGTTATTTTATTCTTTTCCAGTTACATGAAAAGTTAGTTTTCAACAGTCATCTTTTTGTAAGATTTTGAGTTCTATATTTTCCTCCCTCTCTCCCTTTATACCCCCTCCCCATGTCAACAAGTAATCTGATATAGGTTATACATGTACTAATATGTTTAAGATATTTCTATATTCATCATATTGTGAAAGAAGAATCAGAACTAAAAGGGGACAAAACTATGAGAAAGAAAAAAAACATAAAACAAGTTTTAAAAAGTTAAAAGGGTATGTTTTGGTCTACATTCAGATTCCATTGTTTTTTCTCTGTATGTGAATAGCATTTTCCATCACAAGACTTTTAGAATTGTTCTTGATCACTGAACTACTGAGAGAAACTAAGTCCATCATAATTGATCATCACACAACGTTGTTGTTAATGTGTACAATGTTCTCCTGGTTCTGCTCATTTCACTCTGCATTAGTTAATGTTAGTATTTCTAGGTTTTTCTGAAGTTTGCCCTCTCATGATTTCTTACAGAGCAATTGTACTCCATCACATTTATAAACCATAATTTGTCCAGCTATACCCCAATCGATAGGAATCCACTCAATTTCCAGCTCCCTGCCACTACAAAAAGAGCTGCTATGAATATTTTTGAACATTTGGTCTTTTCCCCTTTTTGATGCTCTCTTTGAGATATAGACCTAGTAGTGGTCTTGCTAGATCAAAGGGCATGCACAGCCTTCATTGTTCTCCCAAAGATCATTCTTTTTTTTTTTCCCCAAAGGTCATTCTTGAAGTTTGTTTTTTTGCTGCTCTGGTCATTAATATTAAACCTGGGTTCCTTTGGCTCATTCTCCCATGCTTGGACATTCTGCTCCCTGAACCTGAAATGAATCAAAAGGTCAGACTCAATCCTTTTCTTGGGGTTATAAGGCCTCAGAAGAGATAAGTCCTAAATCCTTTCCTTTTATTGCATGGTCTTTTGTTGGACACAGAAAAGATAACTAAGCTCCTTCAGATACAAATAAATCAGAAAGAGAGATTTGAAGTTTATTAAGGTCTTTCTGAAGACACTATTAATTCTTCCTACAAAACTAATGGAAAATGGCTTTATAGTTAACAAACCAGAACCAGTCACAGAATGTTCATGAATACTTTGCACTTTCTCCATCACATGCTATTACAAATTCTTTTGGAAGCAGCTGCCCAGACTCCTTTTGGTGGGCAGGTTACCTTGATTGAGCCGTGCACATGCCAGACCCCTATTACAAGTAAATATTCTGTACCTCCTCTTAAAAATAGGGTCGGATTGAGAGAAACATGGTAAGGTAACTTGCTAGTAATTTATTTGCCATAGTGAAGTATTTGAGAAACTAATTTCAGATTCTTATCTGGCCCTGCTGCTTTCTAGTTTTGCAAGAAGCTAGATTTTTTTTGTTACCTCCCTTGACATAACTGGTCTGCCATTCATTATAAAAATGGTGCATAACCTTTCTGTTGACTCAACTTTCATTTTCATTGTACTTTTGCTGCTTGTGACAATATATATCATGAATTTTTTTATATCCTCCTCCCTCTCTCTTTATTTCTCAAGTTTTTGAGGAATGCTAATTGTTCTTTTTGTTCTCTGCACTAATTTAACTTTTTTCATCTTAACTTTTGCCTTTTATTTTTTATTTATTTATTTTTTAGGTTTTTGCAAGGCAAATGGGGTTAAGTGGCTTTCCTAAGGCCACACAGCTAGGTAATTATTAAGTGCCTGAGACTGGATTTGAACCCAGGTACTCCTGACTCCAGGGCCGGTGCTTTATCCACTGTGCCACCTAGCCGCTCCCTTGCCTTTTATTTTCAATGGACAATTAAGAAGATTCAGAAATTCTAATATATTTTGGGATTCCATGCTTATTTTTTGTCCCCTCTAATAAGACAATATGGCAGTCAGATTTTCTAATGCATTTACCAGGTAGATACTGATGTAATCTTCCATTGTCTTTCCACACATCTTCAATAGCTTTCTAAAGTTGCTTCTCCATGATGATGTTTGATGTCTATCTTTGATCCTCTCTTATAGTAGCAACTTTCCTTCTATGGTTTTTACTATGGCAATTACTATTATATTATCCTGTTGTGATATAAGTCCTGAAATGTTTTAAATGCTTTCTCATAGATATTGTGAGAACATGTTCATGATATTAAAGTAAATCCTAACTCTTGTGATTTACTCTGATTAGGTATAGTTGGTTTGCTAGTTGGTTAATGCCATCAAAATCCAAAAAAGGTCTTTTCAAAATTTTAGTTTAATCATTTTCAGAATTAATTGAACATCTGTTATTTTTTTTCATTTGCTTCATTTTAGGGACTGAGAAGAAAAACTTCTCCATGTGAGCACAATGATTTGAAACTCATCTAGCTTTCTATTAGACTTCTAGCAGGTAGGGAGGGGATTTTCTTCCTATTAGCAATGGCACTTCCCTGCACATGGTGGAAGTAACACCAGGTCAAGGGAACCTGAAACTGCACCTCAAGTCCCTGACTGTATGTTTCTTTCCCTGATTTCAAGTCTTCCACAAAACCTTTCATTCATGGAGAACAAGGGACCAACCAAAAGCTTCTGGTCATGTGTGTGTAGTTATCATTGCTCCAGTGGGGGTTGGGAGAAAAGAGAAACCCTTCTTCTCCACCTCCCCTTGGAAGTCCAGAACTTGGAAGAGAGAACTGACTGAATCCTTGAAGTTACTTGCTCAAAGGAGAGAAGAGCTTTTCCCCTTTCTCTCTTATAGAGACTGTTGAGTGGATAGTTCTTCCAGACTCAGTAGCCATTTCCCCATCCCCTCTTCAAAAGGTCCAAGGAATCAATCAGCAGCTGCTGGTATTGCTTGACCTTTATTTAGTAAGGGGTCAAGACAAAGTTTCTAGTTAGTAGTATCACAGATCTCAGAATCTTGAATGGCCCTCTCTTTTTTGCACAATTCAGCTATTGATTTCAATGGAATTCTATCACAGTAAAGTGTGGAGTTTAATTACAAACTAGGTAAATTAAATGTGTTAATTATAGTTAATTATATCATATTACACTTCACTTCAAAACATAAGAGGGTCGGTAAAAATTCCTAATAGAGATTTCACAAATACTTTATGCAGAAAAGCTATGAAATCCAAAACAGAACGTGTTTACACCTTATAGATTTCCTATCCATTCTGCCTCATAATAGAACCCAGAGAGGTTGAGAAGGCTGATAAATTTAATTGTCAAAGAGAAAGTATAACAAATTTATTTGTGTCAAGATGAAAAAATGAAAATGCTAATTAAATCATTTATCAAACTAAGTGATCTATGTTTACATTGAGTAGTATATTTTGAAAAACAAATTAAAGCTATAATATATCCCCTGAGAGCCATTTTGAGTGAATCCTATAGGTTTTGGTATGTTGTTTCATTATTATCATTATCTAGGATAAAATGGTTAATTCTTTCTATAATTTGTTTTTTGGTCAACTCCACTAATTCTTTAAATTGAGGTTATTCAGTTTCCAATTGGTTCTGGGTCTATATCTCCTTGGCCCAATATTACATATGACTTTTGTTGCATTGTGATCTCAGAAAGATGTATTCACTATTTCTGCCTTTCTGCAGGATCATTAGGTTTTTATGTCCTAGTACATGGTCAATTTTTGTATAAGTGCCTTGTATTGCAGAGAAAAAGGTATATTCCTTTCTATCCACATTCAATTTCCTCCATAAGTCTACCATATCTAGTTTTTCTAACAATTTGTTTACCTCCTTAACTTCTTTCTTGGCTATTTTTATGATTCAATTTATCTAGATCTGAGAGCGGGAGGTTGAGGTCTTCCACTAGTAGAGTTTTGCTGTCTGTGTCTTCCTGTTGTTCTTTTTTTTTTTTTTTTTAGATTTTTCAAGGCAATGGGGTTAAGTGTCTGAGGTTGGATTTGAACCCAGATACTCCTGACTCCAAGGCTGGTGCTCTATTCACTGCACCACCTAGCCGCCCCTTTCCTGTAGTTCTTTCAGCTTCTCCTCTAAGAATTTGGATGCTGTCCTATTGGGTGCATATATATTCAGTATTGAAATAGCTTTATTGCATATGATACCTTTTAGGAGGATAAAGTTTCCTTCCTTATCTCTTTTAATGCTATCTATTTTTGCTGCTGCTTTGTCTGAGATAAGGATTGTTACCCCTGCTTTTTTTTTTACTTCAGCTGAAGCAAAATATACTTTGCTCCAACCTTTTACCTTTACTCTATATGTATCTCTCTGCTTCAAATGATTTTCTTATAATCAGTATATTGTTGGATTCTGATTTTTAATCCATTCTGCTATTTGCTTACATTTTAAAGGACAGTTCATCCCATTCACATTCAAGGTTATGATTACTAATTCTTTATTGCCCTCCAACTTTCTTCTCTCTGTTTGTAGTTTTCCCCCTTCCTCCCCTTTATCTGTAATCCCCAGTATTTTGTTTCTGAATACCACCCCCTTCATTGTGTTTGCCCCCTCCTATATCACCCCCTCTCCTTTCTTTCCCCTTTCTCTTTTTCCCTTTTCTCTTCCCTTCCTTTTGTTAGTTCCCCCTTTTTTCCCCACTCCCCTCCAATCCCCCCTCCCCTTTTCCCCTTTTAATCCTTGAAAGGTTAGATGTTTTTTAAGTTTACTGAGTATGTGTAAATTGACTTTAAGCCAGGTCTGATTCCCCTCTATTACCATAGGTTTTTTGGTACCTCTTAGTGTAATGAGATTTATTTACCCCATTCAATCCCCTCCCTCCTCCCATCTCTTTCCTGTCCCCCTTTTTAAGGAGGTAGTGTTTTTAGATCATTCTATCTGAGTCATAGAAAATTCTGAGTATCTGTCACTTCTAGCTAAGTACATTCTGTCTAATAAAGTTAAAATTCTTGAGAGTTATTAGAGTCTTTCTTCCAAGTGGGGTTAAAGCCAGTTACATCCCATTGGATAGCAGTCTCATGGATAGGTCATGAATGTCCATCACTTCTGGCTAGGTATATTCTCTCTGTTAGAGTTACAATTCTCAAGATTTATGAGAATCTTTTTCCCTGTGCTGGAATATAGCCAGTTTCAACTTATTGGATAGAAATTTTTTTTACTACCCCCCATTTTTTTTTTTTTTTACCTTTTCATGTGTCTCTTGAACCTCCTGTTTGATGTCCAAATTTTCTATTTAGCTCTGGTCTTTTCATCAGGAATTTTTGGAATTCTTCCATTTCATTAAATGTCCATTTTTTGCCCCTGGAAGAGAAGGCTCAGATTTGTGGAACAGTAGAATCTTGGTTGTATTCCAAGCTCCCTTGGTCTTCGAAATATCTGGTTCCAGGCCCTTGGATTCCTTAATATTGATGCAGTCAGGTCCTGTGTGATTCTTACTGTGACTCTTTGATATTTAAATTATTTCTTTATGTATGCTTGCAGCATTTTCTCTTTTATCTGATCGTTCTGGAATTTGGCCACACCATTCCTTGGTGTTTTCATTTTAGGAACTTTTTCTGGAGGGGATCGATGTATTCTTTCAATAACTACTTTGCCCTCTGTTTCCATGATATCAGGGCAGTTTTCCATCACTAGATCCTGTAATGTTAAGTCCAGGCTTTTTTTTTTCTCTTCAATATTTTCAGGAAGTCCAATAATTTTCAGGTTGTCCCTCCTCGACCTATTGTGAAGCTCAGTGGTTTTGCTAATCTGGTTGATCTGGGGCTGATCTGCCCTCTGCGCCCAGACTCACCCACCTGAATTTGTCCAGTGCTGCTGAGGGAGACAAATCCTGAGGTAGATGTTCTTTCTCCTGGCTTTTCTTTCTGGGTTTTGTGGGTCAGATTTCTTTTAAGAGGTTTGTTTCATATGATAGATGGGGAAAGATCAGGAGACATAAACTGTGCCTGTCTTCTCTCTGCCATCTTGGCCTGAAGTCTCTATCCCTAATCTTTTTTTTTTTTTTTGCAAGGCAAATGGGGTTAAGTGGCTTGCACAAGGCCACACAGCTAGGTAATTATTAAGTGTCTGAGGTCAGATTTGAACCTTGGTACTCCTGACTTCAAGGCTGGTGCTTTATCCATGACACCACCTAGCTGCCCCTCTATCCTTAATCTTGCTTCCCTCTCCTCCCCCTATTCCCACAGAAGGCAGTCTATTAGTCTTTACATTGATTCCATGGTATACATTGATCTAAGTTGAATGTGCTGAGAGAGAAATCATATCCTTAACAGAAAAAATAAAGCAAAATTACATAATAACTTTTTAAATTAAAAGTAATAGTGTTTGGTCTTTGTTGAAACTCTACAATTCTTTCTCTAGATACAGATAGTATTCTCCATCGCAGATACCCCAAAATTGTGCCTGATTGTTGCACTGATGGAATGAGCAAGTCCATTAAAGTTGATCATCACCCCCATGTTGCTGTTAGGGCATACAATGTTTTTCTAGTTCTGTTCATCTTGCTCAGCATCAGTTTATGCAAATCCTTCTAGGCTTCCCTGAATTTCCATCCCTCCTGGTTTCTAATAGAACAATAGTGTTCCATCACATACATGTAGTTTATTAAGCCATTCCCCAAATGATAGCCATTCACTCAAATTCCAATTTTTTGCCACCACAAATATTTTTGTATACTTTTTTTAAAGCTACATATTATCCTATGAAAAAAAATGTTCCAGATCATTACTGATTAGAGAAATGCAAATTAAAAAAACAATGAGGTATCACCTCACACCTATCACATTGGCAAAGATGAGAAAAAGGAAAAATGATCAATGTTGAAGAGGTTGTGGGAGAATTGGGACATTGATGCATTGTTGGTGGAGTTGTGATTGGATTCAACCTTTCTGGAGAACAATATGGAACTATGCACAAAGAGCAATAAAGCTGTTTATACCCCTTGACCCAGTATTCCACTTCTGAACTTATATCCAGAAGAAATAATAAAAAAATGAAAAAAGTCCCATATGTTCCAAAATAGCAATTCTTTTTGTAATGGTAAAGAATTGGAAATTGAGGGTATGCCCATCAATTGGGGAATGTCTAAACAAGTTATAGTATATGAATACTATGAAATACTATTGTTCTGGGGCAGCTAGGTGGCTCAGTGGCTAGAGCACTGGCCCTGGAGTCAGCAGTACCTGAGTTGAAATCCGGCCTCAGACACTTAATAATTACCTAGTTGTGTGGCCTTGGGCAAGCCACTTAACCCCATTTGCCTTGCCAGATCCTAAAAAATACAAAAACCAAAACAAAACAAGACAAAGAAATACTACTGTTCTATAAGAAACCATAAATAGTCATTTCTAGAGAAGCAAAGAATGTATTACAGGACCTGATGATGAGCAAAGGGAGCAGAACCAAGAGAAGTGTACACATTAATAACATTATGAGATGAACAACCTTGATGGAAGCAGCCCCTCGCAGCAGTCCAGTGAGCTAGAACAACTGTAGAAAACTGGTTACGGACAATGTTATCCCAATACAGAGGAAGAAAAACAAAAATAAAAAACTGACCCTTCAGAATCTGAATACTTTATAAAAAAACAATCTCTTATGTATCACTTTTCCTTCATCCTAATTCTAGCAACATCCTAGCAACATGGGGTTGATGATCAATCTTAAAGTACTTGTTCATTCCATCAGTGCAACAATTTTGGCATATCTGTGATGGAGAATACCATCTATATCCAGAGAAAGAATTGTGGAGTTTGAAAAAAAGACCAAAAACTTGTCTTTAATTTAAAAAAAGTTATCTTATATAATCTTGCTATCTCTTATATTTTGCATTTTTTTTTCCTTAAGGATATGTTTTCTCACTCAACACATTCAATTTTGACCAATGTATAGCATGGAGACAATGTAAAGACTATCAGACTGCGTTCTGTGGGGGGGTGGGGGGAGGGAAATGAAATCAGGGGGAAAAATTGTAAAATTCAAAAATAAATTAATTAAAAAATATGTATGTACAATGCTAACCTGACTGATGCTAAGGGGAGGAGGGTGCGAAGGGAGGGTGGAAGGATATTTTGCAACTTAAAAATATACATGTGCTTATGGATGAAAAAAATTAAAAAAAGTAAATAAATTTTAAAAAAGAATGTATTCTTCCTGGTGATTGTCAATCATAAAGAAAGCAGCTCTAGTCCATAGATTTCTTATATTATCCTAGTAAGATACCAGTTTGATGGGAGGTGCCCAAATCTGGCAAATGAATTCTTCTGATTCCACCTGCTATATCAGTATGTATTGATAGATTATCTCTTAAAAATTAATAAATAAAAGCTCACATTTCTATTTTTAATCTTTGATGAATTTATTTTAAAATATTTTTACTTTGTTAAAGACTTTCCAATTACATATAAATTCTTATATTCATTTTAAATGCATTTAATTTTTAATTTATAAAAAAACATTTCCATAATATAGTACAGTAGGAAAGATGATTGTACATGAAACTGCAACTGTACTATACACACTGCTATTTCTTTCAATTGTGTAACAAAATTATTGTAATATGTAAATATCTTTTTTATATAATTTTTATGATATTTTTTATATTTATTTAAAACCACATTAAATTCCAATTTTTTTCCCCTTTCTCCTACTCATCCCTCATTCCTTGTTGAAGGCAAGCAATGTATTGATTATACAAATAAAATCATGTAAAACTTGTTTTCTTATTAGCAATGTTAGAAAAAGAAAAACACAAAAAAGGAAAAAGAAGTTAAAAAGTATGCTTCAATCAGCACTCATAGTTCATCACTTCTCTTTGTTGAGGTGGATAACATTTATCTTCATGGTTCCTTTAGAACTGTCTTAGATCATGATCTTTATCAAAGTAAAATTGCTCACATTCCTATAATGCTTTAAGCATTTCATAACAATCTTGTGAGGTAGGTAGAACAAATTGTGTTAATTCTTCCTTTGTAGATGAGGGAATTGAAGGGAAAGGAAGACTGAGATTTTCTTGCTCTGGAATGAAATGGAACTTTTCTAATAACTGAAATAAGCAGAAACCAATGAGAGTCAAATAGTTGCTCTTTGGATTTACTATTGTATTCAAGGAATTTTCTAGGTTTCTAGTTACAGGAAATCTTCCTCTGTTGTATATTGATACTTAAATCTAGAATCATGAATCTGGAAAGAAAATCTGGAACCAAGGTTCTTAAAGGTTTTAATGATTTTTTTTCAGGATTAGGGATAAATAACAATTTAATATAGACTACAAGACTACTGGCAATTGGATCAATATCCTTTTATGCTAGTATTGGATTTAAATTTCTTGGTTCCTGGATAAAATATTTTAGATTGAAATAAAGTTATCTGATTTATTTACAGCACCCCCCCCCAAAAAAAAACAAATGAGAATACATTGATTTAATTGCTTTAGTTGGGAAGCTGGTCTTGAATATCTACTAGCTGCGCAACGCTGGGCAAGTCACTTAAACTCTGTCTGCCTCAGTTCCCTTATCTGTAAAATGGGGATATTAGAACCTTCTTCTCAGAATTGTTGTGCGGATAAAATGACAAATTTTTAAGTTTCTTTGAAAATCTGGGATGTGGCCACTGCTGCTCCAGATTCTTGGAGTCACAGGTAAATGGAGTGGATGATCAATGGAAGAGGTTAGGTACACAATATCCAGAAGTAAACAGTCCTGTGTTTCATAATTCCAAAGACCCAGTTATTGGGGCAAGAGCTCTCTACTCAACAAAAACTACTGGGAAAATTGGACAGTTGTCTATAGAAACTAATTACAGAAGGCTGGCTAGGTGGTGCAGCAGATAGAGCATCAGCCCTGGAGTCAGGAGTACCTGAGTTCAAATGTAGCCTCAGACACTTAACAATTACCTAGCTGTGTGGCCTTGGGCAAGCCACTTAACCCCACTGCCCTGTAAAAACTAAAAAGAAAAAGAAAAAAAAGAAACTAATTACAGACCAAAATTTCATGCCATATACTAAGATAAACTCCAAGTGGGTATCTGATTTATATAAAAAGAGTTATATCATAAGCAAATTAGAAGAGCGTGGAAGAAATTATCTGCTAGATCTAGGGAGAGTTAAAGTATTTCTGACACAGGAAGAAAAATGGACAATTTTGATTTTGTAAAATGTTCATGAGTTTTGCACAAACAGAAATAATGCAGCTCAAAATAAAAGGGAAGCTTGAAATTGGGGAAAGTCTGAAATTTTTTCAAAATGTTTTTCAGACAAAGGTCTCATTTATAAGATTGTGTGTGTGTGTGTGTGTATAGAACCGAATCAAATTTATTTAACAACCTTTCCTTTGTTGATAAATGTCTAAGGAGTTTTCAGAAATATCTAAGCTATCAAGTCATGTGAAAAATATTTCAACTCATGCCTTGCAAAAATCCTCTGATCCTGTGGGCCAGACCACCTACAGCCAGCCAGGCAAGGGGGCTTTGAAGACATCAAGGAATGTCCCCTCACACAGAGGCGAAAGCGGAAGAGAACATCCAATGAAGAAACATTTATTAAGTAATAATTGGAGACATGCAAATTAGAACAACTCTGGGCTACCACTTCAAACCGCTAAGAGAGACCAGCAAAGGAAGTGAAAAATGCTAAATTGGGGATTTGAGAAAACATCCCACTGTTGGTGGAACTGTGAACTGGTCCAGACATTCTGAAAAGTAAACAACAGAAACAAACCACCAATTCTTATTGTAGTTATTGTTTTATTTTGATTGCAAGGCAATGGGGTTAAGTGGCTTGCCCAAGGCCACATTTGAACCCAGGTCCTCCTGCCTCCAGGGCCGGTGCGCCACCCGCCGCCCCTAGTCTGACTCGTCTGGTTTCCTCAGCTACAGTGGCGTGTTTCAGGGGCCCCGGCTCCCCGGCTCCCCGGCTCCCCGGCTCCCCGGCTCCCCGGCTCCCCGGCTCCCCGGCTCCCCGGCTCCCCGGGCCCGCTCCGCCGCCTGTGCGGGGTACAGATGCACTAGTGCCTGCCGGCTCGTGTGCCCGTCCTCCGGCCCACGGCGCGCACTGCCCCGGGGGGCGGACTCTGGCCCCCGCGGCCTCTCCCGCCAGGAGCGCCGGGCCGCGCGCGGGCACCGGCGGCTCCCACGTCTCCGGGCGGCCCCCGAGGCCCGGCGCGCAGGCTGGGGGCGGCCTGGCCGCGGCCCCGGGGGCGTTCACCAGGCGCGATCCGCGGCCTGCGCGCCTGGACGAGCCGGACTCGGCCGACGCCGGGTGAGCCCCGAGTCCGGGCGCTGCTCGGCGCCGCCGGGGGCCGGGCCGGGCGGGACCCCCGCTCCTGTCCGCCGCGGGGGCCGTCCCAGCGGGCGCCGCGAGGCTGCGTCTTTAAGGGGCGGGTCTCCGGGTACTCGCGGTCCCGACGCGGCGGACGTGCCGCGGCCCCGCGCCCCGCCCCCGGCCGCCCGCGCCCCGCCCCCGGCCGCCCGCGCCCCGCCCCCGGCCGCCCGCGCCCCGCCCCCGGCCGCCCGCGCCCCGCCCCCGGCCGCCCGCGCCCCGCCCCCGGCCGCCCGCGCCCCGCCCCCGCCCCCGGCTCCTCCGCTTCCTGCCGGGCGGCCACACTCGCACCTGAGTGACGGCGGCGCCGCGCCCGGGCTTCCCCCTCCGCTCGCCAGCTCCGGCGCCGGCCTCCGCCCCTTCCCCTTTCCCCGGTCCCGCGTCGGCCGCGCACGGTGAGGAAGGGAGGCCGGGCAGGAGGAGGAGGAGGAGGAGGAGGGCCGGGGCCCCGAGCCCTGGGCCCCGGGGGGAGGGAGCGAGCGAGGCCGGCCGCGGCCAGCTCCTGCGGGCCGGGCCGGGGCCGGGGCTGGGCGCGGTCCGGCCGGGCCTCCCTGCCTGGGCGGCGGCGCTAGGCCTCGGGCTGCCCGCTCCTCCCTGCGCGGGCACAGGCCCGGGGGATGCGGCCCCGGCCCGAGCGGGGGACGGGACGCGGCCGGGCGGGCCGGGAGGGGGCCGGGCGCCTCGAAGGCCACCGCGCCGGCCCGCGGGGCCGCCCGGCCGGGCTGGCGGGACGGCCGGGCCGGGCCCTATTTTTAGCCGGGCCCGAGGCCTCTTGCAGGGAAGGGGGATTATCGCCCGCGGCGGCCGGGAGCCGGCCCTCCTCCCCCGCTGGCCGGCCACGCCGCCGCGCTCGCGCCGCTTGCGCCCTCCGGAGCTTCCCGGAGAAGGGCAGGTCCCTTGCCAAGGGCGCCCCGCGCCCCCTTTTCCTCCTTCCTCTCCGCCTCCCCGAGGCCCGGAGACTGAGCATAGGCGACCCCTTATAACAAGTGCAGTCAGGGCCGGGGGCCTCGAGGCGGCAGACACGGAGCCTCCCGGAGTTTCCTCCCCTCGCTTTCCGCGGGCGGATTTCTTGAAATCTCAGTGGAAAAGCGGTACCGACTGAGAAAAGCCTACAGTAAAAATGCCTTATACTTAACAATAGGGTAAATCGATCATAAACACACGTTGTATTTACTCATAGGATGGCACCGCAACTCCAATCTCTTGTAAAGAAGCATATAATTGCAAGGGGAAAAGTGGGATAAGGAAAAAAGGTGCAAGAGAAATTTTACTTTGTTTTGCTAAAGTCAAGGCTGTTTCAAGTGTATCTTGTCATGATTTCTAATGGGGAAAAAGGGAAACTAGGTTTCTAATACTATTCGGGTGGACCAGAACTGCTAAAGAATCCTAGAGTTGAGTGGAGGAAGCTTAAGTTGTAGTTGAGGTTCACTTTTAGAACTTGTTAACGTAAGGATATGCAGTGTGCAAAGTTTCAAGAAGTCGAGAAATTGACCAGCTGTCTAAATAGATCTTTCTTTCCGGGTTCAAGGCTAAGGTTCCAAACCTCCACCATCGCTTAGACCACTTTGAATAGCTTGATTTACTTCCACTGGTAAAGCTGATGACAGTTTCCTTGTTTGATGTCTAAGTCAAAGCTTGACCTTGGTAGAACTAGAACTTCCCATTGAGGGATGTATCCGGCCCTCTCTCCTCACCTCCTACGAGATGTTTCTTTGCCAGCTGACCAGAAGTCAAGTTACTCACATGGATGTAACATCTGACATAGATTTCTCTTTATATCTATGAAATATAAAAAATGAGTACCTTCTCCTGCAAGGTTATAGGGAGGATATAAGGAAAGTACTTGGGGGTGGGGGACACTTTTCTTTAAAAGTGGTATATATAATGCATTTAAAAAGAATATATAATGATATACTTCTAAGAGTTGAAATTAGTTAATTTTTCATTATTCTACTTTGAAATCAGAATCTCCAACCATAATGATAACTGCTGATTGTAATATCTATTTATTTATTTTTAAGGTTTTTGCAAGGCAAATGGGGTTAAGTGGCTTGCCCAAGGCCACACAGCTAGGTAATTATTAAGTGTCTGAGGTGGGATTTGAATTCAGGTCCTCCTGACTATAGGGCTGGTGCTCTATCCACTGTACCGCCTAGCCGCCCCAGTTATAATATTTATTGAAAAATTCTACTTGGAAAAAGATCATTGTCATTTTAGTTTCCCATGTAGTTTAGTTTACTTGTGATCTTTGAGCTGTTTACTCATGTTAAAATGGACAGTTAAATTGGTAGCAGGAATAAGGGCTTGACTTATTTAGGTTATTCGATTTAAACAAAATCACTATGCCAAAAGTCCTGTTAGCATGCACTGAACAAAGCAGAGATTTAAAAAAAATTAAAAACAATCCCATGTCATTTCCTTATACAAAGAAATTGAATCACTTATGCTATTAGAGGGGAATGTTGGTAGCACAGTTGAGAATTAGTTGAATTGAATTAAACTAATATAAGAATGTACATTTATCATACTTCAGCAGCTTTCTAGATCTTAAAGAGCAAGTTAGAAAGATTTGGGACATAAGGGAGGGTATATTCATTCCCCTTTGACAACAGGATTTGTACTTATACTCTCGTCAAATTGCATTTCCAGCTAGTAGAGGGTGAAATCTCATTTCAGATGGGAGTGATCACTCCATCCCTGATAAAAGATATGGAGCTTTGAGTAGCTCCATTGCAGATGAAAAGGCCAGGAAAGACATTCTTATTGGCATAAATTAGATAATTTGCCTTTCCACTAGCCTCTCCTTTCATTTTATACATGAGGAAACTGAGGGCCAGCAAAATTAAATGATTTGCCCATGACCACACAGCCAGTAGGCATTGGAGGTAAGGTTTGAATCAGGTCCTCTGACTTAAGAGCTTTTTTAGGAACCAATTTGGTGGCATTGGAGCCCTGAGTCAGGAAGGGCTGAGTTCAAATTTGGCCTCAGACACTCATTATCTTTGTAACCTTGGGCAAGCCACTTAACTTTTGTTTGCTTTAGTTTTCTCTACTGTGATGTTTTGTCCTTCATTCTTAAAGAAGAACATGATGCCGTGGCATGCACATGGATTGGATTTGAGTAAGGGGGTGCTGGGCTAAGTCATCAGCCACACTTTCTCCTCTGGAGACATCTGGGTCCAGTGGCCAGATATGAATCAGGAAACT